>NC_072037.1:5719607-6034607 GCF_027791375.1 Indicator indicator
CAAAGTTTGGCCTGTTAAGGAGTGTGTGTACTGCTAGGGGAAGATTCTACAATTTCCCTCTGCCCAGCAAAGAGCCATCTTGAAGTTAAGGTGCTTGTGGTTGGTGAACTAACCATCAGATGGCTCTGAACACCAGACTCACTAATTCAAAATGCCCTTGATACTGCAATAGCAAGAATCAAGCCTATCTGGGATGCTGCCAGCATTTTCTTCCTCTCTGGTTTCATTAGGAAACAGGGAGGACCAAAACTATTTCATATCCTCAAAAACAACAATAAAAGTATGAATGGAAAAATGCAAAGGTTTGGCATTTAAATATCACAGCTGTAGCCTTCTTAGAAAATACCAGAGATACATAATGAATTATAGATTGGGCTGAGCTGCAAAACTCACCCCCCCACCCCTCCTTCCCCTGCTTGTCCTTTAGTGAAGTTCTGCTCTGACCCAGGGGTTTGGTTCAGGTCTATCTCTAATTCTGAGTTCACTCCCTCTCTGAACCCTGACTTTTCCTGCACTCCCCCAGGTTTAACTCTGAATGTTAATGAACTGGGAGGCAGTGTCAGGCACCAGGAGGCAATGCCAGGGTTTGAACGTTTGACACTTGAGCTCAGGGTGGGTTGTAGTTCCTGAGGCTTGGCATTGGCTTTTTCAGTCTTGTTGTTGTTGTCGTCGTTCTGGTGTCTCTCTCCTGCTCCAGTGACGTTGTTATAAACAACCCTTAACAGGAGTTTAAATTTCAGGGTGTCCCTGTGCAGTGGTGCTGGGCATCATTTATCACACCTGAAACTAAAGATGCAGAGGGAAACAGGGGAGATGCCCGTGGCCAGCAGTCTCAATGCCAGACCCCCACTTTTTGCTCCATCACCATGCCCTGCTGATTTTATTTGCCTGTTTATTTTGCAGAGGCACAATGACCTCATGATGTCTGCTGCATCTCAGTGTCTTGTCTATGTTTTGTTTGCTTGGAACTATTGTGTGGTCACAGGACAGAGGTAGGAAAGGACCTGTAGTAATCCTCTAGTCCAACTCCCCCTGCTTAAATCTTAACCCAATTAAAAAGGCATTTATTCTCCTTCTGAAGATGCTGTTGGTTTTGATCCTACCCATCTCACACTACTGCCTCCTCCAGCTTCAATTTTTCCCTCCAGCCTCAAGCCACACTTTCATCATCTCCTCCTTGTCTGAAATTCAGCCCTCTCACAGTCCTGGGAAACCTCATAAAGGCTTCCTGGATCTGGAGTCAGGGTAGAAAGGTGAGCAGCAGCTGCTGGAGTTTGGGATTTATGGCAAGGAAAGGATGCTCGTTGGCAGCAGGAGGAGGTTATCAGTCCTGTGAAGCACTAAGTGAAAATTGAAACTGTCAGGCTGCCTGTGCTCTCTGCTCTGCTTCTGCTCTGGCATTTTTAATTATTATTACTCTTCGGATTTTTTTTGTATCCCTCCTCTCTTAGTTTCATTTGGGAAACATTGTCTGCAGATATAAAAGCAGGATAAATCACTCGTGACCTTCAAATGTGCCACCTTGGGTTTTCTCCATCCACTACTGTGGGGCCAACCCTGAGCAAACCATGCATTCATTTCCCCTCAGGACCCCATGCTACTGACTTTTGGACTTCAGTTTCCTTTGGAGAAGGATTTGCTTACCTTCTACTAGCACTGATTGGTGCCCTTCTACTAGCACTGGTAATGTTTGCACATCCAGGACAAGACTTAAATTGGTACAAAAATGTTTTCATCCCCTTTGCCTCCTTATATCTCTCTTCTGCTTCTTCCATTGGGCAGAGAAAGCTCAGGACATCGTGGGTCCACAGCACAGTCTCTTTCTCTCCCCTCTAGCCCAGACATGGTTGATCAGTCTGGCAGTAGATGGGACAGTTCCCATGCAGGAGAAAATCTTCAGAGCCATGGAGCAGCCAAAGCATTTGCATCTCCTTTGAGCTGTTTCCAACCTTAAACCATTGATCCTTTCCATCACTTCCTCCTCATTTTGGTGCCAGAGCTTTGTCTCTTGTTGATGGGTCCTGATGCTTAAGCATCAAACCTGCATCCATAAAACCCCCAGGTTGCAGGTGGGCTCTGCTGATTCAGGACACCAGTGTGTCCAGCCTGCACATGCTACCTACTGAGGTTTTGCTAAAATCCTTTCTGCAATACTTAGGTCACGGTGCTGCTCCTCAGAGCCCAGGGCTGCTTAGTGCCTAGCACAGTGAAGGCATCAGTAGAGAGACAGCAAACAGAGCTGAGGCATGGGCCAGCCAAGGTCTGCTCCATCTTGGCAGTGCTGTCTACAGATCCTGTCTCCAGGAGCCCTAATTTGTTAGGCAAATGGAAAATGCCAGCAGCCTGACCTTCCCAGCACCCCTGACAACAACCACAGTCCCAGAGTAGCAGGCAGACTTAATCTTCCTTTGATAGGGCACCACAGGAGAACAGCATACTCTCCAGAACTGCATCGCTGTTCCTATCAAACAACAACAGTCCCACCAGGAGGACTTTCACCCTCTAGCTGATTAGCTTTGCTCAGCACTGTCTGGGACAGATATAAACATAAAGAGAAAGGGAAGTGTGTGGTGGCTGGGAAGACACACTGGGTTAGTATTCCTTTTAAAGATAGTGCTCACATAGAAACCTCCTGCAATGTTAGAGTTTGGGATTGTTAAGTGGTGGAGATTTTTGTTTCTCTGGGAGCCAGCCATTTTGGGGAAAGCTTTGACAAAACAGATAGAAAAAAAAAAAAAGGAAAAAATAAGAAAATAAAGAATGAGATGAAAGTGAGAACACAGAGGGTAACCAGAGTACCTTGTAAACTGCCCTAGCTCTTTGAGATAGGCTTCCCCAGGAGAAGCTCACAGTACAGTGAAGTCATCTTCAGACTGTGCAGTGTCTGCAGTTGCAGAACCAGAGATGGAAACCCCTATTAAGGTTTTCAGAGGGCTCAAACACATGTTGTAGGATAATTTCTGAGCCTGATTTAATTCGTAAGCATCCACACATCAAGCGTGAGAGGCTTACTGCTTGCAGACTGAAGTTCAATGTACTGAAGACAGAGAACACCACCACCATGGCTGATAGATCCATTTTTTTTGCACAGCATTTTTCCATAGTCATTAAAATCCCCTTCATGGAACTGAAGGATGAGGTATGGGGAAGTAAATTGCTGGTGGCCCCTCACAAAGCCACTGCCAATGTCATTGCCACACACAGTGTCTTGTCCTCATGACTGCCTTTTGCAGGCAATCTCATCCTGCCTGACACTGCCTGAACCTTTGGTTCAGCAAGAACCAAACACTTGCAAACCCTTCCAGTACAGACAGACAGCCTGCCATTGCCCTGGCCTGGAGGACCTAGGACCTGCAACAAAAAGAGAGACACAGACACCCATTGTGTCCCCTTGGAACTGCCAAGACTCATACTAGCAGATTTTTTTTTCCGTCTCTTTTTGCATTTCCACTTCCCATTAAGCCTCCTCATCCCTTTTATTAAGGTTTATTTTTACCTCAGTGCAAGAGGTTAGGAGCATGCAGCTCTGGCTTTGACTGCTTGGCATTTTGTGAAGATTGCATCACGTGGGACTTCAGACTTCACCAAAAATAACTCCCTGCACACAGGAGCTGCTTACCTACCTGCAGAGACCACTGCTTCCCAGCCCTTTTGTTTTTTTTTTCAGGAGGATTGCTGGGAATGAAAGGGTGGGGAGAGAGGATGAAGAGCTGCTGGATTTGAAGCCTGAGAGATGGGGAAAGGCAGTCCAACACGTTCCTGCTTTTTCAGATAGGTGGTCCTTGTGGGTTTTTCCCTCTCCATGAGAGAGAAGAAGCAAGGAAAAGGCAACAACTCTCAGCACCAACCTCACCTGGTGTTCAAAAAAAAAATATGGGAAATGTGGGAGGAGAGAAAAGATTTGTTTCAGTGATGAGCAATCACTGGAGGGCATTAGGATTGCCCTAGGGAAAATTAAATTGATTTACTCTAACACATTGCCAAGGGAGGGTCCCCACTGTGCCCAGTGTGAGGTTCTCATGCCCTCAGCAGGAAGGACAGAAGCTCGATGGCTGCCAGCTGTGGGCTTTGTCACACCAGCTCCTCCTTTCAGAAAGGGAATTTAGAGCAGAACATGTGGAGTTGTAACCATCACTGGTGCCTCTGTCACTGTTGTTCTGGGACTGATGTTTGGGGAGCACTCATCTGCAGACCTGCCACAGCTGTTCCCCACTTGCCTGCCCTCTTCCTCCAGGGCAGGAGCAATTCAGGCTACAGTGGTTGTCCCCAGCCTCTGCACAGGGACCCAGCCATTCAGCAGAAATTCAAGAGAATAAATAAATAAATAAATAAATAAATAAATAAATAAACCCATCAGTCTCTCGTGTCTGCTAAGCCCTTGCTCATCCAGAATCACCTGCACCAGGACACCTGGCTGCTCTTTCAGAGCCCTCCCAAGACCCAGTGCTGCACCACTGTGTGCTAAAAGACATATGTCGCTATTTTCACCCCAAACCTTGCTCTCCAGGATAACAAACCCAAACCCATCACTGAATCAGTTGGAATGTGTTATTTTCAAGATCTTCTCCTTTACATCTTGACTTTTTATTTTCCCCTTTTTTTTTTTAAGTTTTTAGTGGAAATGAATGACATCTCAAACCTATTTTTTCTCTCCTGAATGTCAAAATAAATACTGACAGCCTTATTTCCTGTAAGCCATCTCTTTTTGTGTTTGGAGTTGGTTTTAAATTTATTTTTTCAACTGGAAAAAAACACACTAAAGTGTTTTCCCCCTTTATTTTAAGAGTTCTTTGCCTCACAACCAGAGAAAGCAAGGAAAATGTGGTTCCAAGCTGAAAATTCTCAGTCAGCCACAGTGTGCTGAGTAGCAGTTGGTGTCCAACTTCCACCCATTTGGCTATTCAAAAATCCATATTGTTGAAACTCAGAGGAGGGATCAAACTCCTTGCTGAAGGTGATGTGATGCTTTTCCATGCATATCCTGCACCCTGTGCTGGCTGAAGAAGGCAATCCCACCCTGCTGGGATAACACATGCACCAGCTTCTTGGAGTGCAGTGGACAGAACAGCAGGACTCACAGAGCTGGAGGTAATACTGCTCTAAATAGATAGCTGGGGGATTTGTTTTCTATATTAAAGTATTGATTTTTCATAAACTAAGAGCACAAAAGGCCATGGAAAACAATCAAGTCCCAGTGCAGGAAGTTGAAAAATTAGACAGGGTTCTAAGCCCTCATGGCTGTGCTGTGTGCTTAGGTTTTTCAGTTAAAAAGAAAAGGCCTTATTTATAGGCAGTGAACTTCAAAAATACCAGAGGGGTGGTTCTTACACACTGGAAGTTCGTTTCCTCTCAAATGGGATGCCGTCAATCTGCCACGCAGGCAACATCAGCAGAACCAGATTGATGTCATTTCTGGTATGTTCTGCTTGTGGCTATGCTAAAGAGGTCCTCCAAAGAGTCTTTCATTTCAACATTTCAGCTGTTGCATTATCATCATTATAGGAAATGAGATACGCAAAAAGACAGAGACACGACACGGTATTTCCTTTCCTTTACTTTCTGTCTGCCTTGCTATAGAAACCCCAACTTCAATCAGAAGTGGAGCTGGAGAAGTTCCAACCTGAATTAAAGTGTCACCTGCTTTCCAGTGAAAGTGATGAATCACTGGAAAATCCTTTTCAGGGAATGTGGTTAGATTGCTCATTCTGAGACCACTGTTAAAGACTGCATGTCCCCGCTTAAACCATAACTCAGTTGAGATTCATGCAGAAACCAGTAAGTGGAGGAGATCTATGGCCTTGGTTATATAAAAAAGCAGAGCAGTAAATCCTGGTTTTCTCATGTTCAGAGTTTACAAAGCCATTACCTTCAGAACTTGTTAGATTTCAAGTTTTGATTCTAGATCATTTTTATTTGAGCAGAAGAAAAGAGAACTCTAAAGGTTTTGGTACTGTGCTTAAATGTAAATTAAAGCACTGTCAAACTGAGGTGAAAATCATATCTGGACCTAAGCTTAGCCTTGGAATCAGCACAAAACTGGAATCCTGGCCTTGGTATCAGCATGGAACTGGAAGCCTGGCTCCATTTCTAAGAAGTATTTGTGTAGGAATTAGTTACTTATGGTTTTAATCTAAGGGGAGACCAAAGCCCCACACTCTCTAGACTAAGATACATAGCTGGCATATTGAGTAGGATTTTCTCCTCAGACACAACAAGGAACAGGCAAAAAATAAGTGTGTGAGATCCTTCTGCAGAACTCACATCATGCCCCATAGGGTGACAATGAGGTCTCTGCATCCAACAGGGAAGTCTCTAGAAGCAGTGAAGGGACACATGTAGTCATGCAGACATCTTGAACTCCCCAGGAACAGCTCTGCCACATGTGTGCACTTGAAGGCCTTGAAGGTGCCTGAGAAGGTAGCCATCAGTATTTACCTGTAGAATTCCCATAGAAACCCTGATGTGCTCCAGACACACCACGATGCCTATGTCAAGGCACATCTGGTTTATGTCTGTGTGCACAGCAGCTATTTGTCCAGGTCTCAAATCTGTTTATTTCTGCTTATTCCTTCCTTTTGGACACAGCTTCCAAGTATGGAGTTGAAAAAGGGACACTTCTAGGGAAACTAAGCTGCCTGTCAGCCTGAAACTGCTGCCTCTGTCATACATGAGGATAGCTTTCTTAGGGCAGGGTCAAATCTTGGATTGGAGATACCTGAGCAGAAATCCTGTGTTTCTGTAAGCAAGGCCCAATTTGTATGGAAATGCTTTGTTTGGTTTAGGAGGACAGATCAGAGAAATAGTTCAGGTGGCAGAACCAGTGACCCTGGTGAACTTTCACTCTGGAGCCTTATGGCTGTGTCTTTTTCTATTAGATGTGATTTTAAATAAACATGAAGGGACCAGACAGGCCACAGATGCAGGTTCCTAAGCAACACAAATAAATCTACATCTGCGTTTATAGGTGCAGGCAGGACATCTCTGGACAGATTTTAGTAAGTTGTTTTTTTTTTTTTTCCTTTCAGAGACACAGAGTTGAAGAGCAGACAGCCAGAAAGAAAAATTAATAAGCAAAGAGCCTTCTTTCCTGGGGGTGGAGGCTGAGCAGCAGGAAAGGTGTCCCCATTCCCAGGCTTGATGTGATGTGGCTGCAGATCTGTCTGTCGTCATCACATCTGAACGTTTTGGCACCTGTCATTGACTGTGCAAGTCATGAAGGTCACTATGAGGAAAGTGATGAAAGACAGAGAGGGGCTCATCATGACCATGCATAAATGCAAGGTGACTGGGGAGAAAGAGAAAAAAAAAAAAAAAAAGTAGTCATCCCAACATTGCAGGTTCTCAAGGCAGATGACAAACACTTGCACAGGACAGGATACATGCCAGAACAGGAACACTGTCTCCTGCTCTGAGAAAGCCCTTTTTTGCTTGCTTGTTCCTCACATGTTTGGAGAGATGCTCACTCACAAGTGTTTGGGAGATTTAACTCTGTGCAGATGGGAGGAAATGATTTTCAAACTGCCTGTTTGTAAGTTAGCTCAGAAATGACAGCAGTGACACTGCATCTTTTGTTCTAAGCACCCAATTAAACCGGCTGTTTACACCTCCCTGCCAGACTCCTGTCTCCCAGCTGAGGAGAGAGGAGCAGCTAATGAGGCACGGCACAGAAATCAGAACTGGGAAAGGCAGGAGATTTCCCAGGAACTGCAGACTCAGCCCAGCAGTGATGAAGCAGAGGGAGATTGGGCTGTGGCATGGTGGGATCCTTCCCAGTCCCTTGGTCCCTTAGGGAAAGAGGAGCACATCTAGATGATAGCTGTGCCACCAAGCATCCTGTGGGCAATGGGCAGACAAGCCCAGTCTCCTGCTTTAGGGGACTGAGTCTACATCCTACCTGGACCATGGTGCAGCCAGTTTCTTGCTACTGCATGTTATTATTTCAGGATGGAGTTTATAACTTTTTTCCACATGTTGTAGGATGAGTAAGGAGATAATAAATAAGAAGAAATTGAGGGATGCTGGAATCAAGGTGGAGGTGATTGCCAGAGTGCTGTGGGATGGAAGAGGCAACTTTTGTAATAGATTAAAAAAGGCTCCTTCAGTTCTCAGATTAGCCACTGTACATGTGTGGCCCAAGGCTCTCTCAGTCTTTATTTCCCCAGGAAAAGATGCAAGTCAGCAAGTAAGGGGAGGACTTGAAATCAGTGGCAGACCTCCTGTACATGTCTCAGAAACTCTTTTCTGACAAGAAAAGCAGATTTTGTTCTGTCAGTAGAGAGTAGGTCATCCAAGCAGCCAAACTTTCTAGCCAAAATGGTTGCTCTGATGCTAGCAGAGGTCATTAAAAAGTTGCTGTCCAAGATACATGATGAGTGTTTCTGCATCCTAATATTGTGAATGAAGGCAGGTGTGTCCATCTTCTGCATCTGCAGGACTTGATGACTGCGATGACAACCTGAGAAAAAACTGTGCTCACCAACCCTTGAAGACTTCTGATGATGGTCAGAAAATAACATCTCCTAAATCTGCAAACCTCTGGAGCAGGCAGCCCAGCATTCCTTCCTTGTTGAGGATGATAAGCTGAGGCAGTCTTCTCCTGCCATTTGAAGAGGACAAGCTGTGTTTTCATATACTGACCTTACTATCAGCTTGCACCAGAGCAGACTACATTGCAATATGCTTGTTTGTCAGCTTTCTCAGTGTCCAGTGGAAAAGGCAAAATGTATGTTGATCTTTTTATTACAGTCTACTAAAGGCATGACCTTCATGTGATATGAATTGCAATGCCCATTGGCCTTGTGATTTACTAGGAGCAAATGTGAACGTTGCATCCCCTTTCTTCAGGACTCTGTTTTAACTTCGATGTGATGATCTAGGATGTGTTTGCTCCCCTTATAGAGAGAGCTGGAGATCTGTAAACAGAGTTAAAACAACCCCAAAGGGAAAATTCTGCTCAGAGAACTTTCAGATGAGCCCTTGAAGCTATAGCCTCTCTGCGTGTGGTGAGGATCTCAGATGTTCTCTCTGCCTGGGGCTGTGAGAGTCTGATTAGGTTTGATTGTGTGTACTGCAGGCTTTATCGATCAGCCAGATGATTGATGCCTGGGTTGCTGTCAGTGCCTCATCTTCGATGTAATTGCATGAATTATTTGGCAAGGCCAAGCACTTTGTCCTCAAAAGTGTTAACTATATAATATATACATGTGTCTATATTTATAAAATTTCTTCTCAGCAGAGATTTAATTATTTGCACAGGTTCTCTGTGCCTCCCTCAGACCGTGGGGAAGTGCAGATTCATAAATCAGCGGATTGACACAGATGGAAACCTGAAAGGTTGCGTGGTACGTGATGAATCTTTTCCACTGACACATTCCCTCTGAGGCTGTGAGTGGCAGAGGCTTCACTGCCATTGGGTTTACCCTGCATGGATCCTGGTGGTTTGGATCTTGAGGATCAGAAGAGTCACTGGTGGCAAGGCTTGTGACCCTCCTCTAAGTGACTCAGCACAACGTTTATCCTTGCAAGCAATGGCAGTATGTATATAAATATATAGATATTATAGCTGAAGTGGCACCAGATGGATAATTGCAGCCCCTGAGTGCCTAATCTACTCTCCAGGACACGGGCAGTTTTCTGAGCCAACAAAACTTAATTGAACTTTCCATTCCAGCTGGAAAAGGTTATGGATCTAGCGAGTGCAAGCGGAAGGCAGGATGAAAAGGTCAGATGTTCTGTTCTCTTTGTAATGGATTGACCAGGGACATGTTTTTACCTTTCTCACAACCACTGGATTGTAAAACTTAATTAGCAAGTCACTTCTCTCCCCTATCTGAAGGCATGTGTATGATGATTGCACATAGATCACATTTTATGGACATGTCATGTTCTCATTTGAGAGGAACAGCTTGTATGAGGGACGCTTCTGCCACATGTTTACATCAATAGTTCAGAGAAGGGCCAGGAGGACAAAGCAGAGAGCTATCCTTGACATCAGATGTGCCAGTTCAGCTAGCAAAGACTTCAACTGATGAAACCCAGCTGCTTAAACTGGGCTCTCACCTGCTGCATTGGAAGGTAAGAAAGGAAACATTGCAAACAGGCGAAGCTGAGAGAGATGGAGAGGAAATGGACATACAGACAAGGAATAATACGACCTGATGAAAGAGAAAATACAAAATGAAAGGTAGAAAAAGGAAAAGGAAATGTGTATGGTAAGGAAAAATGTGTGAGTGTACACTGACCATCCATGGGAATGTCTGGATTCAAATGACAGACCTGCTGCCCATACAGTCTGAGAATGATACTTTCTTAGTTTAAAAGTGTGGTCTCATCATCTGAAAACATAACTTTTCTGTCTCCCAAGAGGTGAGGAAATAGAGCTAATTGTGTATTTTATATTAGACATGAAGGAAAAACATCCAACAGTAAGGACAGGTAAGGACTGGGATAAATTGCTGTGAGAATGGAACCACCAGAGGTTTCTAGGAGCAGGTTAAACAAACATCTGTCAAAAAAGATTTAGATGTAACTCACTGAGCCTTGGGGCAGGGGTGGATGAGGTGACCTCCTGAAGTTGCTTACTTTCAAATTTCTTTTCTGTGATTTTATGTAGTTCCACTTTAGTGGTAGCAAGCAGAAAGGATGTCAGTGAGTTAGGAACTTCATGTAGGATGAAACTGAGTTAGCTGATATCCACACAAAGAGTCATGATTCAAACCATGGAGGAACAGTTTTAAAAGACATTTTAATTTTTCAGTCTAGAATTTCCCTCTCTATCCAATAATATTTTTCCTCTGTTGACATTTTACTTGAATGCCCAAAGCTATAGTTTCCTCAAAGTTTAGCATTTGTTGTTCAAAATCCTACTGTTTTCCTGGAAAGCTTGAATAGCTCAATGGAAAGACAAAGAGACCTTCACTTAAACTGAAGTGAAAGACCAAATGCACCACGGATAACAGTAACCTCTCACAGTCTATCAAGTTCTGGTTCTGGGGCTTAAGATCCAAGTTCAACACAACTTATTTATCTCTGGAGCCATCACATGTTTAGATTCCAAGTATTGCTGCAGTCAGATTCTTTTTTCTCTTTCTGTGTTTAAGTCTTTTTTAGAGGTCATCTGTTGTCCTCATCAGATTTGCCAAGACTCACATACCCCAAGCTCCTACTTCCCTCTTCACACCTCCAGCATCTCTCACAGTCACAAGTTGGGAAAGGAGCCCAGAACTCTGTTGTCACTTGGACTGCTCATTTCAATAGGACCACACAAGATACAAAACATGGGTGGAAAGCACAATCTCTGGCTGGCAGCTTTGAGTGAGAATTTATCCACTGTGTGACTCTCAGGCATCAGGAAGCCATTTTTACTCTTGTGGCACATGTCAGTCTTTACACACACCAAGAAACATGCATGGGAGACATGTCTTTGGCATCAGCAGACAGGATGGATTCAGATTCTTCAGAGCAGCAGTTTGTTTTTTTGATCTCCTATAGCTTTGAGATCAGGATTTTTTTTTTTATTTGAATCTTTTGTTAAAGAACGAGGTTATCACTGCTGTTTATAAGTGGGTTGTCACATTCACAAATCCCTTCCCTACAAAAAAAAGAGGATGGATTGCTGTATGGATGGCAAAGAGAATCCAGGAAACCAAGGCAAAAATTCCTACTGAGAAACTCCTTGTGCTGTAAAGCTGGCTCAGGAGGGAAGTGGTAAAGCTGTCAACAGAACTGCACAGGGAAGATAAAGAGACAGGAGACACAGACTGAGCATATCTACAACACATCAAACAACATCAAGTCAGTCAAAGCATCATTAATCCATTGGACTATGATCCTTCCCTTCAGATGCTGCCAGATCCATCAGTTGAGGGCCAGCAGTAGAAAAGCAGCATAGCAGGTACTGGTCACCAGAGACAACCAGACAAGAAACCCTTCAAGCTTTCTGCTCTGTCTGGGAATCTGGACAGAGAGTTCAGTAGGTTCAGGCCACGAAAGAGAATTGCTGAAATGGGATTTTAAGGAGTGTTGGCTTTGTCACTGGATGAATGATCCACAAACAGGTGCTGTGTTAGTCTTAAAGCCTCCAGCACTGCCTTTCCCTCTCCAACCTTCTCTGTATCCAGTAAATAAAATAACAATTAAACAAAGCAAAGCAGCCCAAACACTCAGCTATGCTTAAAGCTGGAAACAGTCAAGGATCAGACCTACAAGTCTGAAAGAAATGAGCAAAGTTCAGTGATTTTCTCTGAAATCTCTCCCTTTGGATCACTCTAATAAATTCAGATAAGAAATGCAGTCTTATGCATGTCAAGTGAAAGTCTGCTCGTGCCTCACTGGCAGCTGGATTTTTATCCCTTAATGAGGGTTGAAATGACAGAATCCAACAGAAGGCATTGATTGGACTACATGTAGTAAAGAACAGTGCAGTAATGACTTCAGCATGGTCATTTAGTACTTATATGGGGACAAGATTTGTACACAAAATGCTCTTCAATTGAAATGAAAATGTCCTAGCAAAGCCCAATGGATACAAACTTCAAAGATGTGTTCAAACTTAGATGGAAGTGTGATACTAAATAGCAATGGTAATTACTGCTAAATGCTGTGGATTCCCTGCCACTTAAGGCCTTAAAAAAGATATCCATGTTTGATGGAGAAATATTACAGTGAATGAAATGGATTGATATAAATTAGTGAGTGAGAGACAAGGCATTAGATTAAATGAGAAGTTCCCAGGCAGCAATATGCACACCAATGGTGATGTGAAACCTACTTCAAAATGGCATGAGAACATTCCAGGACAGTGTCATGTCACCTCCTGCATATCTTCAAGATGAAACTCAGAGCCAGAACCTACCATGTCAAAATAGCCAATAATATATAGTGACAAGTGAAATAACTTTAAGAATCCACAATCAAATCATTTTCATCACCATCATCATCTTCCTCATCTTCATTATCAAAATCCATTTGGCCATTAAAATTTCTTAATCACCTTAACCACAATTTAGCACATTAATTGCTTGGAAGATTATGTGGCCTGGTAATCTTGATCTCTTGAAGACATGTCATGAAGATAGTAAAAAGGAAAGGGGGAGGAAAAAAAAACCACAACAAACTAAACCACTAAAGGACTGAATCTGCAAAACTCCTTGCTGTCAGAGATAGTTTGTACTACTGGCAGAGATATATTCTCAAGACTAGATTTGGGCAAAGGAAGACACAGCTTTCCTGTTCCATATTTTGAGACAATAGAAGAATTTTCCTTCTCAAAATAAGAACCAGTCCTGCATTTCTCTATTTTTTATCTTTTTAAAATGGTAGAAGTTGATGAAAATACAAGTTCTGTCCAGTCCATATTTATTTTGACCTTCATTTTGACACTTTTTGCTCCTCTGTGATTCAATTTCTCTTTAAGGCAGGTGTAAATTTCATTATAAGGTCTTGCAGAGGAGAAGTCGTGACAATCTCTAAAACATCACTTAGGTTGTTGTTGTGTCTGCTGCTGTTGCTGTTTGGAACATATTTTAAATTGACCTTATCCGTAAAAGTGACATTTACATGGCATAATTCAGTGTTGTGTAGGGATACCTAAACTGAGTGAAGAGATGAGGCAACACTGCTGTTTAGTGCACAACTCTGAGCTGATCTTCTCTCCTGAGATTCTATTTAACTCGTACAATATTGATACATATCTGTAAGAGTAAGTTACTCTCATAACTCACCATATGTACACAGGCAATTAGTACAAAGTGACTGATGTGCTTTGAGCTCAGACCATCAGTTACTGCAGTAACTTTTGTTCCTCTAACCCTGTCTTTAAACTGGTGAAGTCCCACAGATGGAGAATAATCTCTCTAATCACAGCTCCCACATTCTGCCCCAGCTCTGCCACGTTCCTAACCTTTGCCTGTGGACAAAATTCCTTGATCTTTTTGTGCAAACATTTCTCAGTTTGTGAAGTGGGAATCATAATTTATTGTGAGAGCTCTGTGAAGTTTCATCCAGCCAGTGTTCATAAAGTGCTTGGAGAACTCTGGATGAAAGCTGCTGCATAAATGCAGAGTGTTATTGCTTGGGCTAGCAAAGGTCTGTAGGTAGAAAATAGCCAATCTCAATATTTATAAAATTTCTGCTTCCTCATAAATAGAGAAGTTCCATAATCCTCACTGGTTCTCTTGGTTATTTATCTGCATTTAAATTTTAATGAATAAAAAAGCAATTTTTCTTTCTTTCTTTTTTTTTTCCTGGTCACAATTGTGACAACCTTGGTTCCCTGCAAAAATCTGCTTTCCATTTCAAAGAGGTGGTTTTTTTTTTGTTTTGTTTTGTTTTGTTTTGTTTTGTTTTTTGATGACTTTTAGCACTGGGACAAGATTGACTGATAACATAGGATCCTATGATTCTTTGATTCCATGACAACCCTATACCTGAAAATCCCACTACTAACCCAAGGACTGCAGTGGTAATACAAACTGGTCCTTTTAAATCCCACCACAGTGCTTGCACAATGCTACAAAGGACAAGAGCCTGACTCATCCTAGCTGAGGGGCCACAAAATCTGTATTGTGGCTGTGTTGCTTTTTTGCTAGAACAGAGAATGTAATGCATGGACTCTTGTGTCAGTGTCAGGAGAGTTACTGGTTCTCGAGTGGACTCTCTTCTAGAACCCCTTGCCCTATCTGGATTTTCTGGTGCATGTCTTCCTTGTCCATCCTGTAATTTTGACAAGGTAGACACCAGGGCAGGAGCTATCTGTGCCCACTGGGTGCAGGAGACCACCTCTGCAAAAACCACACAATGAGTTTCAGGAAGCTCTGTGCCTTCCTATATGCATGAACCACAGCTGCTGTGTGCATATGGAATAAAAGACACAGATCTCACTGTGCCTGTGTGCCATGCATACACCCTGTGCTCATCCACGTGCTTGGAAAAACTCCTGCACAAACCTGTGACAATCCTTCCACCTCATTTGCATTCACCCATCTGTAAACAGAAGGGTTGACATTTTCCTAAACAGGAGATATTAGCTGATTACACCAGTGATGCACTAATGTGGGGCATCTTACAGTCAGCAAGGGACATATAAATATCTACACAGAGAACACAAAAGGTATCAAACATCCATAAAGAAAATATAAATGGAGATGAGACTACCTGGCTTCCAATAAGACTCTTCAGAAGATTTCAGATGCACATTCCTGGCTCCTGGCAGCCAACAGCATAATGCATGTTGATGTCACTGCTCATGACAGAAAGCAGGAGCAGCCTGTATTTTTAGGCAGACATTGCAAGCTAAGAAGCAGGTTCAAATAATGCTTAGCTATTCTCTTTTCTCTGGAGTAAATAACAACACTATAGGAAACGTGGCCAAAAATTAGGCCTGTCTAGGTTTATATACAAGGTGAATCCTAGAAGACTTATCTTTCACTAGAGTGGAGAAATATAATGCCTTCAAAGTTAGAGGACTATTGCAAGACTTAACAGCTACCACTCAAATGCGAAATTCACTTGTGATTCCATTATCTCTTCTCGTAACACTCTGTAGTTACAAAGAGCAACAATAATTTCAGCAGATGAAGCTTTGCAGTGGCCCAGTACATATGATAAGTATTGTCCTCACTACCCAGAGGAGAGAAGCACAGAGAGATGAAATGACTTATTGCAAAATGCACAGGGAGTCCGTGTTCAAGTTGGTTTAAAAAGCATGTCTCCTGAAAGCTCATTCTGTGTTTCACTAACCAAAGCACTCTCCTGGCCACAGAGCTCTGAGACGAGGACTCTGTACATGGTATTATCCATTTCTGATAATATCCAGTGCCTTACCTGGTGTTGTCTCTGTGTCCAGTGCTGCAGAGTGCACTTTAGTCAAAAGCCAGACCTGTTCCATCAGACATATCTTTCCTAAGGATTTATCTTCATTTTCTCTTTATGAGTCTTCATAAGCTCAATACTAAGCTGGTCTTCCTTTCCCTTCTTGCTTGTGTGAGACAGTTTCCCAAGCAAAGCTATAACTGTATTAGAAAACAAGTCCTCAAACTGAGGGTGAAGCAAAGAAATAAAGTTGCTGTCTGTGGAGTTTTGCTGATGATTGGAAGCACTTTTAATATGTGATAGCTCCACCTACGCAGCAGCTCTACTAGGAGCAAGATGACATCCTTGGCAATTGAGTTCTTTTTCATAGTGGAAGATGATTATGTAAAAGGGGAGAAAATATCATGATGATCTGTGTTTCTGTTGCAAATAATAGATCAGATTTAACCCTTCAAGCTGTAGTAGCACTCTAAAATCTGATTTTCAAATCAGAGTGGAGGTTACTGCTGGTGTGGCCTCTTCCCTCTTGGCATTCAAATGGCAGTGCTGCTGTATTTGGAAGAGCTCACTGGTTTGGTGGTTACTGTCAGGTGGCACCAGATGTTGGATAAATCTGTAAAGACAATTATTGATCCAGAAGATACGTGTCATGCAACAAGGAAGAGGGCTTCACACTCTCAGAAGACTTCCAACTCTGCACAGCTGCATAGACCACTTTTAACAATAGTCATCCCACTCCAAACAACCGAAGAATTTCACTGGTTTGGATGTGAAACAATTATATGTGCTGGGGCCACTTGAGCTGTCTTCTCATCACCTTGCCTGTGTTCACAAAGCTGGTAGGAATACCTGTCCCCATTTGCCAAGTGTGGTCAGCATAGGCCATCAGGATCTAAAGTTGTCAGGGAGGGAAAATCTATTTAAACCTGTTTTCTTAGGACAGCTATTTAAAATTAAGAAAGGAAAAGGTCTCATTTTCATTCAGATACAAATGAAGTTGAAACTCAGTCATTTTTCACCCAAGCCAGTTTTCATTTGTCCAGCAAGTTTGCAACTCATTTATTTACCTCATTCCCAACGTTGGTTGAAGATGTGGTTTACCAGCATTTGTACTCCAGTGATAGATGTTGTATGGCCCTGTAAGTGAGGTGTTAGAGCATGACTGGAAATCTGGGTTCACTCCCTAGCTGTGCCCCTGCCTTGCTGCTTGGCAGAAGGGATGCTACTTTGTCAAGTGCCTGTGTTTGATTTCCTCTCTTGGCTGTCCAGAAGCTAAAACAAGGCTCAGTCAAGGTTTCTAAGGGCTACTTAATTGTTATTACTAGTAACTGAAAGTGACTTTGAACATGATGAACTTCCAGAGCTTTGCAACATTTCCTGCATCCAGACTTGCAGGAATCTGTGACGAATAGCAGATGATTGCTCTTTTGGAAGGACTGGGCTTGCTTCAAGTTTAATCAGTAAACAGCTTCTGATTATTTTTCCTGCTCTGTAAATAACCCTGTGTGTTTTTGAGGTGACCGTGGCCTACTGCCTCTTTCACACCGTGAACTCGGCCAAATGTGCGACACCCTTCTCCACTTTCACACGCCCACTGAATTACTCTGGGAAATAAATGCTGTGAACATTGCCCTGCAATTCAGAGCTGTCATCTGAGGGTGACCAATGACTCCTGCAGTTTGTCGGACAGAGAGGCGGAATTTGTCCTTCAAAGACATCCACCTCTCCTTCCCACGTGAAGCACTAATAATGCTTCCCAAACAAAGCTCTTACAGGAGGATGGGCACATGAAGACCAAGTTTTATATGCTTTGAGAGTCTCCCTCTCCCTCTTATGATGCAGAGGACTAAACTGAATCAGTATCTCTCTGTTTCGGCCATTTGGGCAAACTACCACTGGGTCCATGTTTCAGATAATCATAGAATGCACTGGGTTGGAAGGGTCCTTTAAAGCTCATCTAGTCCAACTCCCCTGCAGTAAACAAGGACATCCCCAACTAGGTCAGGTTGCTCAGGCCCCCAGCAAGTCATATAACTTCTTATTGTCTTAGTGCTAGATATGACTTTTCTTCCTACCTCAAAACAGGGCTGAACTTGCACTCAGAATTTTTCTTGCTAATTCTTTCTATGAGAGTATCCATCCATTCAGAGAACTCATCCATTCCAGCTGTTAGCACTTCAGCAGGTACCGCTCATGTAGGTGTCTAGCTCAAATATTAACACACAGAATACATGTCCTGGTTTTGAGCCACGAGCTGCCCAGGGCAAAAGGAGAGAAAAGATATTTTACTCCTTTTGAGGGAGCAAAATTCAAGACACTGCAAAACTGGATTGGAAGTTTAAATGGAAATTCTATTTACACAAGTCGTTCAGGTAGAATGAATACATTCACAAACTCGGCTCAGCCTTTCACCTGCACCTAGCAGGCCAAAACCTTCCAGAACTTTCCAGAAACCTCTACCTCCCTCAGCCTCAGCAGGCCTAAGAGCATGCCAGAACTGTCCCCCCCTCACCTAGTACCAGCCTAACTCTGCAGCTGGAGTTTCTCTGCCAGACAAAACCATCTCCCCTACATGAGATAAGGCTCACAATCTTCCCAAGGAGGAGAGAGAGGAGAGAGATACCAGCTAGAAACCCTCCTTAAATAAGGAGATACTGGAAAAAGGAATAGAATAACATGTTACAATATCCTAGGATGGACTGACTGTCCCTTTAGGACTTTCTATCTTTTGGAGGACTTCTTTGTGGTTATACTGATTAACTCTTGATTTAGAATCATAGAATCGTAGAATTGTTAGAGTCAGAAGGGACCGCAAGGGTCATCCAGTTCCAACCCCTCTGCCATGGGCAGGGACACCTCCCACTAGAGCAGGTTGCTCAGAGTCACATCCAGCCTGGCTGCAAAAACCTCCACCACCTCCTTGGGCAACCTGTTCCAGTGTCTCGCCACCCTCATGGTGCAAAACTTCTTCCTAACATCCAATCTGAATCTACCCATTTCTATTTTTTTTCCATTCCTCCCAGTCCTATCACTACCTGACACCCTAAAAAGTCCCTCCCCAGCTTTCTTGTAGACCCTTAACTTACCACAATACAAAATCCCAAATGGGATCAAACACAAGTACAGACACAAACACTCACACCAGGCAGTGGCTCCTAATAAGAATATACCTTCCTCAATCTGTGCTGTATATATATATATTTTCTCTATATAGAGATTCTGTAGAATATTTAAGTAATCTGAGATGTTTTCCAGTCCTATTTTCTCTGATACTCAAGGTGGAAGAATTCCAGTTCAGGAGTGCAGATTTCCTGGTAATCCATAGACACCCTGTCAGCTTTCCAGGAGCACCACAAGACACATCCTTTCAGCAATGCCTTTGCAGGAATTCGAACCATTTCTGAGTCACTTATGCCTGATTGTCGTAACAGAAGGAGGAGGCCTGTTTGTGCAGCCTGCTGTAGACAGTTTGATTTAATGTCTGATTGCATTTAATTTGTGGCAGCAGTCCAGATGCTATGGCCATAGGTGCCTAGAAAATCATTAAGCAAATGCAGTAAGACACATGGAAACCTAAATCAGAGCCCAAGGACACCTGCATCCTGAGATACTTTCTCATAGCTCCAGGACATTTGACCTTACCCTTTATTCCATGGTCATGAGTTTTTAGCAAGCAATTGGAGAGGGACCAAAAATTTGCAGAAGGAATGTTTTCTGCAGAGAATGGACTGACCTATTTTCTATGCTAACAGTATGCTTCTTTCTCAAGTTGAAGCTTAAGCTGTGGGTTTTTGCACAGCTGCGAGGTGACAGCCTTTACTCCTCAGATAAAGCTTAACAATGGAGGAATTGTGCTTTTGGGACCATAGAGGTGGAATTGACCAAAAGGTGAAAGGCAAGGTCTTTAGGCATGTTGAGCAGCATTTTGCCCCATTGGATAATATTGTAGAATGCCTGAAGGCAGAAAAGCACATCTCAGTGTGAACAGACCACAGCCTGAAAGAAAGAACTGTTCTTATTGCTAAGATCTAGGAAACGTGATTGCAAAAGGCTCCACCAGAAAGAAATGGATGACCTAAAGTTAGTTTCAAGCAAGCAAATAGAAACATTCCCTTTTGGAAATGTAAGAAACCCCAGATATTTGACAATCAAAATATTTATTTCACTGTGATATATTTCAAACTGAATCATAGAGCAGGACTGTAAGACATTTTTAAAACATGTTTTTATTGCTCAATCTTTTTTTTTTCTCCTTTTTTTTTTCTTTTTCACCCAAAAGTGCAGCATGGATGAAGCTAGAACCTCTGTATCTGCAGGAATATGATGGCAGAGTTTAACACTGAAAATCCTGTAAGGTTGACAGATATGCCTCATTCGAGTGGTCTGGACCCTAGCTGTGACATGAAATCATGCAAAAAACTACAGAGACAAAGAGAAAGTCTCCACAGGTTGTGTGCTTGGATTAATCAGACTGCTGGGGTCTGCCACAGGGGTTTGGAGGTGTTTCTGAGGATTGCTCTTATTATTGTATCGATTCCTTTCTGCTTTTAATCTGTTTGCTGCAAATCGAAAACCACAGCCAAGTTAGTTCCGTTTCAGTTTTCACCTTTTCTCAATGCCAGACGAATTTGTTTCCAAATGGGAATGAAGATTGACAGGGCTTCTTGCTTTCTCCAAATAGTTTTCCCATTTCTGGAAATAAAAACTTGGGCCTTTGTCAGTCAGAGCTGAAGAGTTCCTCAGCAACAGCAGATTTTGGTGTGTCTAGGCATCCATATTCACTCCGTATCTCAGCACCTCACCCAAGCCCAGACTTTTGGAGGATTTGAAGGGCTTGTGCTCTGGCTCAGTTCTGTCCTGAGCAGATGAATTATTGAGCTGGAGAAATGAGGCATTTCATGTGCTTGAACAGAAGGGTGAATCTGTTTGAATTTGAGTCATTTCCTCACAGAGAGAGTATGAATGGTTCTGGCTCACGTGGTAAAGCATAGTGAGGTACAAGAGCCAGGCATGACCCGAGCACTGCCCAGAGGTCAAACTCAGCGGTTTATAACTCCAAATACAGAACTCCAGCACTTTTCATAGAATCATAGAAAGGTTTGTGTCAGAAGGGACCTTAAAGATCGTCTGTTCCCAACACTCTTGCCACTGACAGGGACACCTTCCACTACACCAGGTTGCTCAAGGCAGTCTCCAGGGAGGGGGCATCTACAAACTCCCTGGGCAGCCTTTTGCAGTTGCTGCCTTACTGTAAAGAATTTCTTTCTAATTTTTTCGGTGAAGTCTGTAACATCTGGGGTATTGGAAACATAGCTAAGGTGTAGGAATGTTTTTTTTCACATAGATGCAAGATGAAATGGAGCAAGAAACCACCAGTTCCCATGCAGTCCTCCTGTTTCACAGCAGGAGACCCCAACAGGAGCCCACAAGCAAACCAGACATCCTCAGCACATAAGAAAGAATCAGGTGCTGTATCACAAAGGTGAAAAGCAACTTTGAAAAACTCCATGCCAATTGTCAAGGCATCTTCAGCAGAGATTTCCCTGCTAGAATATTCACTTATTTGAGGTCTCACCTCCCACACCACCCTTCATGTGATATTTCTGGTTGATTACCTGCCTCCTGTGTCCCCACAGAAAGACCAAGACCACGAAGAGGTTAAGGCAGTCAGCTCTCTGACAGTAGAAGAACATTTTGAACCAAACTGCTGCAGGGATGGTAAACCAGCTTCTGTCACCCGTTCCCAATCTCCCTTTAATGTAACCAGAGACTTAAATACGCCCGAGTTAATCTTTGAGGGAAACAGAAAATACTGTAACAATAAAGGTTGTAACATGGTTACAAATGAGAGCTACTGCTCCCCTCTGTATTTTGAATTCCTGGGATAATTCTGCAGAGCTTCATTACCGGAGTATAATTGTGTTATAGAACTCTAAATCACCCTGCTACACTTAACTGGCAATAACATTAAGATAGCGCAGATATTCATTTTAATTAAAACATAGCCTCAAACTATTTCCTTGCTCTAAGAGGCAAAACTTTTTCCTCCTTTCTTTCTTTCTTTTTTTTTTTTCCCCCTCCAACACCAGAAACTTTCATTTGTTCCCATGTGTCTCTGCACACCGGAGGGTCCAGAACTGAAATGCAATTAAGCAACACCTTTCTGCAAGCCATGTCTTTACTGTGAGCAGCTTACTCTTCATACAAGAGACTCTGTTGCAGGCAGGGGATGGCTTTCCTTGGTTCTCCTCAGTGTGACCTGCATCTATCTAATTCTAGCAGAGCATTGATGATCTAAACTGAATATTTTATCTTGTTCATGCTGGGTCTAGTTAGGTGCCATTTTTCAGAGCAGACCAGCTGGCCAGCTGTTGAAGCCTAGAGAGGTCAGTACAACTAGAAAAAATCAGCTAAAGAGAAGATGTGTTATGCTAGCAGTGGAAACGTGACAGCCTCTATTGAACAATCTTGGTCTTCATACCAGTGCAGCCTATCAACAACCTTAATGGAGATGCAGCCCAAGACTCTTCCTAGCCTACTGTTTATCCAAAAATCAGGGGCAAGAGAAATGTGGTTTTGGAGAAGTCTTTTGGAAGAGATAGCTGGTCACAAGATGAATAAATGAGATGCAAGTGAGCTGATGTATCTTGAGGTATCAGGTGCTGAGATCCCCAAAACAGGAGAAAACGTATGCAAAGTTGCCATGGATATGCCTTCTGACCAAACTCTTCAAATTCTCCCTAGATGTTCCATAGTTCTATTCCCACTTCTAGTTTTTGTGTAACATTCAGCAAGCTCCTCTGACTCTGATGATGAGAGCTCCAGGGCATAAAGAGGTCCCTTGGAACTTAAAGTCTTCTGTTGCAACACAACCAATGCAGATCTTGGCTAAGTTGTAACACAACTTTGTTCTCCAAGATGGGATAAAAGATCTCTCAACATGGACCTGCCACTAATCCCTGCAGAGGATTTATCCTAGCCATGACCTTGGCGATCAGCATATTTTTTTGCCTTTTGGAGCAGAGGAACACACAAGCTGTGGCTGTTGCTGGATACCTGGGAGGCATGAAGATTCCTCTGTATCTCTCATGGTTGCATTTCCAATACCAGTGCTTGCACTATGTATTTAGATTTGTCTTTACGGTTGAATGTCTTCCCATTATAAATGAATTGTCTTTGCATCAACTTCCTCAATAAGAAACCAACAGAAATGAGTGAACAGCCAGAAACACTTTTTCCATCAGTGGGGGAAAAAAGATATCATCATATTTGCTTTATGGACCTCTGAGTTGGTTTGGAAATGTACAGAGAATAACAGTATACAAATCTTGGGAGACCCAAGACTACTTGTGTTGTGTTCTTAGTCACAGAAAGAATGGCATTAGAGATGAGAAATAGCAATCTTACGATGCCTTAAGGTTTCCGTGCAGGGTTCTCAAACATTTCTAATTTCTTCAATTTAACTTAATTTAAATTTTACTTAGAGGTAATTGGGATGAATTAATATAGTTACAATTATACAGAAACCAATCCATTAATGTCTGGAAAATCTTGTTAATATGGTAGCAATTTCATGGATACAAAACAAAAATCTACCCACTTAAAAAAAATTTACATAGTTCAATTTTAGATATTAACAACCAAAAAACCTTCAGAATTTAAATTTAAGAAATCTTTTATTTTTTTCCTTCCCCCAGTGATTGTTCTGGATGATTATTGTTGTTGTTGCAGTCATACTACCTAACAAGCACTAGTAATCATTTTAGCTTAGGGTTATTCTTTCCATGTTTTCTTTAGGGTTTGATTTTTTGGTATCATCTCAGACTGTAGCATGTAGCTGTTGGATTCTAAAATGTTACCACTACACAGATATATTAAGAAGTAGTTTAACAGTCAGTGGGTGGCAGTATCATTTATTTAGCAGACAATATTGTTAAGTGATACACTAGTGGTACGTAACTATATTTATAATATATATTATGAATAATGCACCATTGATATAACCATATTCTGTGATTCTGTGCTAGATTCTATGGTCCTGCTTTGGCAGAGGGGTTGGACTCAATGATCTCCAGAGGTCACTTCCAACCCCTAGCATCCTGTGATGCTGTGTGATACTACAAAAATATTGTAGGTATTTTGTTCATTTTGAAGATGATTGGATTGAGTAAAGTCTCTAAATTACAAGAAGTGGAACAATTTACCTAACAGGCAGAGTAGTTGAGTTCTCTTTTATTTACCCTGTAGCCATCTCTTTGACATGTCATGTTAACATCCTTTCCAGGTAGTATCTTCTGGCAGTAGTGGCAAGGATTGTGCAGAAATAATCATAGATTCATGGAATCATAGATTCATAGAATCACAGAAGAGTTTGAGTTGGAAGGAACCTCTAAAGCTCATCCAGTCCAAGCCCCTCTGCAGTAAGCAGAGACATCCTCAACTAGATCAGGTTGCCCAGAGCCCTGTTGAGCCTCAGTTTGAATATCTCCAGGGATGGAGCCTCAACCACCTCTCTGGGCAACCTGTTCCACCACCTTCATGGTAAAGAACTTGTTCCTAACATCCAGTCTAAATCTACCCTTCTGTAGTCTGAAACCATTGCTTCTCATCCTATCACTAGAGGCCTTTGTAAACAGCCTCCATCCTTCTTGCAGTCCTCCTTCAGGTACTGGAAGGTTGCTATCAGTTCTCCCCAGAGCCTTTCTTAGGGTGAAATGTATTGTGTCAATTGGTAAGAAAATTGCAAAATCCAAAGAATATAGAGGATATTTACCTTATGGACTGGAAATGATTGGATAGTGTCTGATTAGGAGGAACCCACTTTTATGAAGATGAAAACACGGTTGACTGCTCAAGGGTGAAGATACTGTAATGTGTTAAAAAAATATTAATGAGAATCTTAGAATATATGTTGGGTCCAATTAGGTTAATAATGCATGGAAATTCATCAGAAATACAAGCCTTAAGTAGAGGGCTTCCAAGTAAGAAATTTTGGTCCACAGAAACTTGGAAAGAAGTACTCAAAAATGCACCTTGGTTTTCTTTGAATGCCCAGCACTGGGATTTAAGTGACATACAGCAAGAGTTTGTGAAGCACCAAATATCTCGATCTAAATTATGCCAGGCATGTTTCAGACTTGATAAGAAATAATAGGCAAAGCTGATAAGATTCACTTTGGATGACTATCTAACACTTTTTCCGAACTGTCTGGACATCATATATTAAAAAAGAGGGCAAAGACTATTTATCTTTTAAGTACAGCATTTCTTCAATGATCGCTCATCCACAGAGATGTGGGAAAAGCATGAAGCTGAGCGTTTTTGTGGGTATGGCTACACAGGAATGTGTGGGGCCTCTCAGAAGTTTCTCTCCAGGAAGGTAAAACCAGGAAAAAAATTCTGTTATGATTACCAAAATTCAGTTCAAGCTTCCAGAGCTGTTTGAGTCAGGTGTGCAAACTGTTTCTTGAATCAATAGACAATGGGAGAGTTGTGTTAGAGAGACTCAAAAACCAGAATTTCCGTTCTGGCAGAAATTATTTCGTTCTCCAAAACGAAACCCCTGCTCAGAGAAAAACAATCTATTTAGTTTATCACAGCAAGTAGAATTTTTCCCACAGAAGCAAAAACACAAATAGATGGTATTTCACCCATTTGAAAGCAATTGAGCCTAGGGACTAATCAGCTGAGGATGAAATAGTGGAGTAATCATTCTGAAGCAATTGTGATGGAGGAACAACATTTTAACTGTGCCATTTGCTGGGCCAGACTCCTCTGAGAACTGAGAGTTCAGGGAAATGTGCTTTTCCCTTTCCTTGTTTTTTATCTTTTTGCCAGACATGTTGGGTTTTGGTAAGCAGATATTTATGTGGGAAAAAGCCTACTGTATTTGTGAAAACTTCTGATCAGCTCAGCCCACAAATGAATGCTGACTGGCAATTACCTCAGAGTGAAATGAAACCTAAACTCCACTTGGAATTTTTTGAGATTCTGACAACCATGACTTCACTGCAAGGGAGACGATGATAAAATCCATTATGGTTTCAAACATACAAAGCTATAACGTTGTGGGAGGCCAGTCATTTCCCCTCATCAACCACCACTAGCTTAAAAAGCCACAGACTTGCTGCTTAGTGTGATTCCAAGTATTATTTCACTCATGCCTCTTTTCCCCCTACATCATTTTCCTTCTCCATTCAAAGACTGAGGGATTGTGGAGGCTGGATGGTATAAAAGTGCAGAGACACATCTCTTGACCTGCCTGGGTGACCATGGAAAACTGTGGAGATGGGGCCAATGCACACAATCTGTTCTGCATTCTTGTTCGTTCTAATACCACTCCTTTGCTCCTTGAAAACACATGAGGTGACTCAGTTATTTCCTGGCTCTATTCATGTATCTTGGGCCCTTCAGCTACTTTTAGGAGCCCTCTGTTCTTTTTTTAACCATGCTTCACAGCCTGGGAGGTGACAAAGTCCCTGGAACTGAGAGGAGGACTGGTTATACTCATTTAAGTAGGGCTTCATTCAGAAGAAACTGATCTCTGCAGCTGGGAATGGGTATATCAAGATGAGATTAGTCAAGATGTTTACAGTGATCAGCTGCTTTGTCTAAGTGCAGGACTCCTGCTGAGCTCCAAATGGAAAAATAAAAAAAAAAAAAAAAGACATATATGACCTCAGGATCTCAAATGTTTTGCATATTTCAATAACTACTTTCATGAAGAAATATGAACACTGGAATTCTTCTTTTTCTGAATGAGCAATATGGCTGTCTGGAAGCAATATTAATCAATAACTAATTTCATAGTTGGACAACTGTTTTTAATGACTTTGTACTTTTGATACATTGTTACGAAAGATTTCGGATCATTCCCATAAGAACTTGTCAAGGAAAGGGCAAATCCATTTAGTTGTCATCATGTGAGAGCCAAAAGGCTCATTAGGCTAATTAGGATGAGAATGGTTTGGGTTTTTGCTCCCTCAAACACGGCAAAACCTTCTTGTTCCTGAGTCAGGGAAAGAAATTTGCTGCACCTATCAAAATCAGGGTGCTGTAGGTGGACACAGGACAGGTTAAAGCTATCACAGCTTGGGTTCTGTAGATGAGATTAAACAACAGGTTGCTCATGTTCAAAGTGACATTTTCCACAGGAAGTTGTCAGGCTTTGGCAAGGATTATTTGGCTTCTGAGCTCCTATTTCTAAGAGACTGAGAAACCTTTCTCAGGAGCAGATGAGGCTCAGTTATCTGTGCACAAAGCACCTGTCCGACCGCAGCTATCTGCTCATGGCTGCTATCTCAGACCAGCAGCAGACCCAAACCAAGCATGGCCCAAGAAACTCTTGTGGATGATGAGACACTGAGCACAAGATACTTGTTCTCACAAGGTAGTCTGAGGTTATTTTTGCACCATCTCCCAGCTTTCAAATGGATGTGATTTTTTTTGCTTGCCTTCTCTTTTCTCTGTCCTCCATGTATGTCAAAGTTAGTGTCCAGAGCTGGCTGCATATCAATGGTGGTGAAGCATTAAAAGAGCAGCCCTGTCACTGCTTTTGCCCTTGTTAGCCAAAAATGACCAACAAGGCTGTTGATGCAACACAGACAAAATGTATTGGAGGATGTATAATGCCAACAGCAAGCTGTATCCCTCCAACACTATGTTTAGCTGGAGTAATTTTTTATAGTCATCATCCTAAGGCTATTTTCTTCCTTTTTTCCTTTCAAAATTTGGATTCCCTTGCAATTCATTGAAGAACATCTTTGTAGAGCAGGGGATTTAATCGTGTTGTGGCACATGTCCAAAGTTTTCAAACAGGAACACAAGATACAGAGAATTTGTGTTCTTCCTTTAACTAAGCATGCCTGATGGAGATAAACACAAAGAACCAGTGCCCTTATTTTGGGGGGGAAAAGGATCTGTGTGAGAAGGCTCCCTGTGTGGGTTTAGTAGCACATTATGAATGCCAGCTTGCAGCTTCTTAACTAAAACTCTGCTACAGGGGGCTAAATAGCCCATTTTTAATTTCAAGAGGAGGGAGCATAGCAATAATAGTGGGTAATAGTGTTTTGGTTTTTGTTTTCACCGCTTGCACATCTGCTATCACTGTTCTTTGCTCTCCATCTGGCATCCCCTCCTAGTGACCCATGGTCATGCTTTGGATCCACACTCTCTAATTTTCCTGGAACACAGAGCACCACCCTCCCTATGAAGCACACTGCTGATAAACAGGCCCAGGGAGCCAGCCACTGAGATGGAGAAAGCAGATATAGGGGGGAGGGGGGAGAAGGGAATTAAAGGATGCCTCATCTTTGTTCATCTTCCAATTCCACTCTTAAAAAGGGATATCAGTGTTCCAGCAGGCACTTCTCTGTTGTCTGCTACACTGCTCTTTGCTTGCATGTTGCTTGCAATTTGCCTGGGCAAAACCAGGCTCATGGGAAGAGATGAAGACAAGAGTCTTTGTGAATGCATCTAATTCACTCTCTGGGAAAATTCACCACTTCTGAAGGTATCTGATTCCCATCTGAGGAACGTGATCAGCAGGACGTTGGACTTGAGACTCAGCATGGAAGGAATTTCAGCTAGGACAAAAAGACAAACTTAAAATTAATTAAAAAACAGAAAGGTCAGAACGTTTCACCACATTTCTGTTTCCTAGCAGAATGCTTCCACTTCTCCTTCTGAAACAGCACTTTTTGAAACTGGCGTCTTCATCCCCTGTTACTTAGGAAAGGAAACAACAACAGAATCTTGTTGAATAACCTTGAAGCACGTTTTTACTCCATGATTTTGGTCCAGTTTGACCACTGAACCAAGAGAGTCATTATTTGCAGAGCTCAAGATGCTTGTGAGTGCTGACACTGCTGCCTGTATCAGGGATGTGAGCACTACACCCTGTACCCATCAGTTGAAAAGAAAATGCATTCTGTCTGTTTTTCACCCCACTCCCTTCCCACTGGTTAAATGAATGAAATTAACTCCATGGCTTTATTGTCTCGGGCCACAAAAAGTTAATGGAACTGCATGAACCAAGACTGATAGGTGTCCCTGTGGTGCTTTGCAGGGAAATCCAGCACTAAAGGCAGCTTTCAGAGAGGGCTGGGTTCATAGAATCACAGAATCATAGGATTGTTTTTGTTGGAAAAGACCCCTAAGATCAAGTCCAACCACCATGACCATTAAACCATGTCCCAAAGTGACCATGGGCTCAGCAGAGCCAGGCTGTGGCACACAGAGTGGATCAATCTGCCAACCACGGTACTAACTGGGGAACACCACAGCTCTCTGCCAGCACTTCAGATGTGTTATGTTGTTGGTACCAGCCCATAACAGGATCCTGAGGTGAGTCTTGGTCACCCACCAAAACCTCTTTTCTCTACTGCAACTATTTCCATGCCCAGTTACTGGTGAGGATGGTTGCAGTGTTTCACAAGTGAATTGAGTGGATCTCACTGAAGCTGCTAGTCAAGGGAGCATTCCCCTTTACAAATAGAGTATCATTATCACCAGCCCCATTTCATTCATCATCCTAACAAAGGCCATAGCACGTAACAACATTGGGCCATGGAAATTATATTATTGTCATCCCAGAAGCCACTGAGAAGGAGAGGTGCTGGTAATTATGCCTACCACATCACTTGTATCCTGTTTAGAGGAACCCAGCCTTAAAGACTGCCATGCCAACTCCAGTTTCCTGCTGTAAATCCCCATTCTTTCCTTTTCTGTTCCTTTTAAATGTAGGAAAATGCTCAGCCAATCCTTTTCATATGCAAATGCAGCATCTTTACCTGTTTTTGCCCTTTTCTCCTGGTACTTTATTTACCTAAAAAAATTGGAACATGAGCAAAGGAAAAAAGTAAAAAAAAAAAATCCTTCCTCCAAAGGCTTTAAAACAATGATGAAAAATAAATTCCTGCTGCTAAAATTTAAGTGTAGGATATTTGTGAGGAAATGAAAGTAACTTTTACCCCCTCAGTGCATCCACACTCCCCAGCTCACTTTCTCTCATTTGCTATCTTCAGCTCTTGTTTTACATAAACTTTTTTATTGGTGATGGACTGGACAATAAAGCTTGTAACAAAGCAATCAATACACATTACTCAGCATGACTTAGACACAGTATTGGAGACTCCACAGCTAAGTAAGGCAGGGAATAATCTTGTTCCTTATCATTTTTAAGCAGGAAAGGGAAAAGCAGAACTAGATTTTACATCAGTTCCCATCTTTTTTGTCTTTGTTTCAGTGTTTGTTTATGCTCTGCAACCACTTCTTGCAGTTGCAGCACCAGACCCTGTTAGGATCAGATAGCTTCCCACTGAAGGACTTTTCAAACCCTCTGTTGAAGTATCTGTCACATGCATCTGACAATGAAGTCAGATGTCAGAGTGTAGCCAGAACGGCTAAGGAGATTCTCATCCCCCTCTGCTCTGCCCTGGGGAGGCCACATCTGGAGTATTGTGTCCAGTTCTGGGCTCTCCAGTTCAAGAAGGACAGGGAACAACTGGAGAGAGTCCAACAGAGGGCCAGAGGGATGGTTAGAGGACTGGAGCATTTCTCTTAGAAGGAGAGGCTGAGACCTGAAGTTCTTTATCCTGGAAAAGACGACTGAGAGGAGATCTTACCAATGCATACAAATATCTAAAGGATGGAGGTCAAGAGGATGGGTCTGGGCTCTTAGTGGTGGCCAGTGATAGCACAAGGGGCAGTGAGCACAAGCTGCAACACAGGAGGTTTCACTTTAAGAAGAAAATTCTTTATTTTGAGGGTGATGGAGAACTGGACTAGGCTGCCCAGAGAGGTTTTGGAGACTCCTTCTCTGAAGACTTTCACAACCCTCCTGGACACATTCCTGTGCAACCTAGATGAACCTGCGTTAGCAGGGTGGTTGGACTAGATGATCTCCAGAGGTCCCTTGCAACCCCACCATTCTATGGCCCTATAATTGCAGACTGTCAGGAATGGGTTGGAGCCTGCTGTGTTGGCATTCCCTGTTCATTCACAATACAACTGGGCCATTGGAGGCAATTGTGCTGTTTTGTTGAGTCACCAGTCAGAAGCACACTAAGGATGATGTGAACTGTCAGAATCTGTGTTTAGCACTTCTGCAAACTAGAATAAAGGCTGAGCATACATTGTGAACCCTGTCTTGATTTTGACTAGTGACAACCAAACTCCAGCTTCCACTAAAATAAGAAGCATAGTCTGTAAGCCCAGAAACTTTTAGGAACACCTTGAAAATGTGATGATGTCTGCTTGAGCCTGCAGACAGCCCAGAGCAATAGCTGTGACACAGCTGAGCTGCTCCATCCATTGCTAAGGTTTGGTACCTTTGGGACCTAGCTCCTCTGGGCGTCCAAGCAAACTGCCAGGGCTGGTGTCACTGTAAAGACATAAGGTAAGCTCCTCTGCTGCTGGAGTGAGATGAAGTCTTCCTCTTGAAGATTTGCTTTGGCATTTTGTGAGGTTGGACCACAAAAGGTGGCTGTCCAAAAAGGGCAGAAACACAGTGGGTCCCTGTTTCCTCCTCGTCTTTTCCTGCCCTTTTCTTTTCTGCTACTAGCCCTTTGACATAACAGCAGCCTCTAGCTGGATGTGTTGTAGCATTTCACACAATGAGGATTGCAGGAGAGAGTTAAAATTTAAGTGCCTTGCATTTCACTAAAAAAGCTGGAAGACTCCAGTGCATACTGTGCCATTTGGAGATCACTGAATCCCAGGAAAAGCCAGATGCTTCCCAGAACATACATTGCTCTGAGCAGGGCTAGCAAGGGTAGCATGTGTATATGCGGGGAGGATGTTGCTGCCAATGTAAAATAACTGTGTCAACAGCATTTCTGAAGGATATTTTTAGCTTACTGATTCAGTATCTTTTGTGGGCTACAGTCAGACTGACACAATAGACTCTTGATGACTTCTCAGGAACTTCATTGTCTTTTTCTATACACAGCTTATTAATGTGCCCTCTGTGCTACTCACGGATGCAAGAGCCAATAATGACTTCAAAGGGGTCATTGTGGTCCAGAGCATCTGTACATAGGAATAAAAAATCAGCTGAATAAATACTCACCCACTAATCCATGGCACAATAGATGGTAATCAGACTATCAGGGTAAAGATTATTTTTTTTACAGCATCTTTTCATCCAAGGCATTTTCAGAACATCTTTTCATCCCAGCACTCTGTAGACGTTATAAATTGATCATCTTAAGTCCTTTGACTGAGCAGAGAGGAGCAGAAGTGCCTTTAGTGGTTGGAAGCTTGTGGCAAGGAGAAAAGCAGATAAAAAGTCTGATTTGTCTTTTCCCCAGGAGCTTCTGTAACAGTCCCACAAAAGCAGTGCTCCCTGGGAATTGGAGGGAATGGGCACCTTCCTAAAAAAAGCTTGTGTAAGAGGGACAGCACCTTGAGCAGCAGGCAGAGAGCATCTCTGGCAACTTCCTGAACAATCCCTTGATCAACATCAAGCTACTGGTACAGGGATGGACCAACACTGCTTGGATAAATTACATTTGCCTGGATTCACATCATTGCTGTAGCAGCCGATTTGGTTTCCCAGGGGCAGAGAAGTTTTGATCTGCTGGAATCCCCTGGCCTCCCCCTAATGCCTAATTAACACTCTGGTGACAAAAGCCAGTGGTCCCCAAAAAGGGAAGGGAAGAGTGGTTGTGACACCTCCCTGTGTAAGTTATTTGCTCTTGGACTGTGTCTGTTATATTTAAGCTGTGAGTGCTACCAAAGGAATCACAGGCTGCTGCTCAGCTGAGTACATCTTTTGGGGTTTATGTTATAGGATTAATGAAATGTTGGAATGACAAATCTTTGCTGAGTAAATGACCAGAAAAGGTTATTATTCAGTGAGTATATAAAAGATTAAGGTAGGGAGGAGACACCTCCCCTTAAGATAGAGAAGGAAGGGGAACGTGGAGAATCTGTCACTCCCTGCAGAAGACAGAGAAAGGACAGCTTTGAGGTGCTGGTTTAAAAATCATTATCATAGAACTGTAGAATCAATGACAGGATCATAGAATGTGCTGGGTTGGAAGGGACCTTCAGAGGTCATCTAGTCCAAACCCCCTGCAGTCAGCAAGGACATGCCCAGCTAGATCAGCTTGCTCAGTGCCCCATCCAGCCTGACCTTGAATGTCTCCAGGGATGGGGCCTCCACCACTTTCCCAGACAACTTGTTCCAGTGTTCCACCACTCTTATAGTAAAGAACTTCTTCCTAATAGCCCATCTAAATCTACTCTTCCCTAGTCTGAAATCATTACCCCTTGTCCTAGTTCTACAAGCCCCCACAAAGAGCCCCTCTACAGCTTTCCTGTAGCCCCCTTCAGGTACTGGGAGGTTGCTATAAGGTCTCTCCAGAGCCTTCCCTTCTCCAGGCTGAACAACCCCATGTTCTCAGCATGCAGGAGAGGTGCTCGAGTCCTCTGGCCATTTTAGTGGCCCTCTTCTGGACCAGGTGAAATCCAAACCCTGCTGAAAGGAGAAGGAGATCTGCCATCGACTTCGGGACTTTCATGGTCTCTCATCTCTGCAGTAGGCTCCAATTTACAGTTTTTCTGATGGACCAATTGTACAAATGTCTCAAGTGTATTAAGAAAATCTTCCCATCTACCTTCTTTAATCCTACCCCCTAACAGTATCTTTGCACTGTCCCTACCCATAATCATCAATGTATTTGTCCCTCCCATTGTGCCATTATACACCATGTAGCTAAACCTCAGCAGATTCTCCAGCCCTGCCTGCCTGCTTCATAAAACTGCCTTTCCTTGGGGAAAAAAAAAAAAAAAAGATAAGCTAAAACCTAATCCAAGGCAAAAGATAAAGGAGAGAGCAGCAATCAAAAGCATGGAGTGTCCTGCCCTCACTTCCTGCACCTATTGCCTAAGTCATAGCACAACTTGCAAGACTGTACAGTGTCCAAACTACTTCTGTAAAAATAGCAGACAATTCTGTAAAAATAGAGCAAGCCTCACCCCTGCTGAGTGCATCAGAAGAGACCACATCACACACACACACACAAAAAAAAAAAGTCAATGTTTTTGCTTTAGCAATGGTTTTCTCCAGGCTACTGTATTGCAGAAGAGCACAGCAGTATCCTCCAGCTCTTGTCTTAAATACCATTGCAAATCAATTACCTTTCAGGCCATAAACTTCACTTAAAGAGACAGAACACAACCAGACATCTCCTGGTAACAAGAACAATTCTATTGATGCTTGAGCATCTTGAGTCTTTTCTGTGTGTCTGTGTGTGAGGCGGAGGGAGGTGGGGGGAGGGAGGGAGCAGAAGGAAGTAATCTTCAAGTGTATGGTTAGTAAACAAAACACAAACATATTGATAGCAAAGTGATTCTCCAGAGCACAGGCAGCCAGGCACTGTGGGGAAAAGGCTGCCTGAAGGACAGGCAATAAGCACTTCCACAGAAAAAGCAGGAGGGAAAAAACAGCTGCCCCCAAGCACCACCCTCTGGAAACCAGACATTTCCCATTCTGAGACAATCTGGAAAATACAAATACAAAGCATCCTCTTCATTCCCTCATACAAATTAATATTTCATGCCCAAATAATGAATCTTTCAATAAATATTTAATGCCCAGACACCAACATATATGGCAGAGCAGACCAGGGCCTCTGGTAATTTAAAGCAATTGAGTTTGTACAATAGTGGCTGTTGAGAGGAGCAGAAAATGCAACCTGGGATGTGATGGAATGAAAAGGACCTTGTCACAGTGAGGGGAGTTTGAGTCCTTGTAACCTCTTTACAGAGCAAGCAGGAGAGTGGCTTCTGTGGAAAGAAGCTTTGCACAGCTTCTAGCAACTTTATGCTTTTTTTCTCTTATGCCAAAGTGTTGCCACCTGCAGGCTGGGTTCTTGGAGAGAGCACATTTGTCATGTCCAAGCAGCAGGTGCAAGGCTGACTGAAAACATCTCAGGAAGCATCTGTCCTTGAGCAGACCCACTCAGATATTTAACACTACCTTCTCTGCATCTATCTTTCCAGCCCTGAAGGAGGCCATTTTCCACAGGTCAGATCTCTGTATTCCCTCTGCTGTACTGTCCATGCTTTCTATATCATCTCTCTACTGCTGCCAGAAAATTTGGCCCAGCAGGTAGGTCCTGCAGATTCTTCCTGTTGCTAGAGCATCCAGCCTTGCCAGCAATTGCTCTCTGAACTACCACTGTGATAAGCAGGTACCCATTTTCCTTGATGCTGCATTAACCCAGGGTGAAATCCTTCAGCACAGTAGTGCACTCTGATGGCTGGACTAAGTATGGATGCTGGAATAACACAGCTACCTCAGGGCAACTGGAAAATGGGGAAATGCAGTTTTTTCTCCAGCTTTTGGTAGAGAAGGCCTATTTTTTCACTCTGAACAGGCCACACTGGCACTTCTGACTGGCTTCTTTAAAAGCAGCACTTAAGACATTCCTAAATAACTCAGTGTTTCTTGCTAAGGGGACTTTGAGTGTGGAAATAGCCATTGAAAAGCCATCTTGGGAAGAAATTTTGTCTTGGGCAGAATGGACCAATCTACCTTGTCCTAACAGTGGGGCAAGGCATTACCTAAGGTGGTGTCATTTGCAGAGAAATCATTCCCACAGTCTCATTTTGCAAATAATCTATGCTACAAGCAGCAGGTACCTGGAAGACAGGAGTTGCCACTGTACTTTCTTCTCCTCTTCTTCCAAAGTGAATCCTCTGACAGATCCACAGATTCGTGTGAGTGCCTTCAAACTCCAAGTCAGACCCCAAGTCCCCTGAATTATCTCACCTAGATCAGAATATCTGCTTTTGGTTCAGGCCAGAATAAATCTTTGCATCCCCAATGGCACATCAATCCAGGCATGCAGACTCATCCAGCAATTTGGGGTTGTCACTTACTTAGCAGCAGGCCACAATCCTGTGCAATCCAGCAAGCTGGAAGATGCTTCACTTCCTCAAACGCAGCTCCACACATCATTCACAGTGGGATGCAGATGACATGTGCCCCCATTTCTGTGAGGATCTGCATTGTTCTGCTAATGCATCTCCACTTGCTTCTCACACTATATTCTCCCCCGTGGAGAATTTACTTTCTATCCATGCAAGGTAGTTTCTTTGGCATTTCATTATGTAATGCTCCGGGTGGTAAAGAAACACCTTGCCTGATTGAGTCCCCAGCTGCTGAAGTAGGAATATTGAGCTCTCTGTGGATGTTGAGGGTTCTCTGTGATAGATTTTGCTAGCAGGGCAGTTTGTGCTTCCCCAGGCAGTTTTGAATCTCAGCTGAAAGATGAGTGAGTGGCCAGGGCTGTGAATGGCATTTTTGGGTAGGGCTGCCTGGTGAGAGCAGGAAGGATAAACGTTGCGTGGGGATGATGGTTTAGACTTCTTTCTCAGTGCCCACAGTGTGTAATTAAATGTGAAAATGTGCATTCAGACACCATACATTAAGAGTTATCACCTTTCATGATGCTCCATGCCTGGTGTGATATGGATTCCTTCACTGTGGCAAATGTGAGGTAATTCAGCCCAGCTAATCCCTAATGAAAGAGCTGTGTTGCCTTGCATTTGCAGTGGGCTCTCAAGCCAGACATAGGTCCTGATGCAGGGCTAACATGATAACTTAGTGGCCACAGCTTGACCCTGGATCTGAGCCTCATTCTCTTTCCATCTGGGGAAGAAACACAAATTGAAAAGTAAAATCCATAGCTGCCTTGGAACCCAAACATAAAAGCTCATTAAGCAGCTGCTGATATACTATAGCAAGCTGAGTAGGAAACTCCTACCATGCATAGTCCTTCCTTAACCCCTAGAAGTAGTCGAAGCTATTTAGTGTGATCATCTGCATGACTAATGCTTTCTGACTTAACAGACTCTTCTTCTGCAGTATAAAGGTCTCTAGCCCTTACTCAATGGAGCATAATGGAGTCAAATGGAAAAAGAGAGAAGCAGCAAACTTCTAAGACTGTGTTTGCATCTCCCCCCACACTGCAGTAAATTTGTGTGATCTGTGAGCACAGTGCTGAAGGTAACAGCACTGGGGTGTTGGGGATGGACTGTCTGACATAACCCAAACTTGCAATAGCACGGCTGGATAAAATCAGGAAATAGAGTCATCAAGGAAAAACAGATGTCCTCTATCTGGAGTGGATGAACTCAAACATGCTAAAAAAGCTGAATGGAATTTGCTGCCTGAATACCGAGAAGCTTTTTGCAACCATTTGGAAATTAAGAGAAACAACCGAGCTCAATGTACAGCTTCAGGGAAGCAAGCTAAAGCATGTGCAAGACTCCTCCTTGACTAAGGGTCCACTAGAGATCAATTAAACCAATTCCCTGCTTTCGAAGCAATGGAGGCCATTTATTCCCTGTAGCAGACAAATGCTGCCTTGGTAGCAGATAACTAAGTGGATTTAGTGCTTGCTTTCCCCCCTGATCCTTTCTCCAGCCCTGTGCTATCCCTGCACTCAGGCCAGACAGAGAGATTCAGTCTTCTCTGCTGTCAGCTCATCTCCCCTTTTATTAGCCTCCATCAGACTGTGCCATCTATCCTTGTCCATTAAGAACATGGAGGACTCCAGTGTCCTGTGCTTGTGCCTGCCACACGCTCCAGCCCTCACAGAGCTATCAGGCTGTCCACTCCTTCCCTTCTTTGCCAGGTCCATGCATGCTCTATCCTTCTGGGTTTTCCAGCTGACAGCCCCCCCAGCTATGGCTCTGTGCTCAGGACAGTCCTCAACATCCAGATGAAATGCTTCAGAAGCAGATAGTTTCAGATGCTGTAAACTGATGCTACAGTGGGTCTTTGCTGATCTCTATCACTTGTGGATCTCATGATGAGCTTGGATCCTGATGGAACTGTTTAAAGCACCTGCCATCTGTCTACTCACTGGGTTTTGTTTCATCCCATTTTGCAGGGCCCAGTGTACAAATGTCAGTTTGGAATCCAGATCCAAAGCAAAAAGACAGTGAAAAGAGGTCTCTCTGCATGTGGCACAAGCCTGCTCTTCTGCATCTGTCCCATTCCCTACCACTTGGTTTCTCGTGGAAACATGAGACACAAATGACTCTATTTGCTGGCTTCCCAAAGTCATGCAGCAGCCTCAGTGGGAATTATCTTCAGTGGTGGAAGGGGACAATTACCCAGCTAATGAAGCACATTTCCCTTTTTCTTCTCCACCATAAAGCTGCATGGAACCTGAGTCTCCATCCAGGCGTGCAGAGAAAGTGCCGAGCACTCACAGAATGGGCCCCCAATCAGTGGTGGCAAATGCACTTAATATGCCTGCTGGAAAATGAAATGACTGATCCCATGTAATTAGGCCTTAATTATTTATCATTTTTGTTTAATTATTGCTGCTTGGAAGTTAACAGGTTAGAAAACTCTGGGGCTGTGTTTATTAAACGTTGGTAGATTATTAGCAAGCAAGTGCCATTTCTGAACATTAATGAAATACCCGTGGAAAGCCCATGGCCAGAGGCACTCCAGCACTGCACACTCATTGCACAGGGGAGCTGCAGGAGCTCAAGGCTAATTATGCCCTGCAGGCAGGGCCATGGGCAGCAAAAGAAGAGCAAAAGTCAAAAATACCATCACTGGTTTGCACCCAGATGGATTTTCTTCTTCATTCATCTTTCCCTGGTATCATCTGTTGAACAGGTTGGGAAATGCTCCTGATGGCAAATGCAACTTGTCCATGCCTGAATCTACACTGAGCTTCTTTCATGTTGTTGTGGTGGTGGGACAGGAATGTGCCATTGTTATTGTTCAAAAAACTAGTTTGGGATCAAGCACGCTGTGCCTTTCTCTTTGTTCCAGGCAAGGGAAGCTCTAAGCAGTGGAAAATGATGAGACAAAATAAATGTCCTCAAAGTGGAATGGTAAATTTTGCAAGGGAGAGCTTATGTGGGAGGAAATCTGAAGGCTGCTGATTGTTACTGCGTTTAAGATTTTGAAAACTGAACTCAAAACACAGTGATAATGCTCCAGGAGCAATAAAAAACCCTGTTGTATTTCAAAACGTCTGTAGAAAAGGAAGTAATTATTTCTCCCAGTTTAAAGCACTAAAGCAAGGAGCAGTTTTTCCTCCTTTATAAACACAAAGATGCAAAAATTCGTTCTGTGAAAGCTGGAGCTTGTTTGAATTTAAGCACAATCTACAAATATCATAGGCATGTTTGCTGATCCAAGCCTATAGTACTGACCTAATGCATGAAGGAAGCCTGCAGCAGACCAAGGCTTTGACCTTATTTTCCCTTCCTTAGCCCCATATCATAGAATCACAGAATTGTTCAGGTTGGAAGGGACCTTAAAGATCATTTAGTTCCAACCTCCTTGCCACAGGCAGGGCCATATTCCACTAGAACAGGTTGCTCAAAGCCCTGTCCAGCCTGGCCTTGAACAGCTCCAGGGAGGAGTCATCCACAACCTTCCTGGGCAATCAAGTATCCAATCTACCTCTGCTGAACATAATCCTAAGCCTTTCTGCTTACCTTGAAGTGAGGTATCCCTCTGAGCTGCCTTCCCAGTTATCCTTTACCTTGTCAGAGGAGGGTTTTGCAGGGATGTCTCTGCACTGATCCTCTCCTTGCTTCTTCCTCTGCTGTCTCTGTCCATGGCCCACAAGCAAACTGCTACCAAGGGATTTGCCTGCAAACGCCAGCACTACACCTGCCCTGCTACTACCAGCTGCCAGTTCCTAAATTATAAATGGAAGGATATTTCATCAGAGCATTAAAGGGTAAGAAGTGTCATTTTGTACCAACCAAAACTTTTAGGAAGGAGACAGGCTGTAAATTATTTAGAGAAAAAGTCACATTTTATTCTGCTGGAGAGTGTGATGGGGAAAAGAAGGTATGTTCTCTTCCCTCTCTCTGTGGGGAGAAAAACTGCAGAGGAGGAAGAGCTTCTTGTTTACCTAAATGACTCCCAGTGTCCTCCCAGTTCGCCCTAGTACTTCACCAAGCCATTATTCCTGGGTGTAAATGGAAATGGATGTCTGGTCTTCCTTTCCTTTAGAAGAATGTACCCAAGAAGTCACAGAGAGTTTTTTCTTGTCCCAGCTATAAAAACAGGTTTTGTGTCCAAGGAAACATAGCTAATTGCCTGATCTGGAGCCCTCCTGCCAGGCTCAGGCTTTCCTCTCTGGAATGTCTTGGCCTCCTTCATGCTAGTTCATTCCCTTTGTATGGGTGCCATGAATATTCTTCCTTCTCAGAGATTCACCAATTCACCTGGTTCCAAAGAAGTGTCATTCATGGGGAAGAAACTGACACATTTCTTTTCAAACTGATTTCACATTCTGTTCAAACTGAGGAGGAGACTTTTCTTTAATCTTTTCCTCCCCTCTCTCTTCCTCCCTAGTCTCTGCAAGGGAATATTCCTCAATCTCCCTTCTGCAGGACTCTCTGAGGCCATTTTTCCTCCCACCTGGGGAGCACCTGCACACACCAGGAAGGTGCCAGCCACGTGGAACTGAAAACTCTACACTATTGCCCCCCTCACACCTTCCAAGGAGAGTGAAGCACAGAGACTATTTTTAAACTCAACCAGCAGATTAACATCTAATTTCACCACTTCTACACTGACGATGAAAGATGGGTTGGGGAGAAAACAGTTCCCTTCTCCTCCATTCCATCCCCTCACCAGGCTAATTAAGAAGCTGAGGTTAAAAAGCTCATCATAAACTGAACAAGTTCCAACCAAATTTCTTTAGGATGCCAGGGCTTCATTGATTTGGGCAGGATTAGCTATTGTGAAATGGAAATGATGCCATCAGATGCATCTCCCTCTGCCTCCTGCTTTCCCCCTCCACCTCCCCACGCCTCCCCACACATCCAGCTCCCATGCCCAGCCTGGTTGGCACACTCAGCCGTGGCACAAAGCTGGCTCCTCTCATTATGGAGGGTTTAAGCAAAGAAGCCAATCAGCATTTATTCGTCTGGCTGCAGCTGGAGGCAGCTCATCAAACAAATTAACAGGATTTTCATGAAGGGCTTTGGCCAACACAGCACGTTTCACTTGAGGTTGACTAAACAAACCTGGACTGTGTTTCATCAGAGGAAAGCAGAGAGGAAAACGGATGGGCACAGGGTGCTTGGTGGAAAGAGGGAATCTTCCTCATCCCACTAGATAGGGGTTGGGATGGTGCTGTTGTTCTTGGCCCCTGCCCATGTTGGGGCTGGATGGGAGGGAAGGGTTTGGGGCAAGGAGAAGGGGCCAGCTTTCATCTGGACCAATAGCAGCTGCTCAGGTGCTTGCTTGAGAGTGACAGGGAGGAATGCAACTGCTTCACTGAGGCTCTTGTCACTGCTTTCTATGTCTCCCCTGGCCCTTCACCCTTCTCCTGCCTTTCTATTCTCTCAATCCTCTCCTTTCTTCCCATGTGTTTTTTTCTTCCTGGAAGAAATGCAGTTTCACCACAGTGTCCATCTGCAAATACATATGGAGCAGTAGGAGTTAGGACAGGCAGAGACGGGGCAGATCCTATGGGAGAGAGCCCTGTGTGGAAGGGCTGGGGTCTGCCACACTTGTCCCTGTCTGATTGAGATAGGAGGCAATTGCTGAGAAGAGAGAAAATGCCTCTGAGGACAAAGCAGAGAAGAAAGAGGCAGCAGGAAGAAGTGAGGGGAAAGAGCAGAAGTCACCTTGCATGCAAATCTGTGAGAAAGCAAGTGTAAAACATTCCTGGAAAACACAACAGAGATCATGGCTCAGGGATTAACCATGCTCCTCTGTAAAGGAAAGTTCATGTAGCACAAACCCATCCCATCACATCACACAGAGAGAGACACAAACAGTTTGGGCGGCAGTTTGGGCATTTATTGAATAAGGTAGAATGGAACTGGTTCCTGAAGGAGAGGCCTGCCAGGTCAGCTTCAGTTCCAAATAAGAGGTAAAATACTCACCACAACATGATCCTGCTCAGTTTTGACTGCTGAGCTGTTGGCTCCAATCCAGCCCACAGAAGTATGAGGCTTGAGGGATGCACTGCAAGCCAGACCTGCAGCCGTGGCTGAGCAGTTGGGAGAGGCACCACCAAGATCTAACTGATCTATCTGTACTAAAGCTTTTCTCAGTCTGCTTTGGAAAAGTCAAGCGTTCAAGCCCTCCAAAAGCTGGGTGGTTCATTATTCATTTATTGTGCCCAGAATTGCTGGAGAACTTGATAACTGTAGTATCTAGGTCTATTACTTAAAAATACTCCAAGGTTTTCATTTAGTTATTCCCCTGGAGGAAAGAATGGCCACAGCTCCTTGTGTTAATTGGCTTCTGGGACAATAATAGAAAAGTATTTTGGGGTGGGTGTCCATTTTTATCTAAATCCTGGAAAAATCGATCCCTCCTGACCAAAATGGACTTAAAGAAAGTGAACACTCCCAATTATGTCAATTATCCTCCACCAATTACCTCAGGAGACCCATTTCTCACAAGCCCTCTCAGTTTAATCTTAGCAGACCTGCTCTTTTTCCATCAGGCAGTGCAAGAACATGGACACAATTAGTGAAACCAAAAAGACAGCTCAGGGAAATGCACCCAGCATATGGGTGACATTCACAGTTCAGTGCCTCAGGGAGGCTATCAAGACAAGAAGTCCACCAAGCTCCTTTTTTAAAGAAGGTTAGTTATTTCCCCATGCAGTAAAAGCATCAGTTGCCATGTAAGCCAGGGAATGAGATCTCCACTCAGTCAGCAAGGCCTGGAAAGGTGGTTTTTTTGTTTGGTTGTTTTTTTGTTTGTTTTTTCTTCCTTTGCTTATTTTATTCCTTTGCAATATTTAGGAACCAGGTACATGGTCCCTAAACATGATTTTTCCAAACCATCAGAATAAATGGGCCAATATGAGTGGTCAATATAGCAGGACAGATGAAACCTATGTGTAACTCAAAGATACAAAAGAATTTTTCATCAGGAAAGAAATTTATTACCTACACATCACATTTCCTGTCCTGCAGAGACTTGTGCCCTCCCTTGCAAGACATGGAGTAGTCCCTTCTCCCATGTCTAAAACATGAGTCTTTAGAGGTTTTTTTTTTTCCAGAGCTCCAGAAATGCATCCTTTCTTGCTGTGCAGCTGTGTTCTTCAAGGATATATTTTGCAAGGTATTTTCTTGTGTCTCATTTTCTATTCTGAATGTCTTCAGGTGTTACTTTTTTAAAAAAATAAAACAGTAATACTGAACTTGTTAGAGAAACTGAGCCTTGTGTTTCCTTTCCTCAACAGGGTTTCTAGAGCTCTCTGTTGCTGTTCTCTTTCCATAAAGTTGTCTGAATACAGGATTTCTATGTAATATTTTCTCAGCTTTCCCAGGGCTCTTCTAGGCAGAGAGGAAATGCAAACTGGAAGAGTAAGATGGTGTCAAATTTAGTGGATTTCTGTTGCTGGCTTTCACATTGATCTGTTCTTTGCAAATGGATCTTTTTCCTCTCTTCTTGCTCAGCCTCCTGTTTAATTTATACCTTAGACTTTGTGGGTCAGGAATTTTATCTAGCTAGGTGTTTTATACATGGCCTAGCCCAACAGGGCCTCAACCTTGGTTGTGGCCTCTAGACACTATCACACTACAGATACTAAATACTAAGTACTTCCATGCATGCTGCTGGGTGTTGAACAGGACATCTGTCTTGGCTCATTAAATGCAGCACTCCTCTGTTTTTCCAGGGAAAGTTTCACCTTGAGAGAGATCTCCCCACTCCCACAGTAAGACAGAAAAAAAAAAGGAAGGAAATGCAGCCAAGGCTGAGCTACAGATACCTTCCATGTGGAGGAAAAAACACAGTATGGCATCTTGGTCCATTCCTCTCCTTTTGCCCTTCCCCTTTCTCTAAACAACCATGCTTCTGAAGGTGGAATTATCTCCTTCAGATCAAAGCAGAGAGTAACCTGACTGTTTCTTGCAGCAATGTAATAATTAAGGCACTAGAAGGATGCAATCTGCATACATTATTGCAAGTTATGCCAACAGAATGTCAACATTTGTGTCATAAGTAATCTTGAGCAGCAATTACTCTGCTCACTGGCCTGGAATCCATCGACAGAGACAGTGGTAGGAGCTATAGGGAAGCTCTTCCTGCACTGAAGGATGGACAGAGGATTACACTAAAGGATTGATGAGCAAAAGAGATCATCTCACAAGACCACTGTGAACATGTGTCTGAGGGAGAAACTAACAGCCTAAATGAGAATCATCTGCCTCTTTCTACCAAAGAGATGAATATTAAGTAAAAAAGTCAGCAATGTGTTTGCTCTCAGCTTGGTCCACTGGCAATGATTTCCTAGCAGGATACAAACTGGGAGGGGAGATCCAGGGAAAAAAGTCACTGCAAATACTACAAGTCATGATTAAGAGGTCCTGATTCTGTGATCAGCAGGAGAAGACATTTTGACAATAGGGAGAACAAAGCATTTATTGGATTCTACAGGATTTTGCAGTCCTGAAAGGTTAGGCACTAGGCTGAGGATGTTCTAGCAGTATAAACCAAGACTCCATTGTAAATAAAGTTGCAATAAGAGTCAGATTTGAGGCTTCTTTTCATTACCTTGCTTATTTGCACTAAGTTTTTCTATCATTCACTTAAAGCAATGTCTGGCAACATTCTATATTGCTGTCATGGAAAGTGAGATTCTTGGAGAGTTCATAACAAAACATTTCCCTTTTTAATTCACCCAACCCAGCCTTCCTTCAGGGAAAGGAGAAGGGAGAAAAATCCAGTGGCATTTCCTGGGGAATGTCTTATTAACTTCATCTTAGAAGTAGTGTTGTTGAGCTGATAAGTGTACAGCTCTGTAATATGTGAGATCTGTTTCTTTCCCAAAGAGAAGGAATTTCTTTCAGCTCTGTAAGGTTACCTCTAAGAAATATGCATCTCCGTCCTGCTTCCAGTCTCTCAGAACTGCACATGCTCACACTTACCTGCAACAAAAGAAACAGGGTTTGCACCAAAATTTCCCATATTGCCCTTCTCCCAGCCTTAAAACTTGAAGTTTGATCTGAAGTTTTGCCTTAAGAACAATCCCTGAGAAGCTGTCATCAGGGAAGACCAGCTGGTGTGAAATCAGCATAAACCTTTACCATCTTCATCATTTCTGAGGGACAGTTGAAAAATGCAATCTGTGGTGTTTGAAATGCAACTTTTGATAACGTTGGAGACAGTAGCTGTCAATGTCCAGCAATTTTAGAGTACTTCTTTTCACTTTTTCCTTCACTTAGACCTTAGGGAGAAGAAAAAAAAACATAAGGAAGTTATTTCCTCACATTACTAATACCCCAAATCCCCCAAAAAATCATATGAAGAATGCCCAGGTTTTTATTTCCAAGGAGAACATTCATATGTTTTGTACTTCACAGTATTCCATACTGTGCTGCTCTTCCTTGGTTGTTTGGTTTTGGGTTTTGGTTGTTTGGGTTTTGGTTTTGTTTTGTTGTGTTTGTGGGGTTTTTGTTTGGACTTTTTGGTTGTTTTGTTTGGTTGTTTGGGGTGGGGGTTTGTTTTGTTTTGATTTGGTTTGGTTTGAGTTGTTTGGGTTTGGGGTTTGGTTTTGGTTTTGGGTTTGGATTTGGTTAATTAAGAAAATCTATTTATTAGGGATCTATAAGCTACATTTTAGTTAGAATCAAATCCTTTATCTGCCCACTCTGTGCTGACTCCATCCTCTTTTTGATTTGCCCTGCCTTGCCTACTGGTTAAACAGAAAACATCATTTGTTGTCTCTTCTCACTCCATCTCTTTCATGAATTTGCCTATTCTCTTGCAGATATGCAGAAATCTTCAAGACATCCCCTCTGCTATCATTCACTTTCCTCATCCATTTCTGGAAGCCTTAGAACCTAAGCCTCTATCTCTTGATAGCATGTCTGCTACATCCCTCTGAGGATGCTGACAGAGACACTCTCCTTTATATGGAAAGCCTACAGGTACATTGAGCAGGACCGGGCTGCTGAAGAATGTCTTCTTGAGTTACCACCCACTGAATATGTGTCAGATGTTCTCCACAGTCTTCTCTGAATGGTCTCAGGTCACCAGAACACTGAGCTCACTGTGTTCCACACATGCTACAAACCAGAGCTTTCTTGCACTCCAAGGTCCTCATGCCTGCCCAAGGTCTGGAGCTCACAAAAGTTGCATTTTGTCTTAATGCTCTGCCATTTAGTGGACTTGAAAATAAAGCCTGTCAGAGCCTCACAGCCTGCAGGGAAAAGGATATTAATTACAGCAGGCAGAAAGTGGAGAGGAGCTGCTTTGAGTGAGAAGTGGTCCCACCGAGCTGTCACTTTCTCTGTGTCACCAGCAGAGCTCTGCTTTGGCTTTCACATGGAGCAGAGTTTGGCCTTGATACCTGTGAAATGGCAGGACAGGAGGAGCCAGCAAAGGGATTTCATTACTGGCTCTGTCATGCTCACTGGCATTATCTTCCCTGCCTGCAAACCAAACCTCTGAGCAGCTTAATGCAGGGACATGGGCTGAGGGAAGAAGAAAGAGCTGTAGTAGCAGCTACAAGGGAAAAGGCTATTCAGGGACCCAAAATAAGATTCATTACTAAAGCCTTCCATGGGTAGGTTTTCAGTTACAGGGGTAAAGTGAGTCATTAAGGACCAAGTAGACAGTAAGCTCAGCAGAAAGTGGCATCCAATTTTCCTCCAAGATGTATGAAAAGAAGATTGAGCTGCCAAGAGAAGACAAAAATCAAAACATCATCACCATCTCACAGATGCTTAGCAAAGGAGACATACAATGGCACATTCCCTTTTCTCTAACTAATAAATACACATGAAAAGATCCCTTCAGCAGATAGGCTTAGCCCTGACTGCACAATCCTTTGTATAAAATATATTCAGAACAGATACATTCAGTCCTGAAGTATCTATGTGTATGTCTATACTCACACCTACTGCATGTTCAGAGAGAAGGTGCCTTGTCTGAATTAGACATTAATTACTTGGGACCAGCTCCCTGGATGAAACTCCTTCACCTGGAAAAGTGGATTGGTAGGATGAAAGACAGAATCATAAAATGGGTTAGGCTAGAAAAGACTTTAAGATCATGGAGTCCAACTATCAACCCAACACTGCCAGGTTGCCACTAAACCGTGTCCCTCAACACCACATCTACACGGCTTTTAAACTCCTCCAGAGATGGGGATGCCACCACTGCCCTGGGCAGCCTGTACCAGGTTTTGACAACCTAAACCTCCCCTGGTGCAACCTGAGGCTGTTTCCTCTTGTCCTATTGCTTGAGGACACCTGGTTCCAGTCTCCTTTCAGGGAGTTGTAGAGTGTTGAAGGTCTCCCTGAGCCTCCTTTTCTCCAGGCTGAACAACCCCAGTTCCCTCAGCCACTTCTCTCAAGACTCGTGATCTGCTCCAGCTCTGTAAGGGCTATGGGGAACAGGTCAGTGAGCCAGAGCACCCTGTGTTTCTGAGAACCCACCTCCATAATTTAAATAATCCTTAAACTTTGCTGGATTGGAAAACAGAGGGACATGAAAGGAAAGCAACACCAGGACCCACATTTTGTGAACTGCTGTTTGAATCTTTGACTGAGTGAATCAATCAAGCTGACAGTGAAGCCCTTCTAAAGGGAAGGCTCCCAACACCATCAGCTGAAGGGTAGCAGCAGGGGATGGTGCCATACGGATGCTGCCATGCCAGGATGTGCTGGCATCTACTTCTTCTTTGTCAAAGTCTGACTTTGCCCAAGAAATCCATTGACAGAGAGCAGCTCTGTGCACCCGTGTCTGACAAACTTGGCAAGGGCTTTCCTTCTCCTAGAGAAGACTTGAGAGTTCACTTAGAGGGCACTACACCACCCCAGCCCCATCTGCAGAAGAGCCCTCCACTGCTCTTTTCAGAGCACTGTTGAGGAGAGAGGGAAATGTAAGAGAAGAAAAGAGTTAAGGCACACAGGATGGTCCTTGAAACCAGCAGGAAAGAGGCAGTGAAAGAGCTTAATTAATGGCACATCAGAGTTCCCCAAGATGTGTGTCTAACGAGGCCTTTGCCTGGCATTTTAGCTTTGCTCCTGAAAACTTAATGCAGGCAAAACACAAGCAGAAGGTTGTGTGAAAACAGGAGCCAGCATGAGCAGACACATCCTGATTTAATTCTCTCCTTTGGATGACAGCCCTCTGTGTGCCTCCTCCCCACTACCTTCTTTTCAGGGACATGCTTATTACAGCTGTTTCAGAGAGAAGAAACAGCCAGCCAAAAATCCAGGGAGAGAACCACTTTTATCATGAACAACAAATGAATAAAGCAGGGTCAGGGTGGTGACTTAGAAAATTAAAGTCTTCCTGGCTCCCAAATAAATCCAGACACGGTAGCCTATGCCTCTCAGCTTTTACAGAATTTAGTTCAAAGCAATTGATTTATTTGGTGTGGACAGGTGGACTCTATAAAGATTTATTAGGGCAGAATTTATGGTGGGTTTTAGCATGCAGTGAGCAAAAGAGCAACAGGAATCTGACAGGCCTTTCCTGGTTCCCATGGGAGGCTCCTCCAAAGCCAGCAATGAAACACAAGGCCAGCCAACACTGGTGGTGGAGGGCAGCCAAGGGAGACTTCAGGTGAGGAAGGCCAGGGTTTGTGAAAGCTGTTTGGGACTATACATGACACAAGTGTTCACAAGGTCTCAAGACCAGGCGGCTGCTCTTGTTCCCTCAGCCTTGCCATTGGAGTCTGGGCTTTCTTTGCATCAAAACCTTGGATCTTCTATAGGGATGATGGTGTCTGGTTAAACTTAGTACTTGGGGGAATGCAGGAGTTTGAGTTGGGGCAGTGTTTGTCAGCTGGGTGGGATACACCCTCAGGAAGACCTTTCCTCAGAGATCTTCCCTTCCTTGTTACCTTCTGTTGAGCTTTGGGTTTAAAACTGTCAGTTCTTTGTCCTTGTGCTGTAGTTAGGTTCAGCAGATGTCTACAAGCTGAAGCCACCTTCATCCTGAAAAGGCCAAATGTGGGGAAAATCTTTAGCAGGAAGGTGCCCTTAGGAAGTCATGAGTTTGACAACTGCTGATTTCATGGACAAATTGCTAATCATGTCTGAGAGGCTTTTGGTTTCAGAGAGCTCAGGGTGCCTGAGCTTCCACATCCTTTCTGCTTTTGGCTGGATCTCCCTAGCACACAGCAGCAAGGCTGCTCTGTTTCCTCTGCTCTGTGTTTTACAGCTCCTTAGGGAAGCGGATAACTGAGACAAACAACCTTGGAAAATTTTTTTCCCAATTGAAAGAATTAATTGGAACAATCAATAAGCTACAATACCCTGATTTCTGGGCTTGATTGACTTAGAAGAGTACAGCCAGTGTTTGGATGTGACACAGCCACAGCTGTGAAAGCAGCAATTGCTTTGTATGAGTCAGCAAGAACCAGTGCCCCAGCACTTAGAGCTGAGTTTTGTCTTCCCCATGAAGCCTAAGGCTGAGAACCTGATTCTGCTGTGCAGTTTGAGCTGGCAGCACTGCTCCTCTGAGCTCTCTACTCCATTGTTTCAAATCAGGTTCCTTCCTCAGGCTAGAGAAGAACATTCACCTCCTGCCCTATATTTCTAGATCAGTAGATCTCCAAGCACTTTACCAAGAATTTTACTGTGACTTTGTACTTGCTAAGGAAACTGAGGCACAGAGAATAAAATTAAGCTTCTGGATGATATTTAGCAGTCTGAGGAGGAACAAAAATGAGACCCTGCAGATTCCAGATCTCTCATTGTTCATGCCATAAAATATACACAAAACTAAACAAAAAATTGAATTGTGAAAGCTGGCTAGAGACACAGAATTAAGTTTATAATCATTCTAAGTTTTAACAAATGGAAAAGAAAGCCATGCCAAGGACTGAAACATAAGGAGGCTCAGACAGCATCTATCTTTCTTCAAGACCTCCAAGGAGCTGAAGATGCTACTTAGGGAGTTTCTGTGCAGAGATTTATAGAATGAAAGTAGAAACACAGCAGCAAAATACTTCCCTTCTTCTGAGGACATTACCAGCTTTCCTGACCAACCTGTTCCCATGTCAGTGGTCTGCTATGTGAACCCTGAAACCTGGGTCTTCTCCTATAACTGAGTGTAAGTTGTGGGCAAGTCTGTGACCTCCCTCAGGCGACCTTTTATTGCTGAAGGAGAATCACCCCTAAACGTGGATGTCTGCAGGTCTCAGAGCTCCCACTTTATAACTGAGAAGCCCCAAAGAGCTCCCTTTTTCCCAGTATCTAATCATTTCAAGGGCTACTATAGTTTCCAGTCCAGGTTTTGGCCATCCCTAGCCTAAGGGTCTTGGCCTCATTTTGCTTAGATAAGACTTAGAACAGAAATTTTGGCTGCAAAATACTGATACTTGTGAGCTGGGCAGCATGCAGTGAGAGTGAATGTGACATAAAGAGCCCAGCCAGGCACAGGAGACACAAAGCATCTGCATGAGCTCTTCAGGAGAGCAACAAACGAAAAACAAAGCATTAATGTGACCCAAGAGCAGACTACTCATGGGTGTTTTTCAATTACAATAGACTATTATAAAGGGACAATGTTCTCTTATTTGCAATAAATTTCATCAATTTATAAATCTTTCCCTTATTTAAGAAAAACACACAATACAATACAAGCTCCATCTGGCTCTATTTAGATGAGGAGTCTTTATGTTTGTACAGCCAGAAGCCATCAATTATTGTGTCAAGACCGAGAATTTCAAGGCCTGGGACACAGGAAATGAAAAGGAGGCAGGGGAGGGAGAGGGCACAAATGGGAGCCTTGGAAAAAAGTTGTAATTAGTTGTGTGGTAAATGATCAACCTGAGGGTTATTAAGCTTTCAGGTTTACAGAGTCCACAGCACTTTGCTGTCTCTTTTACAAAGCTAAAGCCATGAGGGCAGAGAAGTGCAAGAAAGGGGCACAATGGGATATTCCTCTTTGCTTTTGGGAGATTAATTTGAAGCCAAACACATTCTTCTTCAAAGGGCAGTGCTAAAGCTTCAGGTGTTTACCTGTCACATATTTCTAACTCAGAGACCTAAAGGTCTTCCCCTTTCTGCTGCTCCCAAATGCCACCTGCATCAAGGGTGGGTGAGGAGAAGGCAGCTCCTGCTGATCCACCAGCCCCAGACTCCGTGTATGTGTGTCTGAGCAGAGCAGTTTCAGCCCTTGTTTAATCAAAGGGCAAAATCTAGGTGAGATGTGATGGAAGAGCCTAAAGAGCAGAATTTACAACACACTGCTTTGAGCAGAGGACTGAGGAAGAAGATGGATGAAGAAAGAGACACTGAGATGTCCCCTAATAGGCTATTCAGCTCCTCAAGATAAAGGCTCCAGGGAGACCTTATTGTTTCATTCCAGTACTTAAAGGGGCCAATAAGAAAGGTGGGAACAGACATTTTAGCAGTGCTTTTTGTGACAGGATGAGAGGCTATGGTCTGAAATAAAAAGAGGGAGATTTAGACCAGATACAATTAAGGTATTTTTACACTGAGGGTGGTGACACTAGCCCAGGTGGTAGATGCACCATCCCTGGAAACATTCTATGTCAGGTTGTCTGGGGCTCTGAGCAACCTGATCTTGTTGCAGATGTCTCTGCTGACTGCAGGGATGTCGACTAGACTTTTAAAGGTCCCTTCCAACCTAAACTAAAGAAAGGGCCACAGGACCCAGACTTCAGTGTCACATTTTCCTCTTGTAATCAATCCATTCGGAGACATCAGACTAGCACAGCTAAAACCAAATATACCTCTAATTCCTCTTTTAGACACCTAGGTCCTAGAAGTCTGGCATTAAATACAAGTCATTATGACATGTAAAAGCTTGTTAGCCAACAAGCAGCAAAAGAAGCTGGTGGACAAGTCTGCTTATCCTCTCACTGTCAATTGGAGGAGAATGGGACTACATCCATAGTCCCCAGACCTTGAGGTGAAGCAAGCCTGTGTTTCAGATCTGTTCTCCTGGCTTCCTTTGCTGTCAGACTCTCTCAGGTGCATAATAAATGCTGCTGAGCTTTGAAGGGGGCATTATTAGCATGGTCAGCCATGCAGCTCTCTCATTTTAATAACAATCTGGTGACTCATCCGTCCCATTAATTTAACATTTTATAAAAGTGTGGGTCAGATAATCTTCATTTACCTAAGTTATTAAAAAAGAAAGAAAGAAAAAAAATAAAATTTTGCTTGTTTTTAACCTGAAAAATCCTAACAGGAAAAAAAAAATGCATTTCCATCCACAGCTATCATTTCCCAGTTTGTAACATTATGGTAATTGCATTCCTTGTTCAAAACTGGGACACTTAGAAGCATGAAATTAAGTACTAAAGACTTTCTTCCTACTATTGATCTGTATTCCAGCAACACGGAGGGACCCTCAGCCCTGGACCAAGACCCTGTTGTGCTGGGAATGTCTAAGCACAGAACAAAAAGACAAAGCCTGCTTCACAGAGTTCCAGGTTCCACACTGCAGCCCAGCAATGAGGATCATCATTATCTAGCTAACTGCAGGCATTGTCCATATAATAAGCACATATCCAGACACTGAACTTTTCTAAATGCATATTTTTCTTTTTTTTTTTCAGAAGGAAATAGCATAAAACCTGTATTAAGAACGATGTCATTTTGCAAGGTATTTTTGTTCTGTTAGAATTTGATTCCTTTTTTTTTTTTTTTTTTTTTTCCCTCAAAGAGAACACTAAAGCCTTGAAAATACTTGCAGGCATGTTTTCAAATGAGAATAAGAATAACTGGGTGAAATGTTTTGAACTGCAGTCCTAGAAGTTATGAAACTTCATGTCTGGGGCTAGTCAAAGTTATTGTTTTGTCCTTTGTTCAAATGAACATTTTGCTTAAATCACCCCAAAATATTATAGCCATGGACTTTGTAGAAAACAAAGTTAAACAACTGAATTGTATTTTACATAGTGATAGTAAAGGGTCTATTTTGGACTGACAGTGCCATTGGAGATATATTCTGTCATTGCTTCAGTGGAAATTGCCCTTCCTCAGTTTCTTCAGTGAAGAGAGAGAAGGTGAAGGGAAAACTGTAGGGTGTCACCATTCCCAGATGTTCCCTTCTTTCCCTGGGACAGAACTCTGTGGAGAACATCCCATCCCGAGCCCAGAACCTTTCCAAAACCACCTCTGAACATAGAACAGCAATAACTCAACCTGACCAAAAGCAGCTCATGTGTGTGAGAGCAAAGCACACTCTGGAGTCTCATGAAAATCTAAAGAGAGAGCACTTGTGTAGGACCAGATATGACAAAGACTTCATGCCAGAATCAACTCTTCCTTTCTTTAGCTTGCTCAGCCCCAGGACATATCTATCCACCACATCACATCTCAAAAGAGGAGGCAGACCAGTTTGAAAGAAGGGGAGTTTCAGACGTGAGCAGGAAATCCAGACCAAGAGCCAATCTGTACCATGCAGTGCCTAACCCTTGATCAGTCTCTCTGTTGCAGAGAGGAATGGGCACTTAAACACTGCAAGAATCCCTCTGGTCGGCCAAAGACAGACTCTCTTCTCTTTGTGTAGTTCAGAATGAGATTTCATGTTGCAGGGCTGTGCCCAAGAGAAAATCACAGCTCTAAACCTGTTTGGAGAAGGAAGTTTTCTTAAAAAAATCCTACAAATCAGGAGTGTGTAAACCCTTCCACAGCACTCTGTTGTTTCTCTGTTCTATTAACTGTGTAAGAGCTGCTGAGAATTGTCTCCAGTGTGAGCAGGTGAAATGAAAAGCAAATAACACAAGAGCTACATTAGGTGAGGCAATAAGGGTAACTGCAAAAAATGTCAAAGAGGGAAGAGATGTCTCAGGTCAGAGGTGTACCTTTAGATGTCTGGGTGCACACAGCCTGTGTCCCCAGCTCTGTGGCTCTTGCTTAATCTGCTCTCATAGGAAGCTTTGCAGAGAAGAGGGGTCAGAGGGGCTCAGGGGGTGCAGGGCTGCCACTGGGATCTGTCTGGAGCCTTGTGCAATGGAAGGCAGGGTTCTTGCAGGAGGTAAACGCAGGCTGGTGGACTTTTGAAAGTTATTTTCTGTTAAAGGGTTTAATTTTTTTCAAACGAGGCATTTGGGAATGTTCTGTGTTTGGTATGGACATTTCTTCTCCACACCTGCCTGTAATCAGGGAAAATGGGACAGGGCTCTTGCTGAGGTGGTCCCTTTTCAATTTTACCTTCCTGTAGAACAGAATGGACTAGGGGGTAAGAGAACAATACATATTAGATGCCTTTGGTTTGAGTCCGATTTCTGCCTCAGGTGGATTCTATTCCTTTCTTAGCATGCATGATTTAACTTTTTAATGCCTGTTTCTCCATTCTAGAAAATGATGGAACTAACTCTTACAAAATGAACCAGTTTTCAGTCTGGGTAGGAACAGCTACTTTCCACAATGACACTGGAAGCCAAAATGTATTTCTGGTACCCTCTTCCAGTATTGTTTTGCCTCTTCATGTGTTGATATGCTGTGACAGCTTGTTTTATGTTTATAGGGCAGGTGTTTTGTTACTACATGACTCAATCAGCATGTGGTTATAGCAGACAATGTGCTGAGATACTGTTCTCTAGTGACAAAAACAGCTCCTCTTCTTCTGCGAGCTCCAGGGACTTTGCATTGGGCTCTGACACATTGCAGCAAAGTGGTGAACTCCTGAGCCTCAAGGGTAAATGACAAGAGACAAAGCCAGTGGCCAAGAAAGGCACATACCAGATCACCATCACCATGGAATTTTCTGACAGACTTTTATAGCCTTAACCAATGACAGTCCCAGAGCAGCCACATCACTCTGGCTGTGTCTCCTGAATTTTGATTAGCTGAAGCACCAATATCTGATGCCACGCACAAGTGGACACAAATTCCTGGTGCATTCGCACCAGCTTGGTCAGGTAAATACAAACTTGATGTGAAAAACACAGGTATGGAAGAATGCTGGAGGTGGGATGGAGGAGAATGAATTGGGGGAAACTGAAAGCTATGGAGCAATGATAAAGACAATTCCAGTGACACCATGATTGGATGATCCTAGAATGGTTTGGGATGGAAGGGACCTTAAAGATCATCTAGTTCCAACCCTTTGCTACAGGCATCTCACTAGTAAGACATGTTGACATTAAGTTTTACAGAATCTGGTGGTTCTGTGGGAGTCTTTTGGAGAGGTTTTGAGTTAGATAAGATGTCTGAGAAGAGAAATTTCCCTACCAGACCTTTTTGAGGTACAGTCTGTTTATTGTTGTAACTGCTTTACTCCTGAAATTCAGCAAACTTAGGTCAAAGTTGATGGAATGTAACGAAGAACACATTTTGGCCTGTTGACTCCAACACATGGACAGGTTGGTGAGAGGTAAAACCCACCTGCCAAGTCACTGTTATAAATGTTGATTTAGAGCCTGCTTTGCTATATAGCATTTGGCTTCTGCCTCATTTGCTTCCCACTTGTAAATGAGAATTCACATACTGTCCTTTAAGTTCTACCTCTAGAGCATTTTCCTTTATTACTCACGCTTCTGGGGATTCTCACTGAGCATGAGAGAGCGTGGGGCTTCTCCACTTCAGTGTTCCAAATCCTCTGACCATCCCTCCCCAGCCACCACTCTCCTCTCCCTTTTTTTCTGTGCTCAGGCTTTTCATCTACAGAAGTGATCAATTGCTTAAATTATTGTAATGGTTTGCAAAGGGAAGGGGGAGCAGGCATGAGGGAATGGAATTAAAAAGTGTCCCTCCAAGCTGGGAACTTGGTATTAAAAATCTTAGTCAAATCCATTCTGAAACCACTGAGCTAATAAATCTCACAAACACAGCTTTGCAGTGGAAAGTCTAACTCAGTTGTAAGTATGTACTGCAGGTATTACTGCAACATGACTAATGGTGAGTGAACACTGCAGAAAGATGTCTGTGTATATTCATTTGAAGTCCTGAACAAATTTGCTTTGCAGCTCCTGGTCTGTTTCTATGGCTGCTTTCCACCAATACTCTAGCAAATGAGCTTTGCTAGTGTGAATACTCATCAAAAGTCAATTTGGAACTCAAACAGCTTAATATTTTCCAAGAGTGTATTCCAAATTACACACATGAACATGCAGCTCAAAATGGATGCTGGTTCTGATGTGATTAGTTACACAACTTGCCCAATCAGCCATCAGAAATAATACAATACAGCTCATGTAACCATCCGTGCAGCTTTGGATTTCAAACTTCCAGTGCTGGGTACTTTCAATGAGCTGTTTGTGCACAGCTTAGCAACCTTCACTCCCATCCTCTGAAGAGATTTTCAAATTGCCAGTTTAACAACAAAGAGCATTTGGGAATTGTGCGATTTGTGAGTGGCCAACTTGCAGGAGGAGAGGAAGGCTGGATTTTTCTGATGAATTGCTGGATATCTGTCTAGCTCTGAATGTCAGGAAGTTCAATACTCCAGCTCTGCAGACAGAAAACCAGTAGTAAGTCACATTTTCCACTGAAGTCAGCTGAAAACTCATGTTCATTGTGTGCTGAGGATTGGCATGTGCAAAGATTTACCCCATCTCCAATGGGTACATGGTGGGCTCACCTTGCAACCTCTCCTGACCATGAATCACTTCACTAAACAGGCAATCCCCTGCATGCTGCTCTTACTTAGGAGCTGTTGTGCCTTCAGCCTAAGGCTGCTGCCCTGTGAGTATCTTGGCATACACTGGGACATCTCACTCCTTAGATCACCTTTTCAGCATTTCTTCTGCAGATGCTATTCCTTGTCAGAGATTTTATGTCATCTGCTATCAGACCTAGAAATTACAATACGAGTCTAATGGATGGGAATGGAATATCGATGACAGTGAGTTTACCAGTGTGACCTTTTCTGCCACAGAGGGGTTCAGGATCTTTCTGCAAGAAGATACAGGTCAGGGGGGGCTGGGCCCCTCGACATTTCACAGTGACTGTGCAGAGAAAGCTTTTCAACATTATCAGAAGGCATTTACTGCTGTGTGGCCAGCAGGAGCAGGGAGGTCATTGTACCCCTGTACACAGCACTGGTTAGGCCACACCTTGAGTACTGTGTCCAGTTCTGGGCCCCTCAGTTTAGGAAAGATGTTGAATTGCTGGAGCATGTCCAGAGAAGGGCAATGAGGCTGGGGAGAGGCCTTGAGCACAAGCCCTATGAGGAGAGGCTGAGGGAGCTGGGGGTGTTTAGCCTGGAGAAGAGGAGGCTCAGGGGAGACCTCATTGCTGTCTACAACTGCCTGAAGGGAGGTTGTAGCCAGGAGGGGGTTGGTCTCTTCTCCCAGGCAACCAGCAGCAGAACAAGAGGACACAGTCTCAAGCTGCACCAGGGGAGGTTTAGGCTGGAGGTGAGGAGAAAGTTCTTCACAGAGAGAGTGGTTGGCCATTGGAATGTGCTGCCCAGGGAGGTGGTGGAGTCACCATCCCTGGAGGTGTTCAAGAGGGGATTGGACGTGGCACTTGGTGCCATGGTTTAGATAGTCATGAGGTTTAGGGTGACAGGTTGGACTCGATGATCTTTGAGGTCTCTTCCAGCCTTCTTGATTCTATGATTCTATGATTCTATGATTCTATTAGATGAGACTCAATCCCAGTTCTCAATATCACCAGTAGGGATTTGCCATACCATGAGGGAAATCCTTACCTGCCCTTCTGTGACAGCTTGACCAAGGCTGGTGTCTGCTGCCTGCCATCCACATTTCCTCTTCTGTCTCAGAACAGGCTTAAAGCCCTCAAACTCCCTGGGACTGGCATTTTTGTCAGGCAGGAGAGAGAAGACCGAGGACAAATGCAGACAGCCATAGTCCTACCTGGATGGAACTCATGGAGAAATGATGTCATTACCAGCTCCCACAGTTTTCCAAGAGGAAACTTCGACTGTTTATCCAGAGCTGCAGCTCCAGCTGCATTAAACACTGTTTTCCAGCTAATAAAACAAGGCACAATTTTTTACACACTGTTTGTGGTGACAGTGTAATCAGTCGTGCTGGGAGCCAGGCTCCAACCAGCCAGAAGCTGCAGAGAGCCCAGTATGAGGCACCCAATGGCCCAAGTTTTAAGTTTATTTCTTGGAGATTTTATTTCCCCCACTAAAACTCTGTCCAATCCTCTTCCCTTTATCTATTTGCTTATTTATTTACTCACTTGTTGAATGTAGATTTATTTTCTTCCCCAGCAATTTCAGGTAAACAAAAGGAGACTCACTTCTGGGAAAAAAGGCTGTTAATAACCTCACTGAGGGAGAAAGCAAATGGAACTGTCTTCAACAAAGCTGCAGGGAGCATTGCTGCACACCCAGCAGGGCCTCGGGGGCAAAGTAGGTTTGTTAGCAAAAAAGCACACACAGAGTTTGTGAGGTTCTCTGCTTTGGTTGTTGTTTTGTTTTGTGGTTGTTTTTTTTGGTGTTTTTTTTTTCACCCTTGTTCTTCTCTTTCATTCCAAGAAATACTTACAGAAAGCAGCTCGAGGAGAATGTGAAAACATCCCAGAAGTTTTTGGGGCTGTTCAGTCTGGAGAAGAGAAGGCTCTGAGATGACCTTATTGTGGCCTTCCAGTGTCTGAAGGGGGGTACAAGAAAGCTGGGGAGGGAATTTTTAGGCTATCATGTAGTGATAGGACTAGGGGGAATGGAACAAAGCTGGAAGTGGGGAGATGCAGGCTGGATGTGAGGAAGAAGTTCTTCCCCATGAGAGTGGTGAGAGCCTGGAATGTGTTGTCCAGGGAGGTGGTTGAGGTCCCATCCCTGGAGGTGTTTAAGGCCAGGCTGGATGAGGCTCTGGCCAGCCTGCTGTAGTGTGAGGTGTCCCTGCCCATGGCAGGGGGGTTGGAACTGGATGATCCTTGTGGTCCCTTCCAACCCTGACTGATTCTATGATTCTGCTGAATTTAAACTGAGAGGAGATGGGGGTTCCCCTCCCGTTCTACTCTGCCCTGGTGAGGCTGTGTTTGGAGTATTGCATCCAATTCTGGGCTCCACAGTTCAAGAGGGACAGGGAGCTACAGGAGAGAGTCCAATGCACTGCCACAAAGATGATGAGGGGGCTGCAGCATCTGGGGATCTTTATCCTGGAGGAGAGCAGAATGAGACGGGAACTTCTCAATGCATATAAATAACTAAAGGGTGAAGATCATAAGGATGGGGCTGGACTCTTTTCAGTGGTTCCCAGTGATAGAACAATAGGCAATGGGTACAAACTAGAACACAGGAAGTTTCACTTTAACTTAAGGAGAAACTTCTTTACTTTGAGGATGCCATAGTCCTGGACGAGGCTGCCCAGAGAAATTGTAGTCTCCTTCTCTGGAGACTTTCAAAACCCACCGGGAGGTGATCTTGTGTGACCTGCTCTAGGTGAACCTGTGTTAGCAGTAGGTTTGGACTAGATGATCCCCAGAGGTCCTATCCAACCTTGACTGTTCCCTGATTCTGTGAGTGATTCTGTACTCACTACCATATGGATTAACATGGAGTAGCCCCACTGTAAATCAAAGCCAAGTGAGGTTGCTTCTTGTTGTCTTCTCTAACTTTTCCATCCTCTACCATTTTTTTTTTAATCCTCTGCTTATTTTACTTCCTTTCCCCACACACTGAGGATTTCAGCTTCCATTTTTCCTAAGAAATAAAAAAAGAAAACCTGTAATGTCTGTCACAGCATTACAGAATATACCTGGTTGGAAGAGATCTTCATGATCATTCAGTCCAGTCTTCAACCCAGCACAGTCAGTCTCAAATAGAAGGAACTGGGGAGAGCCACAGCAGAAATCTGAAAAGCAGCTGTACCTTGCTGCTGAATTGTTTGTTATGTACACAGGTATCAAGTGAAGTCTGATCCAAAGACCACTGATGTCAATAGAAAGGGTTCCATTGACTTATGAGGACTGTGGATGAGGGCTTTGGATTAGAGTTTAATGACCAGTCACCTTATCTGGTAAAGAGAACATCAATAAAACCCTGGGCAGTCAAAGTTTGTCATTATCACCTCCAGCGTCCCAACAGCATTGATGCTTGCCTGCTCTCAGACACAGTGGCAGGCTAAAAAAGATGCAGATATTCCTCCCTCCAAGAGCCGTGTGCTAGGATCCATGAGACATGATTTTCTCCCTGGAAATTCAATTTCTGAGCCCCTTACTGCCTCAAATGACCAAATGGAAAAGACAGTAATTGCTGAGAAACTTATTGACTTTTCCTTTTTAATTAATCCTAAGTGGAAGAAAACCTGCAGTTCCCTGTCCAGACAGTGTATGTGAGAGAGGAGGAGGGAAGAGGGAGAGAGAGGGAAGGGAGAGAATCATAATTAAAATAACTCAAATTAATCTTGGTGAGTGCTTCTGCCACTTTGGTGCTCTGAGTACAAGGAGAAAACGTCATTCTACTCCAGCCTCCTTTGTTTCAAATGCCAGCTCAAATGAGGACCACCAGACAGCAGTCCCGTCCCATCTGAAGGAAGGCTTTTCTGGTCACTATAGCACCTTCATCCTTTACCACCCTGGTTAGTCAAAATGGTTCACATTTCCTCTCTGTGAGGCCTGAACTTGCATCATGTTCAGCAAAATAAAACCAGCCCTGCTGTCTAGGAAAGTGGGTGATGGCAGAGCTGCTCCCAACCCATGCATGAGCTTCCTGGGTGGTCCTGGGTGAGAGCAGAGGAAAGAACCCTCTTGGCTCACCTTGAACGTCTTCAAGAATGGGGTCTCCACCACTGCCCCGGGCAACTTGTCCACTGTTCTACCACCCTCCTAGTAAAGAACTTCTCCCTGATGTCCAATCTGAATGTACCCTGTTCTAGTTTAAAACCATTGTCCCTTATACTAGTGCCCTTGGATGCCCTTGTAAACAGTCACTGCCCAGCTTTTTTGCAGGCCCCCTTCAGGTACTGGAAGGCTGCTATAAGGTCTCCCTAGAGTCAAGTCTTCTCCAGGCTGAACAACCCCAACTCCCTCAGCCTGTCTTCATAGGAGAGGTGCTCCAGCCCTCTGATCATTTTTTTTTTTTGCCTCCTCTGGACCTGCCTCACTAGGTCCATGCCCTTCTTTTGTTGAGGTCTCACCAGAGCAGAGGGGCAAAATGACCTCTCTCGATCTGCTGGCCATGCTTTTTTGGATGCATCCCAGGATGTAATTGACCTTATAGGCTGCAAGTGCACATTTTTTGCTCATGTCCATGTTTTGTGCAGCTTTCCTTTGACCAAAACAGACAAGACAGATGCAGCTTGGCTGTCATAGGTCCCACCTCCCTGTAGTCACAGGGTGACATGTTCTTAGCACACCTCAGTGAGTACTGCATCCATAAATGATTGACAAACCAAGTGGTGAGGATGACAGGGGGAGGAGAGAGGTGAACAAGAAACTTCTGCAGGTACTACACTCACTGGATCATCTGGCAGCATTCCACTCTTTAGGAAAGTGGTAAGCTCTGAATGTTGGCCTGTGAAACAGCCAGACTGCGCCTATCTGCTTGTCGTTGAGTGATGTCTTATTGGTGGCAATGGAAGCTGACCTCAGAAAAAAGACAAGTGGGGAAGAGAAACTGCTGCTCTGAAACCACACTGATCCATGTGCACCACTGAAAGAAAAGCTCCTTCTCCCTGCAGACAGCAGCTACACTCCTCTCACATCCATAGTGAGCCAGGCCCCAAGAGCATTTCAGAGCATAGTTTAATGACAAGCAGCAACTCAGCTGCTGATTATTCCCCTCAGCAGAAGGAGGCTCTTGTGTTAGCATTCTCCAAGGAAAGAGCAACCTCTCAGAGAGGGTAAAATAACCCCAAGATTTCATCCTGGTGCTTGACTAACACTGTGCAGAGCTGAGAAGGAGCTGGACTCAGGGGGAATTCGTATGCTCCATGTTTAAAGTTTGTTTTATAAACTCCCAGCTTGGTCCCCTGGCTGGCAGATCCTCCCAAGCCAATTAGGTTACATAAGCAAATGAAGTCAATTGCAGACGAGCACAAAAAGCTGCTGTTTGATCTGGGTTCAGAGAAACACCCTCCATCTAGTAACAGAAGCTAATGAAGGGTGACAGCTCAAGAGGCAGGAGCAATGTAGCTGTGCAGGGCTGGGACTTCAAGGCCACCCCCAGCCTCAGCACAAGTGGAAGCGTGACTGGACAGTGAATCTGAAGTGCCAGCCGTGCTGAGCAAGTCAGGTCTTCAGGGACTTATTCTAGACCATCCTTTCCACCCCTCTGCCCCCTTCCTCAGCAGCCTCTCACCACCACATGCATCTCAGTTCTCTCCAACCTACTTTGTTTTGTTTTACTTTTCTTTCTGCTCACTGAGAAGTTGCTGCTGGGATTAAAAAGGCATCGGAAAAATCATCGGTATGAAAGAGACATGCTGAGAAGAGAACAGATTAACCCACTCTGCAGAGAAAACTCCTCATTTCTGGAGTGTTTGTTTTGAAAATGTCACTTCAACGGGTCAGAGAATTCATGAATAAAATCCCATCCTCATTTCCATTCAAAAAGGAATAAAGATTTATTACCCAGCCTCACCAGGAAAGCAGTATTGACCCACCGATGAGTCAAGGTCCACGGCATTGCATGAAGGAATATTTATTGCATTTAATTACCATAAACTAGCAAGGAACTTGTTTTAGTAGATTTTTATTATTATTGTTTTATTGTATTGTGGAAAATCTAAGTGGAGAGAAAGGAGAGACCAAATTGCCAGCAGAGCCTCCTGAGAATATATAGTGATGGAATGAAAGACAGTTTGATGCTGATGGGTTAAACAAAAGGCCACTGGTGCTCAAGACATCTTGGCAGCCTGTTGGTAAACCTGCTTTGAAGCATCATTAACCCCATTTTACTGATGAGAAAAACAGAGGCAGGCAGAAGCCCTAAAGATCTCCAAAGACAATATCTGAGATCCCCAGGGGAGGAAACTCAGTATCTAAATAACAGAAAATTTTGTCTCACACGATTGCTTCTGGTTTGCAAACTGGAACTGGTGAATTCAGAAGTGAAGGGATACTCTGGCACTAGAAATGAATGCTTAGGGTGCAGCTGGCTGATGGCACCCTCTGACACGAGCTATGGAATCTGGAGACATGTGAGCTCCACAGAGTCACTCAAGTGATGCCCAGTGGACATCCCTTGCTCAGAGGAAGGTGAGGACCACCAGCTCATATCTACACCACATTCATTATGCACAGGCATTTCTCAGCAAAAGCCTTTCTTGGCAGGTTGTGTTTGACTGCATGTGTGCTGCAGGGCAAGAGAGGAGTCGGCAGACTGATTCAAGTCATCGTGTTGCCTGTTCTGTCTTCTTTCACGCATCCAGCTTCACTTCCTGGCCAATGGTGACAGGAACCTTACAGACAGAGAAATGTAAGGCAGGCTGGGTGCAACAGCAGGTGATTGACAGGCAGCCTGTGATAATGAAGTGCACTTTTATTTTTTATCTCTTGTCGAGGTACAAGGACTCGGCCAGTGTCCCAGGTAATGAGTGTTCCCTCTCCCTCTCCCTCGCTTGGCTATGAAAGTGTGTGTAGCCATGTGGAGCTGTGTTAACACTACATTACTAAAACCAATCCCAGGAGCCTGTTACTGCTGCACACCTCACTGACTCCAGCACTTCCTCATGTTGATTTGCATTCATGCAGTTTGTGTAAACAAGGCTGTTCAGGGAATATAAATAACTGCAGCCAGGAATGCAGCTCTGCTGTTCGGCCTCAGGAGCTCAGCAGCATCTCTCAGCTGCTGCTGCAGGGTTGGAACATGCTGTCAGGGGGCCAAGACAGCTCCATCCCCCAAAACAGAGGGTGCTCCTGCACCCCAAGCTTTCTACCTTTATACCCAGCCCAAGAAGCCAAGGATGTCCCACTGGAGACTGGTTTACAAGAGGGTTTTCCATCCTGACATGAAAAACTGATGAAAAAAAAAATTAAAAAGAGCTCATTTTTTGTTCATTCATGAAGCTTGCATGCTGGGCCCTTTGAGGAGGAACTGTGTTTTGGGTTGTAATTTTCAGAGCTCTCTCTAGGTGTTGATGTGGAAAGGCAAAGACTTCTAGAGAGTGATTCAAAGTTTCAGTGGAGTGGATGACTCCTCCCTATACACAGGACGTGTGGTCTGATCATGTCACTGTCATCATCAGGTGAGATAAAACCATCTCTCTCAAACTCATGCCCCTATAATAAGATAATAGAATAGAGTCATAGAATCATTTAGATTGGGAAAGACCTTCAAGATCATTGAGTCCAACCATTAACCCTACTCTACCAAGTCCACCACTAAGCCATATTCCCAAGCACCACATGGTTTTTAAACACTTCCAGGAATGGGTTGGACTAGGTGACCTTTAGAGGTCCCTTCCAACCCAAACCATTCTATGATTCTATGGTGACTCCACCACCTCCCTGGGCAGCCTGTTACAATGAAAACCCTGTTCACTGAAAACCCTTTCAGTGAAAAAAAAACCCTTCCTAATCTCCAGCCTAAACCTCCCCTGGTGCAGCTTGAGGCCATTCCTCTTGCTCTATTACTTGTTACCTGGGAGAAGAGACCAACACCTACCTCACAGCAACCTCCCTTCAGGTAGTTGTAGAGAGCAATAAGGTCTCTCCAGAAACAGGTTGGGGATTTTTAATGTTTAGCCCAAATTCAGTTAAACAAGAACCCCAGTGTACACCCTGCTCAGGAGGTAGAATACCAAAGAAAAACCTTCAATATGAAACCAGGTAAAACTCTGCCAGTTTCAGGTGTGCTCAGAGATGAAAAGCCAAAAGAAATGCTCACACACACACGTTTGAAGTGCAGCTGCTATTGATCACGATGCCGTAGGGACAGCATACTCATGCTTGACCACCATAATTTCCTCCTGATGTATTTGCTTCATCTCTCCTTGACTTCTGCAGGCAGGGGCAATGTCTTTAGAAGCAGCACCTGGGAACTTCATGTTAATTAGTCATAAGCTTGCATAAAACTCTCAGGGGGAGGCAACCATACCAGATCAAGTTGGGTTTTTTTCTCACTCAGTATGAACAAAACCAGCTAAGAGCACTAAAGGGATTAAAACTGAAATTTTCTGATCTTTTAAGGATCCTCCTAAAACCTGGTCTGGAGTTGCAGTCTTACATCCAGATTTGGATGCACAGCCACTCCTAAGCTTAGCCTAGAGATGACATGTTCACAATTATTTTTTCTCCTGAAATTCAGAATTCCAAGAAAATGCTGGCAGACTCTCCACAGATTTCTGAAGTCTGCATCTTTGCTGTACATTTAAGCCTTTCTCAAGCCTATTCCTTTTTTTTTTTCACTTTTTCTTTAGCTGAGCTGAAGTAACTCAGATTAACAACACACACTCCATTTAATTGGCTTCATGTGCTTCTATTTTAACATTTGAATTAGAATAATATTTCAGAAAATGACTGCTATTATTTTTTTTTAACAGATGGTGAAAGATCCACCAACATAGGAAGTGAGTCACAAGTTGTACTGTAAATAATAAATAATAATAATAATAGTTCTGCTGACAGTGTAACAAGGGCTCCGATTTGCTATCACACAGGAAAGCTAATAAACCAAAGTGGAAAGCGCCTCAGAAATCCTTTGTTTTAATTAGCAATGAACAAATTCATTCTGCCAAGTGCTGAACCCACTGGAACGCTGGTGGTTTCACATTTTGCTTAGGAGACAATTTGAAAATGTAAGGAGGAGTTGGAGGGGAAAGCCAAACTCTAATGAGAAAATACAGAACATGCATCTCCAGCTGGGCTTCTTTCAGGGCCATTTCACTAGTAGGGAAATTAAAAAAAAAAAAAAAAGAAAGAAAAAAAAAGTAAAAATATTAGTGTTTACAATGGGAATTCATGCAGGTCTCCAGAGTGGTGCCCTTTGCTTAGTACCAGCCCCCAGAGTTTTATTTCCCTTTAAAACACCCACTTGTAAGTATCAGTTCTTGTCAAATGTGTCTATGGTTGGATGCTGCACTTCAACCATCAGTCACCTGAGAGGATTTGCACAGGTGTTCATCCCACAACACACACCCCAGACAAGCTTGGAGTAGCTCAGTCTTTGTGTTCCCTGCCACAAACCTCTTCACACTCCCCAAGGGCTGAGGAGAATTGGAGTGGCAGTAAGAGGATGGCCCCCAGTAGAAAATCTCAGTGTTATCACAGATGGGTTATTCTGAGGCTCCTCATGGTGTGAGTGGGGATATCAGGTGGTGAGATACTGCCTCCAAGCCTAAATTCTGCCAGCTGGTGTATGTTTTATAATGGGCACAGTCTGGTATGGCTCTCTTGGGCAAGCAGTGGAAGAACAGTAGGGTGGGGGCCAAAGAAGATGCCTCTCATGGTTCTAGTGCAAGTGAAAAGGGCTGGCATGCAGCAAGCTGTGCTCTGCCTGAGCAAGGTCTATGCAAAATGCTGGTTGTAGAGATGTTCAACTACACCATTGAAGAGTATCTACTGTATCATTTAGATCTAATGCTCAAAGCTGGACACTTGGGTAGTTGATTCTGTAGACAAAGAGGTGAAAGAATGGATGTACAGACAGAAGACCTTGGTAGAAAAAGTTTGGCAAGCAAACAACTCTGAGTCTATGCTGTGCCCTCATTTAGTCCACATCTGTGTGACTGTCATTGCAGGGAATAAAACCTTTACAACCAGTGAGCGTTTTGGTTGTCTGTTGATAGCAGAGAAAGAACCAAATGCACACAGCACTGCCCACTCCTGTTGTTCATTCACAGTCTCACTGTGGCTTTCTGACAGTGGCCTTAAATAATAAAGTCTCTGGGGTTTGAAAAAGTTGGGTTTTTTCCTTTCTTGGATGATGTAGCAGAGCAAGCCCTGCCACCAGCATTTGTTTTGTTTTTTTTTTTTTTTTTGGGGGGGGCAAAGGAATGGTCTCAGCTAATACCTTGGAATTTCAGAAATTTGGGGAAGAAGTCAACATGAAAATGTTTTCATCAGCTTAGATCTTTACAGACTTGCTTAGCTGCCACTGATAGGAGTCAACAGCAGCTTCTAACCCACCTTTGCTTGTCTGAGTTCACTCCATCCTTTATCATGCTGAGAAACTGCAACAGAATGGAGACAGAGCAGAGATGCTCACTGTCCACAAGGAGCTGTACTGCTGAATGACTGCAGCTAAGGAAACTGTGAGCAATGTGCCACAGATATCTGCAGCTTCCATTTCCAGACTACAGAGCAAAGTGGAGTTCTACCAAGCAGCATTTCTCTTACTAGAACTTTCAGATGTCCCTCACTTTGCCCTTTCTTAGGTCAAGTTGTCTGACTTATAGTAGCTCTCTTTTAAAACCTTTTGTAGGCTGAGAAATGGGAATGATTTGTTCTCTTTGCCATACACAGAAGCATCTGGATCTATCCCTCCATTTGTCTGTCTGTCCACCTAGCTTATGTCTACACAAAACCATCTCCTGCCACAGTACCAGAGTGACTCCTGTATAGAGATGATGGGAGAAAAGTTCTAGCAGACTTGAGAGATAAAGGAGATGAGGAACAGAGGCAGCCTGGATGAGTTAGTTTGCAATACAATAACCAAGCTGCTGAATCTTCACTATTGCACAGGTATGCCAGATTCTGATTTGCTCTGTCTGTGGAGTAGAACTCAACATCTCAACTCTGGCAATTTCTCTACAATTTACTCTGCAAATCCAGGTTTGATGGGACTTCAAGGGCTCAAGCCCACAATGAGCTTGTTATCTCCTCCAGTGATTGAGTACTTTAGATTTCCCCAGTGGGGATTCATTCTGACTGGATGTAGGTGTCATTCTCTATGACTAAGTTCATCATCTGGACTCTCTTCATCATCAAGGGAGAGAAATAACACACCTAGACCATGACTCATCTGACTTCTCAGATGTGTCCCTTATGCACATCCAGGGTGCAAGCAATCACCCGTCTTGTATAGCTGCCTAGATGAAAAGGTACATTCACTTGGATAAAATTCACAAGAAGTTAAACCTGTGCCAGATTTTGACCCTCTCCTTACCCCAGAGCCTATCTCTGAAGGTATCTGAATTTCTGACTTCCTCTCATAATTAATTCATAGTTAATCTTGAACAGGTGTGATTTTAATAATCATTCAGTAGATCTACTACAGCAGAATTGCCACACCATTGAACTTGAAATTACATGAAATGAGACAGCTATTTAAATAATGGCCTCTTCTGAGCTTGGGGTTGGGTTTTTTGTTGGTTTTGGGGTTTTTTTTGCTACAGAGATATCCAGAAGCACTAAGTTGCTGTCATGGTGTTACACCATTTCTGCAGCTATGTAGCTGAGCCATTAATAGGTTTTAGTGAGTTAAAATCTACCTGGGAAGATACTTCTCTATTTATCTGCAGATTCACAAATGATAAGAAAGTGTCTAATCATTGCTTAGAGCTTTCTATTGTAGCACTAAAAATAGGATAGTGGCAGCTCTTTGTATTAATCAGCTATAATGAAGTAAAATGTTGGGCTTTAAATGACTTTGTACCTTAGATGTCTAATGGTCATCTCACTTAACTGCACTACCTTTTAATAAAACTCTCTGCTCTGGTCCAAAGCTGGGGACAACATGCACACAGTGTGCACGAACTCAGACATCCTGCATGTCCTCTAAAATACTTCTTGGTGTAGCTTTGCTCATTTAACTAAAGCCAAATATGAAACAAGCCTTCTGATTTCCTCAAGTTTGCTGAACTTCTCACCATCAAGATGACTGTGGATTGCAATGAGTAGATAGTTAGAGACTGGATACAAGGTATGATTGAAGAAAGACCTTCAGAGTGCCTTAACAACTGGGGAAATGACTAATTGTGATGAGTAACCAAATAGTGATACATCTGGGGACACAGAGACAGTCAGGTTTCTTTAAAGCACTTTATGTTGCAGCCATACCTGAGCCCCTCTGGAAAAAAAAAGAAAAAGGGATTTGTCTTTTCAAGTTTATTTTTGCCCACACAGTTCATGTGAGCATCCATAAGAACTGGAGGATGAGTAAAGGTACAAAATTTAGGAGTGTCCTCAGGATGATTTTGCCTAGGTTGCCTGTAAGGATTTCGGAGCCATTTATCAATGGAGATAGATAGCCTAATCAATTTTCATTTAGAAGTCTCCTATATTGCAGTGATTTAGTTCCATAATTTTATAGCATGTTCCAGACATCTTATTTGCTACGATGTCAGACAGCAGAACCACTATTTCTTATGGCACCAGTGATATATACCAATCTACTGTCCCATGGGATTTATACATTGGTATTTTCATCCATTTCATTAGATTCACCCTCTTGCCTCTTGATTTCAGATCGTTTTCTGCCATCAAATCCATCCATTGGCCTATGACTCACCACAGCCTTTGGATTCCTCTTTTGAAGGCTTGGTGGGAAAAGGGCGAAAAACAGCAGAAAACATCAACTCTGTGACCAGGAATGTTGTATGTGTAAGGACAGTGATTAACAGGACTACCCAGATGGACAAAACAATTTCTATCCCAGCCATATGTGCAGCCCACAGTATGTGTCTACAAGTGAAAAGATCTTCCAGCTGAGTCAGGCAAGGCAATATATCATTGCAGAAAGATTATAATTAAGGAGGGAGCTTCACAGTCCTACATCATTACAAGAAGTCATGTGCTTCAGTTCAAAAGCAGCCAGGAAAAGAGTCAGTCCATGGCACTCTGAAGAGGGACTGGTGAAAAGATGCTGGATAGGAAAAATCCTGGGTTTGGGCTACGAAAAATGACTACAGAAGGAACAAGAAATGCTCTCCCTCAGTGAAATATTGGATGAGTGGTTTGCCATTGCAAAAATGTAATAGCCTGGCCTGTGTTTGTTTGGTGTCACCTGGGACACTGATTCTTATAAGCACCCATTCTTTTGGTAGTTAGTTGCTGTATCATTTAGAAAATTATTTCTCTCCTTGTCAAGACATTTAAAAGTGATGCCATCCAGCCAAGGAAGAGAAATTATGGTGGTGTTCAGAAAACCAGAAGAGGTCTTAGGTATTTGCACACCCCACAGTCAAAAAGCTGGTTTATTTTATATTAACCTCAGGCACTAGGTAAGTTATCCGTGGTAGGATCAGGATTAATTAACTGCTTCTTGAAGAGATAGTTTCCTATCTTGCTCCACGTGGTTCTTGTGCCTGGGTGCAGAAATAGCCCTGTCCCTGAAGTCCAGCTAACCAAATAATTACTTTGTGCAGGTTCTGCAGGACTCAGAAGAAGCAAAAGAATCAGTGATTCACTTCAGGACTTTTGTTTTACTCCAGATGGCCTGTGCTCCAGATCAGTGTCCTTCCAGGTCTGCTTTATCTTTAGAGGTAAAAATAAAGACGCCTTTTTTCAGAGCTCCACCTGAGTCTCACTCCAACAGATAGACTTAAACCATGTTCCCTGCCTCCCTGGGTCTCTGGTACTCATCTACACTCTGGACCTTTGGGTAGTGGTTTCCCTAGGGGAAAAACTGTGCAACTGAGTGTGGGAATATGGCAGCAGGAGGAGAAACAGCCCAGAAGAGAGCCTTGGCTTCGTGAGATTCTCATCAGCATGTGCCACCATCCATGACCCTTGGTGTGATGAGCCAAGGGGCTTTTCTGATTCCAGTTCTGATTTGATAAGTGGAGGGAAGCATTGGCTTTTATAGTCCTGTTGAACATAAACATTGATTTTTAAGGCCTAATCGTCTGCTGCAGCTGAACAACATCCAAGGATAATTTTTTTTTTTTTTTTTTTTGGGTAGCTGGCATTGATCAGCTGGAAAGAGGAGGAATATAAAGAAAGCAGAGAAACAGCTGCAAGTGAGTTTTTTGTGTTTCCCAGGCAAGGATGGTGCTGCTCTGTCACTCACACAGCCCCCAGTCTGCTGGGATGCTGCCGGCAGCCAGGAATGTGCTGCTGAATGAGCCCTTGTCAGCTGCCATCCTGCCTGCCTGGCTCCCTCATAGCTCCTATTTAGCTTCCTCACTGGCTCCCTCATAAATATTCACACCACACAGCCAGCGGAAGACATTGTTTTTTCCTTAATTTCCATATTCAGCATGACATCAAAAATGATTCAGAGATGGGTTCAGCAGGGGCTGTGCATCCAGGGAACAGGACAAGAGAGAGCAAGGTGTGTGTGTTGGGTGGAGGAGGGGGAGAGAAGACAAGAGCACACAGCAAAGAGGGAGACAAGGAACAAGGTGAGGAGCACGGTGGAGGTAAAGAAACAGAGCTGGGGATTAACTTGGTTGAACAATCACAGCGAAATGAAGCTGTTCCCATTCATAACTCAGGCGATCCATGTCCTCATCAGGAGGTTTTCATAAGTGATTAATGGTTAATTTGTTAAAATTCAATGAAATCTTGTTTCCTCTCTTTAAATTAGAATTCAGGGAGAGAGGGAGAGCGAGACGGTCCCAGCCATCCCCTGCTGCTTCTCGACAGAGTATAATTCATCTGCCAGAACTGGCTATTGCTTTCAAAGGATTACAAATAAAATAGAAACATAGCCTGGGGCAACAGCCATGGAGCTCTGGAAGGCTCAGCTGAGTCCAAGGGGCAGAGGGGAGACCTCAAACCCCTGAGCGTGTTGGCAGGCAATCTTTGGAATAAAGCCAGAGTCAGCCTGGTTGAATCATGGGCGGGTCAGCCCTACACTGAATCCTAATCTCCTGCCATGGGATATGATTTCTACTGTTTGCATTATGATAAGTAAGGCCCAGGGTGAGCCACTAGCACTGAAAATGCTTGGAGGGGTATTTCTGTGCATTGCATCAGTAAATGTTTGGCAGAGTGGTTTATGAGGCAGAATAGAAGGAACATTTCAGGGGACACACACAAATTGGAGCTTGGACTACTTTTTGTTCCTTCCTGCTTTGTGTCATTAATGAGACATTTTACTGATGGTATGTAACCACTGCTTATACAGAGAAAAATATACATAATTGGTAGTGAGCCATTATGGAGACAGCCCTACTTCAGCTGTCAGACTAATTTGCTTCTCTATAAAATCATTATCCTCATGAGATATTTTGGTCTATCTCAAGCCACTGAATCTGACATTAGACGTTATGCTCCAAACCACAGATGCTGCCCTTATTTGCCTGAGATGGAGAAAATCAAAGATTCATAGCTTCCATTGATAGAAAGGGATCGAGTCAACTGTAGTCCAGTGGTAGATGTTGGAACACACAATTCAATGCCTTAGAACTATCTATTAGACAGACATCCAGGCTGGAGAGAAAGCCAGTGAGAAACAGCAAATTCTCCACATCCCATGGTAGATGTTCTAGTAATTAATTACTAGGGGTTTAAAAAAAACCAACATACTTCTTTTTCCTCTCAAATCAGTTCTGTGTCAGTTGCCAACTATGCAATGTTGCTCCACTGCCTGCTAGATGAGAAAAGACTCTTTTACTGACATTTTTAAGCATCTTTATTGCTTAAGATTTTGAAATATTTTGAAAATCTCACAAGTATAATTTAAAAAGGTTAGGGTTGGGTTTGTTTCTTTTGTTGTGTTTTTCAGGTTTTCTTTGGTGATTTTATGAAGTATACAGAAAATATAATTGGTTCTGTTTGATTAAGCTAAAATGCACTGGTGCAAACTCTGAGTGAACATTCAGGACTCCCCCTATTGCCAGGGAGTGAGTTTCAACAGAGCTTCAGCTACTGGTTTGTACTAGCTGCTTTATTCTGAACTGAAATCTGGTTGTCTGAAAATTCTCAACCCGTTCTGCTTGAAAGATGTTTTGTATATATCTTCCTAATGGAAAAAAAAGTCATGGAAAAAGCTTTAGATTTCCATTAATTTTCAGTTCCAGTTCCATTACACAGCTTCTCCCCAGCACCTAAGTAGTCAAAAATGCAATTGTTTTTAACCAGTGTTGAAAGCATGAATGTAGTACACCTCTGTTGCTATAAAAGCCACACAAAGAGCATTAGTTCATTTGGTAAGCAACACATAAGATTATTGAAGTGACACCAAGGCCTGTTTGTGTGGTTTAGGTGCTTTATAGTAAACATTAATATTGAGGTTAATGTTTTCCTGCCATGAAGAACCTGGCCTTTAATTATGGTGGAAGAGGATTCTAATTCTATTCGCTAATTATAAAACATCAAAACTTTTTCATTGAAAATCCTCTTATGTGTAACATTTTGCAAGTTTCTTCCCTGCAAGATATGAGACGTTCCTTTTGTTTTTTGTAGGAGAAGAAACACCCTTCTTATTATGGAGCAGGTCCAGTGGAGGGCCATGAGAATGATCAGGGGCTTGGAGCACCTCTGCTATGAGGACAGGTTGAGGGAGCTGGGGGTGTTCAGCCTGGAGAAAAGAAGGCTCTGGGGAGACCTAGTAGCAGCCTTCCATTACTTGAAGGGGCCTACAAGAAGGATGGGGACAGAGTGTTTACAAAGGCCTGCAGTGACAGGATCAGGGAAAATGGCTTTAAGCTGGAGAAGAGCAAATTTAGATGTTAGGAACAAGTTCTTTACTATGAGGGTGGTGGAACACTGGAACAGGTTGCCCAGGGAGGTGGTTGAGGCTCCTTCCCTGGGGATATTCAAGGCGAAGCTTGAGTCCCTGGGCAGCCTGATCTAGTTGGGGATGTCCCTGCTGACTGTGGGGAGGTTGGACTGGAGGACCTGTGGAGGTCCCTTCTGGCCTGGACCATTCTATGATTCTATGATTAAGTGTATGGATACTGAGCCACTACGAGATTAGCTGTGTGAGCAGCAAAAAGCTGAAATTACTCAGATATTGACAAATTCTTCCTGAGTTCTTTTGTGGTTTTGTTTTTGTTTGTTTTGCTGGTGATGCTGATTTTCACACACTTAATGGCTCAAGGTACATCTGCACTCAGGGTAAACCCAGCACTTCAATATAGCACAATTTTTGACCAGTGATGCACTTTCGCTGCAAAGAAAGAGAAATAAAAAACAGGTCTCCAGTTTAAAGGCTGCAAAAGTCTACCCTGAAAAGCGTTACCCTTCCAACCTATAGATGTCATGCTGCCTTGCATTACAATTTCCTGTCCTGTTATATCCTGTAATCATATTTCCCCAAATATTCCTGCCTGTATTTTTGCTGTTTCTGCTAAGACCTCTGACAAGAGGTTCCAGTCAAGATTGAAACCCTACTGTGCCAGTCACAAAACAAAGCCTTGTAAGACTCAGTCCCTGCCCTCAGTAGGTTGAATGGTGAAGAGGAAAAGCAGACAAAGTCAGAAGGCAATCAAGAGGTGGGGGGAGAGTATGTGGCTCATTCACAGTGTTTTGGAAGGTCACAGGCAAACCATTAAACTCTGTAATTTCTTCCCTGCCTCTCTCTGATGCTGCATTTCACTAACCTGCTCCTGTGTGAGAAACAGCACAAGGAATAGAAATGCAAAATGGAAAAGGGGTCCTTGGGTGCTCAATACAGGTATTACATTATTTGAGTTACAGTGTATCTGGTCTCTCAGCTGGGATTTAGAGGCCTAAAACTTCCAAGGTTGGAAATGTTGACCCTTCATCTTGTGAAATGTTCTGCCTTTTGTGTGTTTACCTCAACTCTGCATTTCCATAAATGTTTGCATTTAATGATTCCTCCTTATCTCTTCCATACAGTGTTAATATGAAATTGAAAATATTTCTTCTGTACTTCATGATCCATTGCACCTGGGCATCAGCTTTCAAGAAATGACATTTCCTGAATGCTGCTCATTAAGATTCACAAGCACCTTGTGGTACATATAAACCTTCAGAGCTGCTGATGAAAGATGGGGGCCGAAATCAGAGGCATGTGGAGTGATTCTCCAAAAAGGAGCACAGCAAAAAAATGTCAGAGCAATGACTGGCATGCAAAGATTTTCCTCCCTGCTCCTTTTAGACAATATCCCCATTGAATCCAATGAGAAGTCATACAATATATCCAGCACTCAGCTCACTCAAACTGACATAGACATAGTGAATTCATTGGGGTTATGCTGATTTACACCAAGACAATAACCAGTCCATCATACTTATTCAAATTTAAATATTTCCCCTCTTCTCTGACTTAATCAGAACTGCTGTTTTCCCCCTGGAGCATCGATAATGAAATATTTGAAGTATTTATTTATTAGAAATTCTCACTTTAATCAAGTGGTTCTTCAGTGGACCTCATTTAGCCTTGAAGTAATTGTTTCACTCATGCTTCACCATGAAGAGGATGGACAATTCCTGATTAATAAGTTTCAAAACATATTGTCCAGAACATGCAAGCAAAGCATCACTCATAAAACCATGGCCACACAGATGACAGAGTATCTAGGCTGAGGAGCAGATATAAGCATGCCAGTGGTGCTAGAATTAAAAGCTTGATCATTTTTCTCCTGCTTGTAGCAGGACCCACCCAGCAATACAGCAGAGGTGGATTGTCAGTGAGAATTCTCTTACTTCCTTTTAATCAGTTTTCCTCTCATTAATATTTGCATTATTCAAATCAATGGCAACAAGGTTAGAGGCTTCCCACTGGTCATTGCAACAATTGGGATTGATTGACGAGTTTCAGGAAGAGTGAGAGGAGTGAGAAAGACCCAAGAAGAAATAGAGTATGGACCTTGGAAATAACAGGCAGTGGAGGACCAAGGCTGTGTCCGTTTTCAGTGAAGGAGGCAAGACCCTTAGAGAAGTTGAAAGAGGTTAAAGGAAGGTCAGAGATTCTATAGTAATTGATTCCTTCTAGCCAGGGCTAGGAAATTTAAGTGAATCAAGAGATATAAAAGAAGACCCAGCCAACACAATGCATACACTGGTGTCACTCAATTGCAAGAGTGACAATCATCAAGCAGAGCTCTCTGAGGCTCAAGTTGATTGCATGTATATATAAAACAAGGAGCCTTCCTGAGAAGTCCTTTTCTGCCAACAAAGGGCCAAGCTGTTCAGCTAAGACTTTTTCACTTCCACCCAATGCTGTTTTCTACACACTCCTGCAAAGGTGCAGGTGTCCTGCAAGAGTGCAGGTGTCCTGCAAATGCAACTCCATCAGTTGAGGAGATGGATATTGCTCCTTCTCAATGATCTTCCCTTTGAGATTCTTGGGACTTCTCCAAATGGCCATGTAGAGGATAACGTCACAAGAAAGCCAGGAATTGTCTCTCCATTTTTTTATTTTTTTTTTTTTTTAGGTTTCTTTTGATCATCTGATGATCTCCAAGAAAGCCTCATTAAAAGTTTCCTCTACAGTCTGTTTCTGCTGAAAGTCCTGACTCTTTCTCATTTGCTGTAAACTTAGCTTTGGGACAGGATCTGTAAAACAAGAGTGAGTCATGACCAAATGGCTAGTGTCACTGATACCATGTGGGGGGAAAAAGATGTAATACTACACAAAGCGTGTTTGCAGTGAACTGGTCATTCTAGCAATTTGGGTAATGCTCCTGGACAGAGCCAGATGATCTGGCTGTGTCAGATAACTCTTCTTTCCTTTGTGTGGGTAAAGGCGCAGGGAAAACATCAGCCTTGCCTTTGTTTAGCTGAATCACTGTCTTATCAAAGCTCTAATGTCAGTCTGATAAAGCAAAACTGATGTGTCATACAGCCAAACTTTGCATTGCAGCAATCGTCCCATTCCCTGTTCCCATCTCTTCTCTCACTCAAGCAGAACAGAGCCCAAGCATCATTAATTTACATTGCTTGTCATTCTTATCTGTCCCTGGGCATTTAAGACAGCAACAGAAACAAACACTAAAACTAAAATCCCACATAGGCATTGAGGTTCAGAGATACTGCTGAGCAGGAAGGGAGGCAGGTTTGCTGGCTCATTAAGACTGAGTATTTTCCTAATGGGAGTTTACTCCATCTTTGCTTGCTTTTCCACCCACCAGGATACAATTTTAGCTACTCAGTACAGCCAGCTTGATTTTGAAGGCACTCTTGGATGCTGCTTCAGCACTTTCTGGTGGTTGAAGAAATTAGCAAGCAATAACGAAATAATGTTAAGAATTCTCACCTTAACTAGTCTCATCTCCACTATCCCACTGTTTCCTGGCTTCCTGGAAGGGGTGGATTTGGAAATGAGGCATAAAAGACACATGCTTGTTACAGTTAGTATCGTTTTTGAGGAAGCATGAACACACAGATAGACATCTCAGGCTGATAGGCACACTGCTCCTGGCCCTCAGATCTCTAAGAGAAAAGCAAAGAGTCCATCACTTCCTGCCAGTCTGTTAAGCAGCAGGGGGATAGAAAGGACATGGAAAGGTCAATTTTTGCTCAACTCAAGAAATAATATGTATAAGGATGAAGGAGACAGTTTCTAGCTTCAAACTGCAAGGATGTGACTGATGCCACCTGAGAAGAGAGTAGCAAAGGCTGAGCAATGCCAAGATAACACTGGCTGAGACAGAAGAAGAGCTTTAAACACATTTCTTCTGCAAGTCTGGCCAAAGCTCAGGGAATGAAGATAAGAGCCTGAACAGTGCAGAGGAGACCAGTGTGCAGCCACGGTGAGTCTACAGTAGCAGTTCACTGAGCCAAAAGAGAAGTAGCTAAAGGCCATAGAGATTTCAGATCATTATCTCTACTACAAGGTTGCTGTTGCTAAACCAGAACAGAGTTTTCTGTCAGGGTAAGAGCTTTTCAAAGCAGGAAAATATTCCTCTACTAGGAGTCTTTGCCTTACATTCGTATCTTGGTACTTTCATCCTGGAGGGTCCCAAATCACTGAAAAGTTTTGGTGGTCTGCAAAAGAGACCTAAGGCTCTCCTGAGCCCTTGCAGCTAGGTCACTGTGGGTATGAGTTGCAAGCTGTTCTGATTCCTGGATGGCAGTACTTGTACCAGTAGCAGTGTACCTGTACAGCAGGACTTACAGATAGACAAAATGTGGGAGATTTCATCAAGCCTCTTGATTATATTTCCCTGAAACTCTTTGACTTAATACAAAAGCACCACAATCTTGATTCCTGGTCTTTATTGACACAGTTTACCCTGGAAGGTAACAACCTCTAAGTGTGGCTTTCCTTTAGGGAGGGAAATGGAGCTGCCAGGAGTCTCCTCTGCTAAGCTGCCTTCCCTTCTGGGAGCATTGCTCTGGTGTGTTTTGCCTGCAATTACTCCCTGATTCCCAGCACATGAGGGGCAGGGGCTTGAACAAGATCCCACTGCTAGTGTCAGGCCCTGGGAGGGAATTCAGACTGTTCATGGCTCTCTGTCTGCTGTTGGGACACAGTCTGGAGGAAGCCAACACCACTCAGGTTCTGGCTAATGTAGGCTTTCACAGAGCCATGACAGAGACCTTTCAGGCAGGACTGTAAAATTCAGTGAGTACCAGCAGCTATAATAGAATGAGGGAAGTGTCGGGAGGCGCAAGGGGGGAATAAGTGAGAACATACAAATTAAAGAGCAGCATTTGAAATCTAATCAAATATTCTCTCAATTTACTCACCACCCCTGCAGTGCTGTGCAGCTTTATTAAGTTTTTATTCCATATTCTCTTTTAAAGTGACATTTACATTAATTTACAGCCCTAACATGAAAGCCTGTTTAAAAGCTGAGAGTTTTTCTAACTTTTTATTCTTCAGCAGCTGTCTCTGGGTTTCCAAGTGACTAATAAGGAGTCTTCAGTTTCATTTCATGTCTGCAGGAGTGGATCCGAAGTCTCATCAAGGTGAATTCCTGCTGCTTTTGTTCAATGTGGAAGGGAGACCATCTTGGTGGGTTCAGGTGGTAATTGGCTGAGAAGCAAAAATGTTCTGTCCCTGTAGCCCTCCCTAATCCAAAGTGTTTTCAGTGTTTCTAATCAGTGCTGCAGTCTATCCCAGCTTCAAAACCAGGGATCAACTGCATTTTGGGGGATGCACTATAATCAAAGTGCCATATGGAGAGGTCTAATTTTGCTTTGAACCAGTGGGATTTTACTTCAGGTCAACGAGCGGGACATGGCTGGAAAAATGGGGTGAGCATTTTCATCCAGAGGAAACATTTGGAAGTTCATTTCCTATCGCTTTTCTTTTCTTTGTCATTTTTGTGTTTTTTTTTTTTTTCTCCAGAAAATGTTACAAGTTAGTAGCAGTGCCTAGTGCACTGTGCATGAGCAGGCAAGGTTCTGGCACCTTCTTGCCTTGGCCAGAAGTGTGAGCAGAGGATCCCTTGTGTGCTCTTGGGACAGGACAGATGTGCAGCTCACAGACACAGATTCTCCCTGGCAATCCAATTTGTCCCCTTTTCCTACAGTTTCTTTCCTTTTTTTTTTTTTTTCCATTCCCTAATGCAGGTAATGAATTGCATATGGCCACAGCACTTACTTCTCTGTGTGAAATCTGTAGCAGCTGCATTGTTTATCAGTTCAATATGTTTACTACAGATGCCATTTCTGTGTGACAATTAAGTTGTTTAAAATCTCCTTTTCCCACCCGCTATGTCCCTCCCCAGCCTGCCCATCCTCTTTCCAACAAGCATTGTCACAACCTGATTCCTTTTCCCAGGCTGATGCCATGCTGCAGCTAAAAGATCCAATCTGCTAGAGGCCTGAACCTTGTGTGGCCATTTAAACTGGTGGAAAGTTCTGGAATATTACTGTTTTCACTCCCATCCAGCGCAAGGTAAACTGAACACTAAGGCTGCAACTGATGGAAACTCAGAACCAGAGCCTTTTGCATGAGACTAACAAAAATTGATTCCCCTCCTTTCATTTAACCATGAGTGGATCCTACACACCTTTGGAGAAATATTGTGCACTTCAGACCTTTTCAAGTGTAATGACATCTGAAATGTACATACTTTACTGGTGCTATTGAACCAGACAGTGAAATAATCTTTGAACCACGTCAATATGGCAAAATACACAGAGGGGCCATGATTTACTGAGGCCATAATTAAGCATTGAATTTGCCTCTCCTCTGGAGTCAGCTGAATTCCCGTCAGGAGCCTCCACAGCAAGTTGTTGCAACCAAACCTGTGTTTGGAGTTTGTTAATTTATTTCCTGCACCTCATTTTCCTGGAACGGGAGCTGTTATTTATGGCACAGCAGCAAACACTTTACATTTATGGGGGGTTATGAATTTCAGTAATGGCTTTTGTGGCAATTTAATCTGTCCCAACTATGAGCCATTTTACAATGACAATTAAATTATTATTAAAAAAAAACACAACAACCACAAAAAAAAAAAAACACCTCAAATGACATTCTTATCACTTATCAACATATCAAAAGTTTCATCGTGCTGCGTTTTTGGACTTTGGTTATAAATATTGCCCTGCACTTTTTAGAGAGTCTTTGCTATAAACTCTGAGTGAACTTAATTAACTTCCACAGCTTATTTGAAAGGAAAATTCTTTATGCATTCCAGTGTCAGGGAATGAAACATTTGTTTGAATAGTCAGCTTATTATATGCAAAAGCTTATGACAATGCTTAATATTTAAAGACTTAAGTTTGATATACTACATTGGCTGCTGAAGAGCAAAGCACAGGATGGGAATGGGAAAGTTGTGAGGTGTTTTTTTTTCCCCTAACCTTATAAGGGCAGAAGCTTTTCTTTCCATAGGTCAGCATTGTTTATGACTAATGATCAAAGAAAAGTGTCAAGTATATTAATTTACACTCTATTAAATTAATTTTAAGGTTAGCCAGCTGAGTAGCTAATTTTCAAAGCTAAATATCCTGGCTCTTTCAAAACATTATTTTTTTTTCTCCTTCACAATACCCAGAATACTCCAGTCCTCTTGGGGCAGCTGGGGACTTACACCTTCTGCTAGATTCAATATAGATGTGCAGCTCTGTGTGTGAGGGACAGAATGTAAATTCCCCCTCTCCATCTCCTCTCCAGAAAGCGAAAACGAAAACTTCCATTACAAAAGACTCCTCAAAGTTATTTTCAAATCTCTCTCTGAAAAAAAAAAGATGACCCCTAATGCACTGATTATGGTAATGTCTAGAAGCTCAGTGAGTCTGGGACTGTATTTTGCTAAGTGCTATATAAAATATCAGATGGCACCTATTGTAAAGAGCCTGCTGTATCAGAAGTCAAGGCTGACAAAAGGCTGGGTAAAAAGAGTGGAATTACACCTAACTGCAGATAAAGCAGGCTGTTGTAATCACCAGAGTGCTATCAGAAGGCTTATGATCAATTCCTTGTTCAGCTGCCACCTCCTCCAGTCCAACACCAGCCACAATTATGATTTTAGGCAAGTCAAGGAGAAGTCTCTCCATGCCTGCCTCCCGACTCTGTGAAAACAGTAATAGCACTGCCCCACCCCATGGAGGACTTGAGGAGGAAATTCACAACTGAGCAAAGGAAAACACATAGGTCATGACAAATTCTGCCCTCAGCTGACCACATTTCTAGCCACAGGAGACTCTATCTTTCAGCTGTATGTATGTGTATGTGTGTTCCATGCTGTAGGCACTCATACCCCCTGGGCAGCATCTATGAAGCCTCAGCAAGATCACAGAGTCCAATGATCTCCTGTTCTTCTCCAGGAAAGCAGTCTACACTGAATACAATTTTCTTCCTGCCTTTAAGTACCCCACAGAATCTAAGAACTCTATTCTCTGGTTTTGGTATGTGAGCAGTTTCCATACACATCACCTTGGATCTAGATCTTCCCCAAAGGAAGTGAGAGGAAGAAAAGAGCTTTAGGTTCTCAGGTAAAGACCTCAGCTGGTGGTGGTTAATGAATTGCTTTTGTCTCTCCTATTTCACTAAAACTGGAGAGATCCCAGATTCAATATCAAATTGATGCAGTTTCAATATTGCACAGGATCAGAGTATTTAATCTGACATTCCTACCTCATCATATATCCATACAACCTGATTTTATTCAGACAGCTGAACTTGGCTACAGTGCAAACTGGTGTTGAGCAAGAACCTCATTGTTTGAGCATATATCTTGTAGTATCCACTGGAGCATCCAGTATCCAAAGGCCTGCATGAAAACAGAACTTCCATTCAGAAGGAATTAAAATCATATGTGCTGTCAACCACAAAGCTTGATGGAACCTCTACACAGTCTGTTGGAGACATTGAAGGTCTTAGTATTATTTTCAGCCCACCCTGATGATGCTTCTCTCCACTGGGATGTGTAACACAGACTTCAATGATTTGTCTTTAAGCAAGGAAACATTACCTGTAAAAGAAAAATGCACCTGTAAGAAAATGAGATTCCCTGAGGTAAGGGAATCATCCACCTTGAGAAATCAAACTGCCCTCCTTAGCAGCTGAAAGTCAGCCTTGTAACTCATAAAATCTAGTGAAGCCATCCTGCAGGCCTTCCAAAGAAGCATCTCAGCACCAAGTCAAGATGATTTTCCTGCTTAATTAACAAAGACATTTTGGTTTCCTCTCTTTAATTCCAAAATGGTAAATAACTGGGGAATCAGCATACAGAGATCAAAATGTCTTGATTGCTAATCAGCAGCCCCCAGGTTAAACTCAGCCACAGAAGCCTTCCACTGGTGGCAAGAGAAATGTTTACTGGAAACTACAATCCCTATGGTTCAATCTAATGCCTCATTCCCACTGTGCCTTTGAATTTAGCTCCATTTTGTACATTTAGAAAGTTGTGAGGGGAAAAAAATTATATATATACATATACACAGCTAAGATCTAAAGGAATTAAAGCAAAACTTTGTAAGTGTTTTGTTTCCAAGTGAAAATGTGGAGGCACCTTCAGAAGCTTTGTTCTCTTTTCACTTATGTTTTTTTATTCTACCTTCAGAAGGAAAAAAAAAAATTAGCAGGAGAAGGCTTCCTCCCTCGGGCTGCTTGGTGAACGGACGTTGTTTTCAAGACGGCCCCATGCAGTTAACTAGCAACCACTTCAATGCTCCTAAAATTTCAATGGCACTGCATGAGAGTCTAGAAACTTGGGGTAAAAAAAAGGAAAAAAAAAAAAAAAGGCCTCTAAAATATGGTTTGGAGCAATGTCTTTTATTTCAGGATATGTGAAGAAGGGTATATGTTTTGTATCTCATTTTCCTCTCTTGCTTGATATTTTTCCTTTTTCGTTATTAACACTCTGGACAGATATCTGAAATGAATTAATCAACAGTTCTGCCCAAATGTTTTTTTTTGGAGGGCAAAGCATTCCTGTCCTTTAGAGGATTTGTGCCACTCGCTATGAAGAATTCATGACAAGTTCTGAAGAACAGTCAGAAGAGCACAGAAGTTCACACTCTGGAGTACATCTGCAAGCAGAAAGCAACAGCATCTGCACAGAGATTTTCTTCCTCAAAAACAAGGGGCAAAGGAAGGAAAAAATTCCTGGATTCACATAGCCAAACACTGGAAAATGGCCACAGCTGAGGCTGAACCGTTTCTTTCTGAAATCCATCTGCTCCAGGAGAATCGAAGCTGTGACTAATGCATTATCTGTGGGTCAGCTGTGGATCAAGTCGGATTTGGAAAGAGAAATCTTAGGTCACAGATAGGATCTCAGGCAGGCAAACAGGCTCCCCTCCAGCCATCATTGCACTTACTGGGTCTGGAGACAATATGTGCCTGCTTCTCCTACAAAACATAAACCTGATACGAAATTAACTACGGACAGGAAATTCTTTTTAAGGAAGCATGACAGAATAAGCATTAAATGGACTAAAAATTCAATCACTCAGAGAAAGCTCTAGCATGTGGATTAGGTGCCACCAGATGCTGTAATTCTGCCTGTCTCCAGCAAGATGACAATTGCTGCAGTTGGCATGCAACATGTTTCACTTCAGTAATCTGAATTTATGTGAATTATGAATTGTTAAAGGTAGTTGTCGAGGTTCTTTTTATTATTAACATAAAGATGGATAGACAATTCAGAAGTGTCATTCATCCTGTTTTATAAACCTTTGTAAGAGAAGCTGTCTGCCTCTCCCTCAACTACAGAGGAAGCTTAGGAAGCTGTTAGGTAAAACACCAACCAGTTGCATGAGTAAATAAGAGGAGATGAATCTTATGCTTAAACAGGATGTCATGTATGGCTCTTACCTTGAGTCTGCTACATGTTCCTCTTGCAGTTCTTTAAGGACAAATGGGTAATTATTATAAATGACAGAAAACTCTGTTGTAATTATATTTCTTGCTATAAAATGCCTCCTTACTTTGGTCTCCAGAAAAACAACATCTTACCTTGTACATTTTAGAGTGTTTCTAATGCTCTAAGGTCAAACCTCTCTGCTTGCCTCCTCCCTCCACTTTATCCTGGAATCCATACTTACAGATCACTGGAAGTGGCTTCTCCACCTTGTAAGGAAACTGAAGAGAGAGAATTATTTTATTATTTCTGTATAAATTTGGAGAAAACACGAATTCCAGTGGAGCTGCCCTAGATTTGCATGATGAAATCCCTGTGTCTCCACATATCAACATTTTTAGGAATCCATGTTCATAGCAACACTGAAGTATGATGAAGAAGAAAATGTCCTGGATGGAAAACAGAGCATTCCTACAAAAAAGCCTTCATTCGTTCTCCAGAATTCAAGCACAGGTGCTGATTTCTAGGCCTAAGCACCCTGAGGGCTGGCTGTGCACAGCTGGGGGGGTGAAAATTCTATAGCCCACATTGGTGATCTCTCAAGAAGTGCAGGGGTTAGAAGCCTTGGTACCAGCTTTTGTGGGAGAAGACTTCATTCACATTGCTCTGATTTACCTGACCTCAGAATTTTGGCTACAGCCAATGAACCACAGGAGGTTTGTGAGATAAAAGCACACTTCAAGGTATGTCCTAGCTGGAAAATTCCACACTGCAGGAATAACAAGAATATCAGTAAAGGGTAAGAGCAATGTATTCTGCAGATACCAAAAGCATCATTTCAATGCTTTAATTACTCTGTTGTCATTTTCTCTCCTTGCTTGAGAGTAACTGAAAGAAACATTTTGTCTCATCTTTCAAAAATACCTATTGTAGAAAGAATAATCTACTTATACGGAAATAATAAATCAAGAGCAAATGAGGCCTCCTTAATTTTTGAGACAAATGCTACTTGGCCTTTCTCTCAGCAAGTTTTTCATCTAACCTCATTGTTAAAGCTTGTTCAGTAAAGATGAAGTCCTTCCCATGGAGGAAACATCCTGGCTCCTTAGAAACCCATGTCAAGCCTCCTGCTCTCCCCAGAGAGAGCAAGAGTCCTCCATACAGCTAAAGCCCTATGACAAGTCCCTTTTGAAGCTGTTTTCATTTATAAGATCAAGAGATCTCAGGACTGGATTCCATTACATCCAAATTTCTCAAATTGCAGACAGATTTTCAAAGGAGTTTACTCCCAATTTTGGCATATAAGCAAAATCTGTATTGCTTTAAGAGCTCAGCATCCCACAGAGAACACTGAGATTCTCATAACCAGGTATTTGCAGAGATTCAGGACATAAGGCATCCTCAATGCCCCAGGTTCTTGCAGAGGTGTCTAAATAAGAGCTAAGCTCTTTTGAAAACATCACCAGTATGTTATAAAGCAAAGCTCTCACAGCACTCTAATATCAGAAATTTATTAAGACCTGTTACACCTTTGTAAAATAGGGTCATATTTTTACTCTTCTAATTTTATACATGGAAAAAAAATGAGATACAGAGAGGTGAAGCTGATGTGCTCAGGATCATAAAAGAACTATAAATTAATGCTGAGTTTGGCTGGGGAAGGTCAGACTTCACAACACCCACTCCCTTCTTTAAATGCTGGACCCCTGAGGTCCTTAGAGAATCCTTCAAAGTGATTAGAAACCAGATTTTATTCAATTTCCCCTCTGTGATTCATCTCACAGGCTGTGTGACCTAAGAGCTTCATTCAGGGTTCGGAAAGAGGCAGAATGAAACATTTATTAATAAATAAAAAGAGTTTGGAATACCTAGCAGGACCAAAGTTTAAAGATTCTAAAGATCTGAGGCTCTTTAATAAATATTAAATACACATTTTTTTTCACCTCATCTTTGGCCAGACCTGAAGTGCAGGGTAGAATTGCAAGGACAAGGAATTGTGAAGCCAAGAGACCCTCATCTTTGTTACAGGGCTCTTTCTAATAAGAATTATTTCTATTCCCTTCAGCTCATGCAAATGTGCTGTTACTCTGATTAGCGTGAAGAGCACCAAATGGCAATGGAAATCATGGAACCTAATTATTTCTAGCAGTCACTTCAAAGATGCTCCACTGAAATGAAAGACATATCTCTCACCTCTTGGGCCCTATTATGTTCTAAACTTTGCCTAGCCCTGCTGACATGCCACCTCTGCTTCAGACAGATTTGATGAATCATGAAAACAGCATCATTTACAGTTCAAGGTACCAAAGCAATTTTCCATTGGCACTTTCATGCCCTTGCTGCTGCAAAAGAGAAGTGTATGAAAGAACTCCAGTGACTTCTCAGCAGTCAAGGGATTTCAGAAATAAAAACTAGAAACCATAACAAATATTCCCTGAGAGAAAGTATACAGACCTGTAGGCAATGGTAGGTATGGGGGCGTGCCCTGGGTCATGGACAGGTTTCAGTGCTCCCTGTCTGTGGCAAAGCAGGTTTTGTCTGAAACAAGGATGCACAGGAAGGCAGGAAAATGAGGAGGGTGGCATGTCAGCAGGGTTCAGTGGCAGAGGCTGTAAGACATCTCAGAATTTAGAGAGGTGAGTTCAAGCCTTGTTTTGAAGTCATGCTGAAGGTTGTCTTCAAACAGCTCGCTGATAACTGGGTAACAGCTTGGCTTGACTGGTGAGTTAGGAGCAGCTCAGCATGGTGCTAGCTGCATACTCATCCAGGTATTACTGGCTATGGAAACCAGCCTGCCTTGCCCATGCTGGCTCAGCGGCAGGCCTTGAACCATGCTTCATAATTACTCCACCCTAAACCCTAATCCCATTTTAAATATAAAAGTTTAGGCAGCTTGCTTGCAGCCTACGATGCTAGCTCAGGGATTGCTGGCAGGTCAGAAGAAACTCATCTGTGTCTGTTCACTATTTCTGTGGTCATGAAGATCTCCATATCTCCATGAACGATGCAGAAGCTTTCTGTTGCCTCCTTCACTCAATATTTTTTTTTATGTCTCCAGAACAGAGTAGCAGGGATGGCCTATTAAAATCACACCAACCCTCATTGTTACTTCAGTCTTTCTGTAGCAGAGAGTTGTTCTCATTACCTAGTCTAAGGAGGCCACCATTTTATGGAGAATTAATTTCCTTTCTGGAACTGTGTGAGCAGGCTTGAATATGTATTTTCCTCCAAAATGTCACGAAGTTTTTTTTTTTTTTTTCCTTTAATTATACCCCAGGACATTTCACAATTGCTTGAAAAATGCCTCAAAAGCTCTATTGAATTATTTTCTCTTTCCCTGGTAAAATCTTCACAAGATGGTGGTTTAGTATTGACAGGTGTGAAATTAAGGGAGTTTCACAGTTTTATACAAGAAGTGATCTCCCACAACGTGAGTGCTAAATCTCAGGACTTTTTTAACTAGCATTTTAACAAGGGCTGGGATTTTCCAGTAAAAATACATAGCATTTCACAGTAGTTTAATGTAGTATGCCTTTAACAACATTTCTGTGCAATATGTCCTGTCCTGACACCCTTGCTTTGACTGTTGAGCACCAGCTTGATCAGCTAGCCACTGAATTCAAAGCTAGACTGTGTCCTATAACAAATGAAAAGGAGCAGACAGAAATGGATGTGCACCCAGAGCCCTCCTCCCTCTGCCTCCAAGTTCCCACCTCTCCTGGAAGGTAGTCCTGGATGAGGTAAGGTGAAATTTTCCTAATTGTAAAAAGCGCATGAAGTTTTTCATCAAAAATCCAATTTTCAGCAAAAGACCTGGATTCTGGCCCTGATCCTGTCACAGACTGTGCTGTAACTCCAAATGAAACCATTAATCTCCCTGTGTTTCTGTTCCCCCAACAGAATGACATCCTCGAGCTTCCTTTCTCCTCTTTCTTTGTCTTTCTGATTTATTTGTTTTACTTCCCTGCCACGTTTTCACCGTGTGTTTGAGCTGCAGGCTGCAAATCCTTTGCATGACACCAATATGTTCAGCCTCAGATTTGAAGATCATAATAACAGATCTTGGATGAGCACAGTTCTGGTTAGGAGCCCACTAACTTAGATCATCTCAAATCATTTAAGACGTTTTCTCATATAAGCAGTTTGCTTTCGTTGTATTAATGAAGTGGCTTTAAAATGCATCTAAAGGGAAAGATAGGCAGGAGCTAAATTCAAATCCCAGGATCACTTTGAAACTCAGTGCAACGTTTTTGTATAGCACCTAGCCCAAAAAGGTTGATTTCTTGATTAGAGCTGCCTAAAGAACTTTTCTATTACTTTTGCATTTTAATCCTCATCTCTCCAGACTGATGATTTTTTCTCCTATTCACTGCTTTTAAATCCAATCTAATTCCAGAATACATCAAACCCTGGGGTAGGTTTTTCTGAAACTTGGCTGAATACATTTTCTTATGTTGCAATTTTTTCCTCTATATTTTTTTCCTTTCCTATTTGCTTAAAAATAAATAGTTTCTTTTCTGTAACTCCTGACAGAACACAGAGTGCCTGCCCTATTACACTGCAGCTGAATTCTAAGTATACAATTATACAGGGAGGATCTTTAGATAAACCAGCTTGAGGACTTTTGAACATTAAACTTAAATCAGATAACAGCTTTCATCCTGTTCACTGCATTACACAGTGTGCTGCAACTAAGTGGAAAGCTCAAGGAAAAAAAAAATATACCTTCCATGGGTATAAAGATGTCAAGGTAATATAAAAAAGCAGATGCAAAATTCTCCAAATACAAGAGGAATGGGAAAGATAAAACAGATAGACTGTGCTGCTTGTTAACAACAGCTTGTTGGAATCTCAGAGAGTTGGCCTGGCAGAGTTCTACACCTGTCTTTTCATGTGCTGCTCAGGGCTGAGGAAAAAAAAAAAACATGAAAAGACCAAATATTCTGGGTGAATGCTGAGTCCCAGATCAAACTGCTAATAGAGTATGCTGTGTAAAACAAGCAAGGCAATTATTCCACTCAGCTGTGCTCTGGTAGGGCCTTAATTGGAAGAGTGTGTTCAGTCTGAGCTCAGTGCTTTATTATACACACATAGATTAAAAAAAAATAAAAAAAGAAAAGAAAAGACCAAAAGGGGGTGGGGGAACAGAGAAGCAGCTCATAGGAACTCATATGTAAAACAGTTTTGGAGACTGATGCAGATGAGGAGAGTTTAAGGACATTGGACACTTGAAGTGAAACTCCAACTAGAGGTAATTAACCATACATGCATTCAGCTATGGAGTGCAGAGGTGAGGCAGAGCATCTCTTCTCATAGAGATGACATTTAGCCCAAGGGAATAGGACATATCATACAGCTTGTGCATCAGATAAAGACCTCTGAAGCCTTATTCTGACAATGTAAGACATACTTAGCCTTTTCCCAGGCCATCTTTTGTTGTGCAAGGAAAACCCTATCTCTTCGTGTCAAGGTGGGAGAGTTTTACACAGGGCTGGCTTTGAGACCCATCGAGCAGCTGTGATAGGCAGAAGTCTGGGGGCACCCAGCCTAAACTGCCACATGGTCTCTTCAAAACTACCTCAAAATTCGTTCTTCAGTGCTGTTTGCTCTTCTTCCCCAAGAGGATTGTGTAGAGTGTGAACCTTCAGCTGGTTCTCTGGAGAAAGCATAGATCTGTTGCAGTCCAAGAAACGCATCTTCAAAGTCAAGTTCAGAAAGCATCTGTGGCAATAATTTCATCAGGGTCTGATTAAACCAAAGCTGGCTGTTGCCTTGGATTACACAATTCCAAGTGAGATACATCCCCCTCTGTCCTAATAAACACTTGAAAGAAATATTTTGATTTCACATTACCCTCTGGATAGCAGGTTTTCCTGAAGGCAGATTAGGTGCTGGGTGTTCCAGAAACTCAGGCAAGGCAGTTCAAAGTAAACTCAAATGACTTGCCCAAAACTCTTCCCAAAGCTAACTCTTTTTCTGAAGTTTCAACCTTTCCCAACTTTTACCTCTATCTCTGCAATTCTTAACTATATCTTATTCATCAATGGCACTGATCTCCTGAGGTACCTTATTCTTGTGGGGTTTTAACCCTCACTGAGAACTAGAAAAACCCTGAAAAAACCCCTCTCCATTTCATCCAGACACCAAACCACTGTCTGCCCCTCAGTGAAAGCAGCACACACAAAGGCAACTGCAGGTCACCTCATCACAAGATTGTCTCATTACATCTCTAAAGGGCCTGGGCTTGATGATCTTGGAGGTCTTTTCCATCCAGTGCTGTCTTGCTGTTTCACTCAGAACACGTTATTTCCCCTCTCTTCTATTCCCATTCTCTTTTGCTTTTTGGATGGAACTTGCTATACATAGCCATTGTAAAGATGAGCTTGGCCTTCTGGATGCCCATTGCAATCTCTAATCACTGCAATTTAGGAGTTGCAAACACCAGTGCAGTCTCTCTTACTTCTCCATCACTGGTATTTCAGGGTTAAAAACCCAAGGCAGAATATTCCAGGGTCTACCTTCACATTGTGAGGTCAGATTAACAGTTGACTAGTTGTAACAATAACATTTTATTTGAGGTCTCCCATTTCACACTGTCTTTATGACATAAGATGATCTCTCCAAGGAAGATGAAAATAATTAGAATTACATCTGTGAAAATCCCAGAACCTCAGAGGGGAGTGGAAAAACAATTGCTGTAAGGTGTGTTGAAAAATTTTTGGGAACACAATACCAGTTCTTCAGAGAACTAATGATGGATTGGGGGACAGACAGATGATTTGGTTTGTTTTCATTTCAATTTGTTGAATTTTCACCCTGCAAAATGGTCAGGGAGCTATAAAATGTAAATATATATGCACTGAAAAATGTTATTTTATAGCTATTAATAATATCACTTGCACTGGCCAAGCAGAATTACGATCCAAAGATAATCAGACCTTATGCTTCAGCATATATGTTGATTGGTTTTGGTGGTCAGGAAGGAGCACATTACTTTCTATGCCTTGGTGCATAATTGGTTGTGGAGATTATGTGTTGTTGTAGTAAGAAATTTACCTTACACAGCATCAGCTAAGATCAGCTCTTGTTAGGATATTGGGCTGCATAGCTAATCATGCAGAGTTTCCTTCAAATATAAAGAGAAAACTAGCAAGGGAAATCTCAGTTATTTTACATGTGAGGACTTGGTTTCCAGCCAGAATGCATCATGGACTTCTGCCTGATAAAGCACTAGAAGAAAAGCAGTCAGATAAGACCCCTAAGGATCTCTCAACACCATCACCCAAAGATTCAGAATTAACATTACCCAAATCCATCAGGCCCAGGCTTGGCCTTGCAGCAGGCTGCAGGACTGCAACCATACATCCAGCCAACAACCTGGACCAGGATGTAGAGAGGATTGAAAGGTGGTTACACTTCAGTCTTGGTACTGCACTGGAGTACAGCACAAGAGGAGTTAATTTCCCCCTCTCTGTGTCATCACTGACCTTTTAGATATTGCAAAGCAAAAAGACTCTTTCCAATGTATAAGTCTCTCATTTGCTACTCCATGAATCAAGAATGAATAAAAATCTCTGTTGCCATTTCGTTGAGAAAAAACAGAAGCACAGGAAAAGGAGGTAGTTCCCCTAAAGAATGGCAAAACTGAACCCAAAATCCCATTTTTCTTTTTCCCATTGCAGGACACTGCTTTCCTCACACTTCTAAATGGTTAATTCCGTTTCTGTTGTCTCCTCAAAGTCAAGCTTTGCCACTGTTGTTTGTGGATGGCCCTCCCAATCAATTATGTCAGAACAATCACCAGTATGGTATAATAATGTATAATTTTTCATCTAAATTAAAATGTGCTTAGGAGACCTTCATTTCCCTCACATTTCATTGCATTCATCAGTAATACAGCAGGAAAAAAAATACCTCTGAGCAAACACTGTGAGTTGTTTACAAATGCTTCAAGTGCAGCAAGACGTGGATTGTTGTTCTGCAAGGCCCTCCTCTTTCCATCACACAGGAGATTTTTCCAGGCAAACTCCAGAGAAGGAAAGAGTGGGGGAGAAGGGCCAGCTCTGATCTTTAAGGAAAACAATTTGTGTAAAGAGCTGGTGTTCCATTTAAAAATCTTGTGGTGTGCTGTAAACCAGTAATTGCTATGTATCTAGAGACGTCCTCATTTTGCATCTCTCTTAGTGAATGAAACTGCAAATTAATTACTATCTTGTGCATGCATCAAAGACCAATGTTGTGCACAGAAAACATCCAGGGTGAAAATCAGGCCACATTTATTTCAGTCAAGCCGTTTAAATATAGGTGAAAATGGTAATAGTCTCACAAGTAGTTTAGAGGAAGTGGAACGGTTCCACAGCATCACCAATAAATCTTCAGGTGACTCAGGTATTTTCTTATCAAGCTCATTACAAGGCTGTTCCTATATAGAAAGACACAGATACCAAGGTGTGGATATTAATAGCATGAAAGCTGCTTTCTGAATTAATGAATGACACAACATTTCTGTAGTCAGAACTACGAGTAAAAAGCTTTTCCAGAGCAGCTCACTGCTTTGAAATATATTCTCCCAGCATAACTGTAGGTTAGCTATTAATTCAGTGTCATTTTACTAAAATCTTTGTTATGCTTGAGTGCATATCCCACAACCATGCACCAACCCCAGAATTCCTTTGTTTCCTGGCTTCCTGAACCCTGATATCCTATAATTGGCTCCTTTTTTCCAAAAAGCTTTCCTCTTTTTGCCTGTCCCTGCCTCTGCCTCTGATTTTCTATGCCTTATGTAAAAATGTGGGTGACCTGGGATGTGGGTTATCAGAAAACCTGTTTTCAACTGTGATATTTCTAGAGAGACACAAGTTATCTCCAGTGAAAATGATAGTCTTAAAAATACTGCTCTGTAACCCCACAAGGAAGGCTGCCACATATCATGGGTTTCTTGGAGATGAGATCTTTTCTCTTCTGAAAGATTTGGGCCATGTGATTTTTAAGGATTTCATTTATTTGTCCAAACAGTGATGAACCTTACAAGCAGACACCTACAGCCAAGCTTTTGCTCACCCAGCCACCCCATGCATAACCAGCATGGTGGCATTGCTGTCACTTTTTCCCAACCAATTTCTCACTCTAAATGACTTAACAGTATCAATGTAGGCTTACAGCAAAACACTGTCACTGTAAGCACTTCGTCCAAAAGATACAGGGGGGAAAAAATGCATTACAGTTAGAAGAATCAATTAGATTGTGAATGGGTGTGTGGAAATTTCAATTCTCTCTCACACAACGACATAATCGAGGGGATGCTTTGATTCTAAACCCAGTGAAGTGGCTGCATATTTCAATCCTCAATTGTGTAGGAAAACACCAAATAAGATATTAACATTTTTTTTCACCCATACAGGAAAAGGCTTTTGCTTTATGCTTTGCAAATGAATGAGGAAGTGAAAGCAAATTTGAGAATCTCCAACTCCCCCTGCTGAGTTAGTAGGACTAATTGTACAATCACACTACTCAGCAGTGTAAGTAGGCAATCAGCCATGTGGGGCTTAAAACCTCTAATTTCTGTTAGAGGTAGCTTCTAGGATCCTCACTGGGCATGGATTTCTTTGCAGATGCATCCACAGTGGACGGAGAGAGAGAAGAAGAGGAAAAAAGAACCAATAGGAAGGAAGGAAGAAAGAGCGAGAGAGCAAATGCAGATTGCTTAATGTCACATTGTAAGGACAGAAGTAGAAACCATTTCTTCTGAATCATGCTCTCATCACTGGGCAAAGCTGTCGTGCTAGGGTGGGAGGGCTGGAGAAAAAATTGGGAGTCGCTTTGCCCCTTTACATCTTAGGGGCACTGTTTTTTAAACTGGAGCAGGGTAGATTTAGGTTGGACGTTAGGAAGAAGTTATTTAGAATGAATACTGGAACAGGCTGCCTGGGTATGTAGTTGAGGCCTCATGCCTGAAGACATTCAAGATCAGATTTCATATGGCCCTGGGCAGCCTGATCTAGTTGGAGGTGTCTCTGCTGACTGCAGGGAAGGTTGGACAAGATGACCTTTGAGGGTGCCTTCCAACCCAGTGCGATCTGTGAATCTGTGAATTTGTGAAAATCTTGATCTCACTTTTTTAGAGGCTTTGTTGGAATTATGCTAATGTACTTGGAAAAGAAAAAAAAATAATAAGAAGGGAAAAGCACACAGTGTGCTTGAGAGGAGGCATGAACCATTATGTCTTTGTCTGTTTCACCTGAAATATTTATTTGTACATATTGACAATGAGCATTTACATCTGTCTGCTGAAGAAATATTACCCTGAGCTGCTTAAACCACTGTGCTAATCGACAGCGAGGTAGCCTGGCACAGATTTCCTCTGGAAGTCCCTTGGAAACCTTCTCCAGTAATGTTTTGTGGATGTCTCTTCCCCAAAGAGTACAAATATCACTTTCACCCTCTGCTCCAGCAGAAAGAAATAGGAACAAAGAGACCATCTGCAGACTGATGACTATCACTGGAAAGTAGTTTGCAGTCATGGGTGATAAAGGAGATAAACTTTCTCTTCTAGCTGCATTTGCATGTAGGGATATGTTCAGAGCTAAGGGATGAGGTGATTTTCTGTCACAGAGATCAGGTGCAGGAATCTTTTCCATTTGCTGATGAGTTTCTTTGGGCTTAAGCTTTCTTCCACTAAAACTTTCTCAAATGAGAATCCAAATCTGGTTGTCTATCACAGGTCCACCAGCTCTACCCCTCCACACCTCGATGAGGTTCACTCCCTAGAGACACAGCCATGGACCACAGATAGCCTCTTTTTTCAGGACATCATCCTGTTTTCAGTCCCAGTTCCACTGCACCATGCAAATCATGGTCTTGAGGCCACATGGGGAAGCAACCTTCAAAAGAATTAATAGGTTTTATTTCCACCTTTGAATAACATCTGTGACTAGGAGAGATTTCGGTCTCATGTGGCAACAGCTTGGAGTGGTGTTATCAGCTCTGGGTGCACAGGTCAACGTTTCTGAGTGGAGGGAGAAGTAAGACAAATCCCTTGTCCTGGTTTCAGCTGGGATCAAGTTAATTTTCTTCCAAGTAGCTGGAAGAGTGCTGTGTTTTGGTTTTAAAGTGAGGACAATATTGATGTTTTAGTTGTTGCTAAGTAACTTATCCTAAGTTAAGGATTTCTCAGTTTCCCATGCTCTGACAACAAGGAGGTGCACAAGAATCTGGGGGGAGCACAGCCAGGACAGATGACCTGAAATAGGCATTGGGATATTCTCTACCACAGAATGTTATGCCCAGTATGTAAACTGGGGAGAGTTGGCCAGAAAGGACAGATTGCTGTTGGGGCATTGGTCAGTGGGTGGTGAGCAACTGCATTGTGCATCAGTTGTTCTTCCTTGGGTTTTATTTCTCTCTCCTTATGTTGTATTTTTCTTTCCATCACTATTTTTAATGTTATAGTTTATTATTACACTCTTTTTTTAGTTTAGTTGTTATGCTGTTCTTAACCCACAAGTTGCTTTTTCTTTTTTCCCCATCCTGCCTCCCATCCCTCTGGGAAGGTGGAGCAGTGAGTGAGCAGCTGTGTGTTGCTTAGTTGCTGCCTGGGGTTAAGCCACAACATCCCTTTATACTATCAGCCTAGACCAGGCAATGTCCTTTGCTTATGCAGATCATAATCATAATCATTATCTTTTATGGTGAAGTACTTCAGTATTATGGAGCACAGGTACTTTTTGAAGTGGTTACTAACACATTAAATAAGGAATTTAGAGCCAGGAAGCATTTGATAAATGGCTAGATGGGGGAGCACTTAAACCATAAAATCTACTTGTGATAACAACATGGCTTCAAGTTTGAGAACACAGAACCATCCCTGACTTTGAAGCGGTGCTGTGGATGGCTGGAGAGATAAGGCTGTCATTCTGTCAGTGTCTCTCCAGCCAGTGTCTTCTTGAGAAAATGCCCTTTTGGACCATGATCCAATTTAACACTTCAACACATGGGTAACTTTAAGATATGCATTGACTTCAAGCCAGTGTCCTGTTAAAGAGCTCATGCAAAGCAAACACGTTCAGTGCAGGAGGCCAGGATGAGGTCTGAGTATGTCCACGTGAAGGTGTAAGTGGGAGTGAGTAGGTTTGTGATCAGCATGTTTCACCTCCAGCTAGACAGTTTTCTTCTTCTTTCTCTCTCCCCATGTTAGAGCACTTTGAGTATATAGCATTAGAGGTGGGATCCACTGTGCAGAGCTGAGGGGAGGAATTTGTGCTGTTACATTAGCTCCTGCGCAGGCAACACGTCCTCTTTCATTGCTAGTAAGTGATCATGTCTCCTCAGATAGAAGGGCTGATGAAATCAGAGCAGCCTGTGTTGTTTCTGGCTCCAAGGTTAATTTTATCAAAAGCAAAGCTTCTTTGACTGCTATCAGCAGAAAGGAAAGGAAAACTCTTTTTATTACAGGGATATCAATAGAGGCATTTTTCTGACCTCCCTATCGCTTCTTCCCTTCCCACCCCCACTGGCTCCAAATTAGGGATGGGAGAAGAGAGCTGATAAAATAGGGCAAAGATAAAAATCTTAATATTGCTGAACACCTAACATAGAAAGTAGGAAGAACCACAAAAGCCCAATTTTGACCTTGAAAGATGGCTCAGAATCAAAAACATAGGGCTAGATCTCTTTTAACTATTACATTCTCTGGAGCAGGTTAAATAAAGCAGACTCACATCCTAAACAACCAGGAGTTTTAGGGTTTTTTAAGGTAAATCCAGCCCTAGAGTGGCATGTCTTTCCTAGGGATAGGATATTGGTGAATACAAATAGTGATTCCTGACAGATTTTAGCAGCTCCATCTCAGAGTCTGGAGAAAAATTAGGACATGAGATGAATAAACTAGAAAATTGTAAAGTTAGGAGTCAACATGCCACTGCCTCAGAGTTTTTTCTTCTATTTCCTCAGTCTTTTGCCAACATGGTCTAAAAGTGTGGTAGGTGAAAAAATTTTAAAGGCATAGTCTAATACTGCCACAAAAGCAAAGACAAAAGAAGACAAGGAAAAGTTGATTCATTTTCCCAGTTCCTTGGGGATTACCAGAAAAGCTGATCTTTAAAACAGGCTTAATGACCCAAAAAAGAAACAATCATATTACATGTAGCTATGTACACAGGACTACTGCCCAGAATGGGGTGAGAGCAACTAAGGAACTAGGAAGTAACTGAGGTGCTGAAGTGGCACAAAGAAAATGTGGATTCAATGGAATCGATTTCCTCTGTGATCTTAGAGAAATCATATTGGGTCTGATGTTCACTAACACTGAAGCATTTTAACATCATGGGAGAAATGAAAAGTGAGTGTAAATGTAATATATACCCACTTCATGGCCCGTTTATGCTGCCAGAGTAGTGGAAAGCAAATTTAGTGCAAATGAGAATCACACATTTTATCTTTCTGCGCCTCAGTTCTGCATCTGTAATACAGAAGTTAATAAAACTGTCTGACTCCCTCTCCCTCTCTCTATTTTCACTGCTTGTCAGCCCTGCTTATCTGCCCTATGAGCTCCCCAGTGCAAGAACTCTCTCTCACAATATCTGTGTATAGCCACTTGCATAAGGCCAGCTTGATCTGAGCTGGTACCTCTGGGTGCAGTTGCAGTGAACCTGCTAATGACAGAGTCCTCTCAACCAGCACAGGGATTCTTTTTAAACTCAAGAGAGCACAAACATGACAGAAACTTAGGTGGAAGTCTTCATTCATTCTTTGTTTTTCCCTTTTCCTGGTTGTTTTTTTTTTTTTTTTTGACTGTTCTAAGGATCTGAGAGACACATTTGAAGCTGAAGAAAGTGAATTGCTCACAGGTTGACTCCCTGCCAGCAATCATAACAAACCCTGAAATTGCTATTTTCACCCTCATTTGGATGATCAGGTGTAAATATAAATTTTAATTATTTACATAATTAAGTCCGTAATTTGCTGCCCATCAGAAATGTTTGACGATATTTTGGTGCCATCTGTTTCCTAATTGAACTTAATCTCTGAAAGATGCTACAAAAAATATCCACAAAATAATAATGACAAACACAAAACAATTCCCCCTCTTCTCCTCATAATTACTGCAGTTTTTCAGTAATTTCCTAGGGAAGAAAAAAAAAGAAAAGAAAGCTGAGGTTCAAATGTGCCAAGGTCTCATTTAGAGATGAGCAATGAAACAATAATAAAACTAAGGGCTTAGAAGCAGTGTTGCAGCTAGCAAGGTGAATAGGGAAGAGCTGACTGTAGGGCTAACCTTGGAAATAATAGAAAAATCAAACCAGAATGTGTCACAAGACCTCTGTAAGTCATGTCCAGAGTTTGTGGTGGTCCTCTGACTTTCAAATGCATCAAAAACATCATAAGGCTCTGAACTCCTGCGTATAAGAGCAGAGGTTGCGAACAGAGGTGCAAGCACAGGCCTGAAAAGAAAACATGAAAATAACAAGAAAGTATTTGGACACAAGAACTACATCTGTATGAAGACTTTGCTTCTGTGCAAGCAGAGCAAGGAACTTCTCAAAGGCAAATCACTGCTCTAGTAGGTCAGGTCAATGTCCAGCAGCACATGGGCTTTAAGATGTTTCAGGCAAAATCATACAACTGTTTTGGGCTATAAAAACAAGCTGGAAGACTGACATTGTAAACAGCATCAGGAAACTTGTCCCCACCTCTGTGAGTGTAAGGAGGTGAATTGTGACCAGCTCTCATTCTCTTCGGGTAAATCAGTTCCTCAGCTTATTCTGAACACAGAGTTTCCAGGATCCCTTTGCAGTTTTGACCACATTGACAACTCCTATAACTGAGCACAGGGCTGTAAAGCATTCAGAACATGTTCATTTTTAAAAATGGATCAGTTCACCAAGCTTCAGAAACAAAGCAGTTCATCTTTGGTCTAAGTCTGGCTTAAAGATTTAGGTTGGTAGTTACTTTATCCCTTGCCTTGTAGAAACATAACATTGTTACTGATTGAGATGTCAAAATCAAGGATCATCTGATGGCTCCCAACAGACCTACATAAAATTGGTGTACTCAAATCAATTGGCTTTGCTGTCAACCACATATGGTGCCCATTTGTTCATGTGGACAGACTCCAGACATCACACCAGTGCTATTAAATCCAGAGCTCCTTCTCATAGGTGGCACAAGATTTCCATGGGAGAGGCTTGCTGCCTTTTCTTTGATCACTTTTTCTACAGGCAGAGAGGGAAGACAATAGATGCAGTTTATTGATGATATTTGAAGGAAAGCATAAAAATCCCCAATGTGTGTGTGTCCATGTAAGGAAAGCTATGAGGAACTTCTGCTGGTATATTCCAAGTGCACTTTAATTACAATGGAAGCCAGAAAAGATCAATATTTTTCATATGTGTCACCAAAAAATCATCATGCTCAAAGAAACTCTAAAATTGAGTAGCTAATGAGTTTGATAGAAGCCATGTCACCGCCTCTGTAGTCACATTAACTTTCCAATTTCTTTTCTTTTAATCTCTCCTTTCAATTGTGCATGAAGAAATCTGTTCAATTTAGTCTCAGCCTAAAGGGTTTTTATTGTGGTTCCCTTTTTTTTCTTCTTTTTTTTTTTTTGTTATTTAATTTTCAGGAATGCCAACAGATCTCTCTTTGAATTATTTGAGCTTGGAAACAAATATACTTCCCTCATATACTCTAATCAAACATTTCACACTTTGGTTTCTCAAAAAAGCAAATCATGATGGACTTGCCAAACTGTCACATTTTGTAAAGGTAGTTGTGACATAAAAATTAAGTCAAGCTTGAAGAAAATTGGATGAATGGTTGTAAAATTAATGACACCTAAGCCAGGAAATAGTGAGTTTACAAATTGTGGCATTTTCTGCCAGTTTGAATATTTTAATGCATGTTCATAAGCAATTCCCTTGATGTAGATTGGCAAAATAATTACTGAAGTTTATCATTTTAAAATTATTAAAACAATATTTCATCAAATATATTTAATTCCTAATAAAATCTATCAAGCAAGCCAAGTTGGATTTTTTTCTAACCTTGAATCCTTCCAAATGGTAGATTCTGCCAAAATACTGTAAGTTGGGTTTTTTTTTTTAATATAATTTAAGAGGCTTAAGATACTGTAAGCCCTTAGAGCAGTTTAAGAGGCTTACTGTAAACTCCCTAAAACTGCAGAGCAATTTAAGCAGTCAGAGCACCCCCAAGGTCCACACCCTTGCCTGGAGTAAAGTGGCACAAGCCCACTGGTTTCAAAAGAGCTTCAGTGTTTTTGCTCTGCCAGGAATCTGTCCCTCAGTCTTTAGAAGCCTTAAGCCTCTTTGGGACTTGTGTGCACAAGGCAAACCAGCACTCCAGCAAGCCCTTGTCAAGGCACTTGGAGCTGCCACACACACAACAGACACTGTAGAGGTTTTGTGAGGTTTTAAACTAGACCAGTTGCTTAATGTCCAAAGTAATGAAACCAGCACAATCCATAGGGTGGCTCCTCAAGCAGAAAGAGGCATTAAAGGTGGCAGAGTGCTGAAGAGGGTGTCTCAAAGAGGTGACTTGCTAAGGTTGCATAAACCAATCCTTATTTTAGAAGGTATAAACTACTTCCTGCAGCCTGACTCTTATGCTAAGGGAACAATATAAGAGAAAATTAGCTCATCCTGGAAGCAGTTTCTCAGAGCAATTCTGGCATCCTCCTGTTCCCTCAATAACAGTCTTCACATTGGCATGTAGGCACATCATGCTGTGGGTTCTCAAGCCTCAGCATTCTCTACTTGGGCACAAAGTTACTTCTGGAGTTGCAGGTCCAGAGGGGTTTTGCTTACCTCACCATGACCATTTGCAGATTCTAGCATGCAGCTCCCAGAAGAGATACTCAGCTCATCCTGTACACAGTTAATGGTATTAGTAGACATCTGTAAAGCAATAATGGAATTTAGTGTGCTCATCACACATGCCTCCTCCTTGAGCTTTGACCTGACATCTGCACCTCCACATCGGATAAACTGCAATATTCAATTCAGTCTTTTTGAAGTTCAGTCTGAAATTTAGTTATGATTTGGACTTTGTCTCTGAGATTCATCTCAGGTCCAAAATGGGAACTTAGACCCTAGAAAGCACTGATTCAGCTAGCCAAGTCATAGCTGAGTAGGAAATGCACTAATGAAGTAACCTGGTACCTAAAATGTCCTCACTCTATGCAGAGCTTCCAGTCTTTCTAGTCCTTGATTCAAACTGCCTTAAATCAAGGAAAAGGGTTGTGAAGGCACAATTCACTAAGGAGGAAGTCATCCCCTCTATGATCATGGCTGAGTGTACAAAACCTTTCCTGTTCTTCTACAGAGTAGCAGGGAACCATAATGGGAGCCAGCAAACACCTTCACTCCACACACGCCCAGAGGCTGGATGCCAATTCAATTTCAGCCAAGATCTACAGCCATTGGAATGACAAATCTTTCCTTAACACTCTTATTAAATCCTAATCTCAATCTTATTCATCATTAATAAGAAATTGGGCCGAATATTTAAGTAAGGTGAAATGAAAAGACAGAGAGGTGTTTGGGGTATATGAAGTGGGGAGAAGACATCGATTTAAAGAGACAACTTGAATTCCCTTCATGAGTTGAAGGCTAATCTATCCAGATTCAGGAATTGATAGAGGCAAAAAGATTTCCAGACATAGCTGAAAAAAAAAAAAAAAGAAAGAAAAAAAAAAAAGGAAAAGAAATTACCTGTTAGAATCTGAAACTTGGAATATTAGTCTTTGAAAGACTTTGTAGTAAAGAGGCAGGGACGTGGGGAGGAGAGTGTGTGGAACAGAGACTAAGGACATATGAAGAATAGATGATTTGAGGGATTAAATGTACCAAGGTGGTTTAAGGGATATTGAAATATGACTTAACCAAGGTGTCTGTTTGGCCCAGGCTAAATGTGATGATAAGGAATGGTCTGCATTATCTGGGGCTATGGCAGTGAACTCCTGTCAGCATCCTCACACCACAGGGGAGTGTGAAATGCCTTTGAAATTCACAGCAATGACATTATCTCTGATTTACTTTTAACAGGAGACTCAGCACCCACACTGAGCACCTTCCCAACTAGGATTTTTTTTATAGCAGAGATATCCTGGGTTCAAAAACAAGGCAGGAGTTCAGTTTTAGCTGCTTAATCATGGAACTAGACCTTGAGACTGACTTTTCTCCATGGGGGGCCAGGTTATGGTCACAGCTTCTCCAGCCCTCTGTGACTCTCAGTATCAATCCAGTGCCAATCCCATCTTCAGACAGTTTTGCTGATGTAAGGGAGATCACAATCTGCTTCACAAGGAACGAATATTTTTTTGCATTTAAAAATAAATATTCAGATTTGGAGCATTTCATGAAGCAGGGTGACCCACACCATCTGCTCCTTCTGACAGTGCTTGGGAAGCCTGCAGGTCTGCTTTTCAAATCACATTACACAGATATAATGGGTTTTGCCCATTGTGCCTTTCCTTTTGGTTTTGTTTTCAGATGGGACCAATTCAGAGGAATAATTCCTGTTCCCTTCTCACAGTTCCTGCCTACCCAAAATAATTCATCCAGCTCATTGAAGATTTGTGCATATCCACAATCTGTATCCCAAAATGCTAAAACAATCTATTTAACCTTTACGCCAGCTAATGCATACATTAGAACAAGGACCTATATATGAACATAAAAATGTGAGAAATTGAAACTCACTGACATAAAATCAAAGAGCCTGGCCATAAAAGGTGTCACTTTTATGTGATTATCTTGCCAATATCTCCATGTTGCTGAACTAAATCAAACTGCAATTTTTCCCACATGTATTGCATTTAATGGAGTCCGTTAATGGCAGCGATTCCTTATAGATCTCTGTGTAATGGAAGAATGGTTCCTTGTGCCATAACACTGTGGAAGCTGAACCCCACACACACCCACACACTGCTGTATATCTTCTGAGCCTGACCTTCTATGACTTGCTGTGTCAGGCTACACCGAGCACTGCTTTTGCTCAGACAATCCTTCAGGAAGATGGAAAGGCACTTCAAGGGACTCACGGCTGCCAAAAGCTGGAGCAAAGCATGGCCAAATACTGCATTCTCCAGCTTCCTCCTCTCCCTGTGCTAGAAACTACGTGTTGCTGAGCTTGAAACTATGTGTTGCTGAGCTCAGGAGTTGTATTCCTGTACCATCTCAGTTACTGCAGAGTTTGGTTCCCAAATTTCCGTGAAAAGTGTCTCCAGCAGAGGCGTTGTTATCTCTTTTTTTTTTTTTTTTTTTTTTCAACAGTATGGCTTCACTTTTCTGTAGAACTGAACATTACCTTACTGGGGGGAAAAAAAAGGCAAAAATAGAAGAAGTTCAAAAAGTAGAAGCAAATGTTTACGTCTCAACTTTATACAGAAAGGGAAGCTGAAATGATTTCCTCGTGTTCAAACAGAAAACCAATGCCAGAGTCAAGGAGCAGAACCCAAGCAGCCTTGCACTATGCTTTTGCTCATAGTTAAGACTATCTCCACATACCTTTAGCTCCTCTTTTCCACTATCCTATGTTTGGAGAAAACAGAAAACACAAAGTGGAGGATGTACTGATCAATCTGTACAGTTCATAAAGTGGGAAATCCATAACCAGAGCAGCTAGGGCTGCTCCCCTATCTCAACATCCTGTGCCCCAGGGAATCTCTTACAGCTACAGAACATAGTGCTCCAGGAATGTTCACTCACTGTGTGACTGTGAATCATGCCCTGAATATGGACAGTGGAAGCAGAGTCTACAGAAGGGCAATGCTTTCATCCTGTAGCAGAACAAGCACAGACTTTTGAGGGTCACTTTCTACTGCCGTTGGTCCTTTCTTCTCCCTAAAGAAAATTCTCCCTCTTGAAGACTTTCGAAATCAATGCAGTGGCAGCCCAGATTAATTGGACAGCCACATGCTATTTTTTAAAATTATGTTATTAGAAAGATTTTCCTCACTGTTGTTTTAAAGTCCCTAGAAACATGAAAATTCCATTTTCCCTGCATCTATTCATCTTCATTAACCACGTGCTGATTTTTTTATTCTTCTCTGTTCTTGACAGGAAAACCAGGCCCATGCAGCTCCCTTTTATTTCACTTTAGTGTCGATTCTGTGCTGGTTATGTGCCAGTGTTGAGATCTGTAAGGGTGTATCAATCAAGAGTGGGATCTTTGTTATTATTTTAGCAGCATTCCAGGTCAGTTTGAGTTGTTTGGGTTTTATGCTTTTAAAACATTGGAATACTTATTTATTTATTTATGGCTGAAGCAAATAATGTCTGCTGTCCAGAGCTATACTTTTCAAAAACATTTGTGTCAGGGGGAATAGATAGGAAGAGGATAAGACACAAAGAAATCAAAACCATGTATTTTTAAACTATTTTCCGAAGCAAGACTGTATTTGAGAGGAAAAAGTAAAGATTGGAAGTGTGTAAGTAGCTGTTTTAAACTTAGGAATTCCTAAGCAACTATGTAATGGTGAATTCAAAGTTTCATTCTTTCTTTCTCTGCATCACATATCACAATCAGTTTTTAGCTTGCAGTCAAAAGACTCCAAAAGTCTCCATAACCAGAAATTCTTCCCCGAGAAGTTTTCCTTGAAGTCAGTGTTCAAGTAGTTATATTGGCTTAAAATATTTTCAGAAGCCACCAAAAGGACTAGCCAGTTTTAGCCTGGATTTCTCACCAGATTGTAACATACTACATCATATGATCCAGAGACACCAACTCAGCAGGATTGCAGAGTAAGAAACACTTTCTACTCACATGGCTCACATGATCAGCAAAAATAGACTGGCTGGGCTTCTGAAAACCTCAATGCTTTTCCAGGTTAATTTTTGATCTTTAATTAGTTGACTACTCATTTTAAATATAAATGCCACTTTCTATGCCATCACCTTCTGTGTCATCTCTACCTCTTATTACTAGAGAAAATAAAAGGAAAAAAAAATTACTTTTTTTTCCTATAGATTTCCAGAGTTTGGGATGTGGGAAGTGGCCACTTGCCTAGGTGCTTTGTGGTTGTCCAGCAATATGATGCTTTGCTACAACTTCAGTTTGCTACAGTTGTCATCCTCAGAGATCTTCTATCCCACTCTAGCTCTATAGTCCTCCCTGTGGTCACTGGTACTTGAGAGTGCAGAAAATCTTTCAATTTTTGTAATGTTAGTGTGAGTTACATTCATTTTCTACAATACCCCTCAGATCATCTAGTCACCTCATGGGAAAAGGGAGCGAAAAAATCTCATCTGTCCTAGTTTTCCAGAGTGAGCCCACTTCCACCTTCCCACTGCACCCCACATAAAATCATAGAATCATAGAATCAACCAGGTTGGAAGAGACCTCCAAGATCATCTAGTCCAACTGATCACCCAGCCCTATCCAATCAACCAGACCATGGCACTAAGTGCCTCATCCAGGATTCTCTTGAACGTCTCCAGTGATGGCGACTCCACCACCTCCCTGGGCAGCACATCCCAATGGGCAATCACTCTGTGAAGAACTTCCTCCTCACATCCAGCCTATTCCCTTCCTGGCACAGCTTGAGACTGTGTCCCCTCATTCTGCTGCTGGTTGCCTGGGAGAAGAGACCAACCTCCACCTGGCTACAACCTCCCTTCAGGTAGTTGTAGACAGCAATGAGGTCTGCCCTGAGCCTCCTCTTCTCCAGGCTGAACACCCCCAGCTCCCTCAGCCTCTCCTCATAGGGTTTGTGTTCCAGCCCTCTCATCAGCTTCGCTGCCCTTCTCTGGACACCTTCCAGTCCCTCAACATCTCTCTTGAACTGAGGAGCCCAGAATTGGACACAGTACTCAAAGGTGTGGCCTGACCAGTGCTGTGTACAGGGGTACAATGACCTCCCTGCTCCTGCTGGCCACACTATTCCTGATGCAGGCCAGGATGCCATTGGCTCTCCTGGCCCCCTGGGCACACTGCTGGCTCATGTTCAGCTACTATCAACCAGCACCCCCAGGTCCCTTTCTGCCTGGCTGCTCTCCAGCCACTCTGTCCCTAGCCTGTAGCTCTGCTTGGGGTTGTTGTGGCCAAAGTGTAGAACCCTGCACTTAGCCTTGTTAAATTTCACCCCACTGGCCTCTGCCCACTCAGCCAGCCTGTCCAGGTCCCTCTGAAGGGCCCCCCTACCCTCCAACAGCTCAACACCTGCTCCTAACTTGGTGTCATCTACAAACTTACTGATGATGGACTCAATTCCCTTGTCCACATCATCAATAAAGATATTGAATAGGATGGGGCCCAGCACTGATCCCTGGGGGACACCACCAGTGACTGGCTGCAAGATGGATGTGGCACCATTCACCACCACTCTCTGGGCCCGGCCCTCCAGCCAGTTCTTCACCCATTTCAGAGTGAATCTGTCCAAGCCATGAGCTGCCAGCTTGGCCAGGAGCTTCTTGTGGCAGATGGTGTCAAAGGCTTTGCTGAAGTCCAGGTAGACTACATCCACAGCCTGCCCCACATTCACCAGGCGGGTAACCTCATCCTAAAAGCAGATCAGGTTGGTCAGGCAGGACCAACCAACATAGCCCTGCAGAACAGAGAAGCATCAGCTATAGCCCAAAGGTGCAACAAAGGAAATGCAAATTTTTTCCCCCTCTTTTAGACTGGTAAAATAGAGAGGGCTACATGTTTTTTCCAAATCCTTTGAGACTTTTTTGGTGAATGTTTAGAGAGTAAATTCAAAGATAGAAGGTGATGAGACTTTTCCTATGGAAGCATTAATCCAGGGATGAGGCCTCAGGGTGGCAAGGATAAGGTTGGGGCTCACAGAGATGGGCAGCACTGTGTGCTCTCCAAGGGAGGTGGCCCTTCTGCACAGGCAGTGTGGTTTATCTATGTCCTGAAAGGCACCATGTAATTTTATGGTGTCATAAAAAGGATAATTATACTAATAGGAGTTAATAATTCTAAAAGCTTCATGACCTCTTTGGTCATCTTGGCTCAGCTTCAGCCCGGGTGACTTTATTTTATTTTTTTTTTTGTGAGCTAAGTTGGCAACGACCATTAAACTTAAGAGGCCAAAGCCTCAGGTGCTGTAACTCAGCCTGATTTCATTGAAGGCAGCTGAGCTCTGCCTCTGCAAATCCGGCAGCTGCAGCTGCACCTGCCCTGACAGAGACCTGATGGACCAGGGCTTAGCACAGACCCCACAGACTGGGGCTGTCAGCCATTGCAACCTGCTCCTTTCTCCTCAGGACCTCACGTGGCCTTTGTTCTGGTCTTCTCCAGCCCCTGAGAACTGAGGCAGGTAAAAAGGGAGCCCTGTCCCACAGGCAAATGGGGATGGGTTGGGGTGGGTTGGGTTGGTGTGGTGTGGGTTGGGTTGGGGTGGGTTGGGTTGGTTTGGTGTGGTTTGGGTTGGGTTGGGGTGGGTTGGGTTGGGTTGTTGTGTGCCATTTTGCTTTGGGCTGGTTTGGTTTGGGTTGGGGTGGGTTGGGATGGGGTGGGGTTGTTGTGCACCATTTTGCTTTGGGCTGGTTTGGGTTTGATTTGAGTTGGGTTTGTTTGGGTTGGGCTGGGCTGGGGTGGGTTGGGTTGTGTGCACCATTTTGCTTTGGGCTGGTTTGGGTTGGGGTGGGGTGGGTTGGGTTGTTTTGCACCATTTTGCTTTGCTTTGGGTTGGGGTGGGTTGGGGTGGGCTGGGTTGTTGTGCACCATTTTGCTTTGGGCTGGTTTGGGTTGGGGTGGGGTGGAGTGGGTTGGGTTGTGTGCACCATTTTGCTTTGCTTTGCTTTGGGTTGGGGTGGGTTGGGGTGGGCTGGGTTGTTGTGCACCATTTTGCTTTGAGTTGGTTTGGGTTTGATTTGAGTTGGGTTGGTTTGGGTTGGGGTGGGGTGGGTTGGGTTGTTGTGCGCCATTTTGCTTTGGGCTGGTTTGGTTTGGTTTGGTTTAGTTTGGGGTGGGGTGGGTTGGGTTGTTGTGTACCATTTTGCTTTGGGCTGGTTTGGGTTGGGTTGGGGTGGGGTGGGTTGGGTTCGGGTGGGTTGGGTTGGGTTGTTGTGCGCCATTTTGCTTTGGGTTGGGTTGAGTTGGGTTGGGTTGTTGTGTGCCATTTTGGTTTGGTTTGTGTTGAGTTGGGTTGGGGTGGGTTAGGTTAGGTTGAGCTGGGTTGGGTTGGGTTTTGTGTGCCATTTTGCTTTGGTTTAGTTTGGTTTGTGTTGTGTTGAGTTGGGTTGGGGTGGGTTGGGTTAGGTTGAGCTGGGTTGGGTTGGGTTGTTGTGCGCCATATTGCCTTGGGCTGGTTTGGTTTGGTCTGGGCCAGGCCAAGTGGGGCTGGGCTAAAGGCAGACAGTGCCTCTGCAGGAGCATGCCAGTAGGCGAATCAAGCCAATGGACTTCTGTGATATTTTGCAGACTTGAAGAAATGTAAAAATCTGACATGATTTACTCTACCCTGGGATCTCAGACTGCATTGTCCTACTTTTTGTCCTCTGCAGTGTCTTTTGAGCCACCCTTGGGTGTAAATGGGCTTCTGAACTGAGCTGAGCTATCTAGCATAATCATCTTAAGGAAACAAATAACTGCACGTGTTTGCTGCTTTACTGGTGCTGAAAAACAGACACAGTTTAGCTGATATTAGGTGCCAGAGTCCTCATTTGTTCTACAATGAGCAAATCAGAGGACACACTTAACCAATAGGAGTGTAAAACCCACCTGTGCTCCACAATGTGGTGATTTTAACTGCCACATACTGCTTGGTGATCAGGCATGTCCCTGATGAGAGGTTTCTCTCAGTTTCTGTGTGTCAGTGCACAGACAGAGCAAAAAACTGGCTTAAACCTCTTCCTACCATGCAATGCACCACTCTACCACATTTAGTGCATTCGCTCTACAGCTCTCCTGATGAGAGTGGCCTTGGGAGAAACATTGTGGGAGAAACATTGCAGCTGAACCAAAATCACAGTATCACAGGATATCAGAGGCTGGAAGGGACCTCAAGAGGTCATTGTGTCTAACTCCCCCTGCCAGAGCGGGATCACTTAGGGTAGTCTGCACACAAATGCATCCAGGTGGGTTTTGAAAGCCTCCAGAGAAGGAGACTCCACAACCCCCCTGGGCAGGCTGTTACAATGATGCTGCCATTTCTGATTCCAGCAGATGACCTCATGTCTCTTTCTCTCAGTTTCTGTGTTGAAAACAATACACTGGGCATTAGGTTTTCTGCTTTCAAAAAGGAGGTTTGCACTGAAGCACTCAGAGGTGGCTCTCAAACAGGGAGAGAGGTGTGGTATTATAAGCAAGAACTGTGCTTGGTACACATTGCTCTCACTGCAGGAGATACTGGTTTTTATTTCACCATCTTCTCTAGACAACACTCATTCAGATGTTTCTACAGATACACTAGAATACATACACACAACCATACACATACTTGTATGTATACATACATACATATATAAAAGCAACACTGGAGATGAGTTTGCTCAAAACACAGACCTGAGAAGGCTAAACCTGTTCCAATACCCAGGCAGAAACTTGACCACTGTGATGTTACTCCCTAAATATGTTAATATAAGATCAGAAACAGGTCCCATGCTTCTCTGAGAAAACCCTCAGAGAGGATATTGGTATCAGTACCTTGTGCTGGCATGACCTAATCTGCATTACCTCTTGGCGTGAAGAATCAGGGCTCAAAATAGTCCACTCCAGTGTCTTTTGATTGCAAAGTGTTTCAAGAGAGAGGAACTGTGTGCAAAAGCCTAATAAAACTATTAGGCTATTGGATTTGCATTTTGCACTGAGTTTGCCTGCATTTTGCATCTGCTAAGTACTATTGCAGCAAGTTCCACAGTGAGGTGCTCCTCACCTCAGCAGTGACTGACAGGTCCTGAACCAGCATCTCACCAGCAGCCCTGGCTCCTCAACAAGGGGCAGAGGCTGCTGGAGCTGGGGAGGGATGCAGGAAACCACAGCACAGCTCAAGGTTCCTGGGATTGAGGCTGGAGAACAGCAGAGAGGACAAATCAAATGTTAGCCCAGATTTCAGCAGCTGCAAGTTAAACTGGGAAATGAAAGAGGAAAAATTACATGGGATAGGTGTTACTGCTCCTGAATTGAGCAGCACTGAAGCTACATCTCTCTCTCTCTTTTCCCCTCTCTACTTTCTCTTGCTCTGTCTGTGGTCTGTACAAACAATTTGGTGTATGTGTCTTTTTGGCACAAATCACAGTGTCCTGTGAATCTTGATTATAATTATAATAATGGGTTTCAGAAAGCCTGCAAGTGGTTCTGGGAATTATAATAAGGGTTTAGGACAGACGTGTTGTTTATATGGTTAGAGTTTGTTGCATATTAAACCAAGTCTAGCAGAATAGCTGGTGTTGGAAGAAATTGCAAAATACACAATTAAATGCAAACTAGCAGAAAAACACCTCTGTTCTCCTTGAGAGACAGACACACTCATGGTGTCAGCTCCACCCTACGAGCAGGGGTTGAAGCAGACACAGATGGCTAGTTCTGTTCTGGTGGTATTCCATTGCATTTGCCTTGTCTCAATTTCCACTCCTACAATCTTCTCTTAATTTACCACGAGAAAAATGTGTGTTTGATCCTTTTTTCTTCATGTTTCATTCATCTCTCTTTATGACTACCCTTGCTTAAAGCATCCAGCCATGCAAAAGCTCCACTGAGCCACACAGTTCCCATTACAACCAAAGCAGAATTATTCCCAATGATAACATCTTTTTCCTGCGTTCTGGTTTTCCAAGATCCTTCATTTCTATTCTCTCACGTGACCAGATTTCCACTTTCTGCCTTGTGAAATTATTTTATAGTTTAATAGTGGTCTGCAAATTGTGGCCAAAAGACTCCAACACCCACCTGTGTCAGAGCTGGCTCCAAGTAACTGCTGGTGTACATGACCTTGAAAAGCCCTCTGCTTGCAAGTGTGGGGTCTCTAGACTCTGGATGGAAACAGAGGCCCTCAGAGATGATGCAAAGAAATAAGCCTACGAATTTTCTTGTCTTTGTTCATGGTTGTGACAGATAGACTGAAACCCACAAAAGGGACTCTGGAGCCTGCAGGATTTTGTGCCTGACTGAGCTGGAGGATTTGAGGTTGCGCTCGGGCCCAAAGTGAGGTGTCTGCAGCCAAACCTGCCAGGCTGCGATAGGGCTAAGGGTGGAACCGAGCACCAGTGCTGGGGCTCAGCAGGGTCTATGCAATCAATAGAATTACCCTAGGCTGGCTCAAACCCTCTAAGATGATTTCTGCATGCCTCAGAACTGCAGCTTTTCTTGGTTTGGAAGGGGGAGAAGGGAAAAAAAATAAAACCCATCCATCTTCTTCCTGACTGTGTTTTCCAAGGCTGCATCTCAATGTCTCCCCATCCTACAGCCAGCTGCTGTCAGATCCCTCTCACAGAGAGCCAGCCATAGACACCACTGCCTTCCCAGCCGCCACAGACTGCATGTTGATCGTGTTCCTCTCCTTTGTTAACACAATTGCCTTCACCTTTACATAAATCAGATTTAGAGAGCACATTGCATCTCAGAAGCCTTGGGACACCTCGAGGCCTCTCAGTTCAATGGAGCTCATTATGGAAATCAGCTAAATGCTGAGCAGAGAGATAAGTGCTAACTGTTTACCAAAACTCTCCACCAGAGATATACAGCATGAGCTAATGGGAGTTCATCTGCAGCCTTGCTCAGTCATTCAACCCTCTTTATCTGCTCCTTCGAGTAATCTACAGGGAGACATCCACAAGTTTACATGGAAAGATCTTTCTGTGTAGCTCCTGTTAGATGGACAGCGTAGGGAGAAGGGACAAGAAGGACATGAGGTTATGGCATGAGGAACCAAAGCAAGGCAAAATCCAAATGCTCAGCTCTATCAGCTTTGTGGTCAAAACCCAGTTTAGCTGCGGAGCATCGTGCCAAAAAGGAGGAAATTTCCAGTCTCCAGTGCCTGCAGAGTGTGCATCTCTCACGAGGTTTAATGGCACAACAGTCAGCTGACAGGATAAGAAAGTCTTTCAGTAGGACTGTGAGGAGGAATAATGTAGCTCTGACTTGTGAGGGGCACATGTAGCTGTTACCCAAGGTGACAGAACATCATGGCTAATATGAAAAGGGGATTTAGAATGCTCCCAGCTGAGGGAGTAAGGGATTCTTTTCTGGAAGCATTTTTTCAGCCAGGTCCACTTCGACCCAAGAACAGGCAATCAGAAGTAAGATGTGAATGAAGATACTGCTGCAGGTATGTCCTGTGTGTGGAAGGAGGTCCTCAGAACAGCAGCACTAGGAAGCCTGGCACGTGTATGGCACATAAATTACAGCCAGCTCTGGAAGAGGCACTTTTTTCTCTCTCTTTTTGTTATCTTTAATTTTTTTTTTCCAAAACATTTTTTACTTAGGATTGTGAAAAGTTACAAGCTGGGGAATGGTTTTGACTCGCTCCTCAACTCCACATTTTTTAACTTTTAGAATTGTCAAAACATTTTCTTCTGACATTTTCCCTGAAAAATGCCAATTTTCCACTTCAAGATGACTTTCCAGTTTTAAATTAGTACAGAATTATTAATGTCATGGTTTTAAAATAAACAAAGACTTGTCCTACCTTTTAACTATTTAATTATGAAGGGGAGGAAGCTGTCCAGACACTAGATTAAAACATTTTCCATTCCTTAAAGTGAAATAGCTCTTCAGATTATAGGTTTGCAAAGGTTTCAAAGATGCCAGTTTCTTGCCTTAATTCAAGAGAGGGAAACTTTTCAAGCTCTCCACAATATTTTGCAAAGAGAAAAGCTGCTTTCAGCTCAGAGAGACTGCTTTTATGGAACTAGCTATAATTTTTGTCTGTCCACCATGAAGAAGTCAGAGGGAGTATGATATATGATACCTGTCCTTGACATACCACCTCCTACTGAAGGAGTGAGTAAAGGTACCTGTTTTGCCAAGAATAACCTCATTACAATGCAAGCAGACTTCTCACACTAAGATCATTTTTCTTCCTGTTGTCCCAAATTCCAATACTTTGCCCTTTTCAAATAATTTTCAAGAGAATAGTTCAGTACTAGTTTTGTTTAATATTTTTATATATTTTTTTCTTACCTCTTGTAAGTTGAACTGCATGTCTTCCTCAGCTCAGAAAACCAAAGGAGAGGTTTTAGCTGCCACACAGCATTTTGGAACAGTGTAGGATTTAAAATTCAGGGTAGATTCTCTCCCTTCTGTCTTAGCAATTTCATGCAAGTGAGATGTAGTTTTGCAGTATTGCATCTAGGTGGGTGAGCTGGATATCTTTGTGTTTTAAGGATAACTTTGTCTTTACATTCAGGAATAGTTTTCTGTTCTAAGAGCTGCAAGAGTGATTTATAGACAACATACATGAGGACAGACACCATAACACCGAAATATCACTATCTCAGAGATAAAACATGGCAGTTATTGACCAAAATACAGCAATGCTTTGCAAGGGTGAGCATGGAGATTACTGCAGAGTCCTGAGTTTAATCTGAAAATGAAAGAGGATTTAAACAGGTGAAAACAAAGTTGTCTGCATTGAAACTCTACCAAAACGCTGGGCTGCTATTTCTAGTCCCTGGAGATGTTTGTAAGGAGCCTTGGTGCTCAGCCCATGCTTAGCTGGGACAGAAATAGATCTGTGTGAAAAGTAATCCATCATGAAACTCCACTTGGGGCAGGAACACTTCACCATTCACCAACTATTCCTTGCAAATGGTTCATAACCCTAATCAGTTCTCCATCCATTTTTACAGATGAGGTCCCTTAGATACTGTTTAAGCCATAACATGATGAACAACCCCAGCAGCTCTCCTGCATTATGTTACAGGAACAACCTGATTCATTTTTACTAAAAGTTCATTTGTATTATAAATATCTTTTATTACTTTTAATATATCTTAAGTCAGTAGAACCTCTGCCATTTGTCATTACTTAATATGCTTTCCTGCACAAAGTAAATTATTGGGGAAACTGTTTGCTTAGTGGAGTTTAAGGTATCTCCCTCCATCTGATTTCATCCCTTCAAAGGGAATTTTGCTGTTCAGGATTTAGTGTTATGCACTTTGGGAACAGGAAAGAGGCAGAGTAAAAACACACAATCAGATATCTGACTTCTCTGTTTCTGCTGAAAGCTCCCCTAGCAAAACATGCAGCTAAATACACTTCACCTAAACACACAGGCTTTGTTGCCAGGTGCTGTGAAGCCTCCTCTCTCTACCACCTCAGGACTTGTATCCAAGGCCCATCAAAGCTGCTCTTCCCAGCCTAGCTGTTTACAGCAGCATTACCTGTACGATTAGCTAAAATCTCCAGCACAAACAAGACCTGGTCTAAACTTGCAGTCAAGTTGTTGAACTAAAAATAAGGAATCTTCCAGAGGATTCAGCCAGTCAGAGTTGGTTTTTGCACTAGGCAGAAGAGCCAATAGGACTGGCTATAGATTTCTTCCAAGACTGATGTTCTAATCTCTGCAGGGTTTCATGGTGACCTTTGGTGCATTTCACGAGCTGGTCCTTCAGCAGGCACTATATTACATCTCAGTCATTGTACAAATAACATCTTGGGATTATAGCCTGCTGTTAATAAATGTGGTTAATCATCAATAAGAGAGTTTCAGCTATTATACAATGACGATGTAATTTTATACCTCACCAATCCAGAGAAATCGGTTCCATTCCGTTTAGATTTGCTGGATAGATTTGGGGCCTTTCAAGGTTAATGTCACTAAATCATCTGCTAATTCTAAAGAATCATTTGAGTACCCACAGAGAGCATTCCCTTCTCGTATTTCTACGTTAGGTCTTAAACACTTGCTTGGCTTTATATAATCTGCTGGCTTTAGAAGGAAGATTGATACTCTTGTTGCTGCACCAAAGCAAATATGCAATGACCTTGATAAGTGGTCTATTTTATGCATAGGCTGCATAGGATGCATTAACACCACTGAAGTCATCAGTCTCAGACAGCTGGATCTTCCCTCATTAAAATCCATTTCACTACCAAATCAGTTGAAAAAAAAGGAAAATAAAATTAGAAGTCAGCTAATGGTCTTGTTTGTGAGGAGAAGGAATGTCTGTGCAGAAGCCAGCAACAGGAATTTTATCTGTGCAGGCTGATTCCATGCAGCTGGCTGTCTAAGCAGCCTGCAGCTCAGAGCAGCTTAACTTGCCTTCATCTTAACTTACCCTGTGACCAGGGAAGTGATTGTGTCCCTTGTATTCAGCATTGGTACAGCCACACCTGGGGTTCTGGGTTCGGTTTTGGGCCTCTCACTGCCAGAAAGACATTGGAGGGGCCAGAGAACATCCAGAGAAGGGAAATAAAGCTGGTGAAAGGTCTGGAGAGCAGGGTTGTTTATCCTGGAGTAAGGAGGATGAGGGGAGATCTTCTTGCTCTCTACAACTAGCTGTAGAGAGGTGGGTGCTGGTTTCCTGTCCCCAGTATCAAGTGTTTCGTACAAGGAAACAGACAAACTGCTACCAATGCCCATATAAATATAGAAGGTTATAGTCAGCCCAGCGAAGGTCCAGAGGTCACACTAAATGCGAAAACTTCACAGGAGAGGAAAGAGGAGCAGAATCAGAAGGAATCCAAGCAAGAGGATGAACACAAGGTCCTCAGCAAACTTCCCCCTTTAAACTGACTTTGACATTTGTGGTCTGGGATGCACCTGTGCCAAAGTTCAGTCAGATGCCCTGGCTGACTCCAAACTGCTATCAGCCTGCAGACTACAGCTGGGTTATGACTCTGTCCCTGCAAAACCAGGGCAGGCACCCACAAACCAGGCATCAGTATCTACCCAACATGAAGATTTATTCCAAACAAAAACTGACACTCAACAGACCAGGAAATCACAGAATCATGGAATTGTTTCAGTTGGAAAAAAATCTCTAAGAGCATTGAGTCCAAATGTTGACCTAACACCACCATTAAACCATATCCCAAAGTGCTACATTTACACATTTTTTTTAACATCCCTCATCCAGATCATTGATAAAGATATTGAACAAGTCTGGCCCTAAAACTGAGCCCTGGGGAGCACTGCTTGTGACCAGCCGCTGACTGGATTTAACTCCTTTCACAACCACAAATCACCAGTCTGGAAATCAGGCAGGAATGAAACACATCACAAATAATTCCTCAGTTTCACAAATATTGGGAAAACCTCCCTCTAAAGGGTATGTAAATGACTCACCTAGAGGGGTGAGGGCTCTCTCAGGGATATATCTACAAGTACTTACTCACCAAAGGAGGAAGATGACTTAATCCTGGGAAGTTTCCTTGGACTTCAAGTGATCTTCAAATGGGCCTCAAATGGTGAGAGCCTCTGGCTGCAACCATGCCACATTTTCCCTGAAAGGGTTCTCAAACACTGCAACAGGCTCCCCAAGGAGGTGGTTAAAAGGCAGACACATGTTGATGGTGGTCATAGTTTAGCACCAGATTTGGTACAGTTAGATAATGGATGATGATTTTAAAGATCTTTCCAACTAAAATGATTCTGTGACTGAGTGTAGATGTACTGAATATCAGTAAAGGAGCAAGAGTCGACTGATGACAGATGAGAAAGTTTGGGTTTGTAGACTCTCATCATACAGAAATTATACCAAATTAGTGCTCTCTCCCACCTCAATCTATTTCTGATACATTCTGTGAGCAGATCAAGGGTGGGAGAGTTCTCAGGATGCCTGGGGCTTGGTTTTGTTTCCTCTGTACATTCCTTTGTGACCAGCTCCTGCTGCAGCAGGGCTAAGAAGTTAATTTTGCCTTGTCCTAGATGTGCCTATTAATTGCCTATCAGTGGCAGACAGCTACAAACATGAGGCATGACATATGCAATAAGACATACAGTGGGACAATCCTCTCTAAATTTTTTGGGGAGGATACATGCTCATTCATGCAAGTGTGGTGGCAATGGAATAAAGATTTTGTAATAAAAAATAATCAATAACAAAAAAAGTTTTAGAAGAATAAAGTACAGCATTTACTATCCCTTCTTTAGAAAATTTCCCAACATTTAGAACAGCCCTTGAGGACTTTGGTGAGTTTTAATCTACACATGAGAAGTATGAACCTTTCAGGAAACCCCCTCATACCTTCCCACCAGGCATTGCAATAACTAATAGGAATCAGAAAGCTTTTCTCTTCTGCTTCTTGCTGACTTCCTGGCTTGGAAGCATGGGGATTACTGCTATGATATTTCATTTGCAAAGTAATGTGAATCTGATCTATTAAACTTATTTGCAAATTGTTTCACCAGTTCCATAAACAGGATCTATAATGGAGGAAGAGGGAGGAGAAAATTGGCAAATAACACTGTCAAAATTCTGTAACATCAATGGAATGAATTACCTGGCAAATGCTGTTTGACTAGTTCCAATGTGATTGTCACAGGCAGAGCCTGAAATCTCATCCAGGCAGGAGTAGCTTATGCAGTGTGATTGCTGTCTATAGGGTTCCGGCTAGCTGTAGGACGCAGAGGTAAAACCCAGCTCTGGGCATCTTTTTTTTTGTCTGAAGGAACTTCAGACTCCTTTTTTAGGGTATTGTGGGAATAAAAGACGTGCTTGCAGAGCTGCTGTTATTAGTCACTGGTATTGTTCATAACGTGTTAGGTGTGGTGCTGAAGCACAAAGCAGTCAGCAGCATTTCCCTCGCTCTCCTCGCTGAAGGATAGCAAGGACTGTAATTCGGTGGCTAAACGCAGTTCGTTTATCTCCTGCCTTTAGCCAACGAATTTATCACACACATTAATATTGGAAGAGGTTAGAGTTCAGTGAATGAAACATTTGTTTTCTTGTGCTCTCTCTATAAATAAACTCTCCCACTTTCTGGCAGTGTTTTTCCAAAGCGAGGGAGAGAAACAGGCACGCTAAAGAGAGGGTTCTGTGTGTGTGGTGGGGGAGGCTGTGCGCAGGTTAAAATGATCCCGCAGCAGACCTCTGTGACTCTGACTGCATTAAATCTTCTCTCTTTTTACCCCTCTCTCCTCTTTTGTTGTCTCGTAGTTATTAGTCAGCCAGACATTTTTTATCTCTTGGAAAGATGCTTTAGCTCATATCCAATGTAATCATCTCAGGGGTTTCTACTTTAGTCCCCAGAGGCCTACAGAAATGACATCTCTTTAACTGATTAACAAACCAATACAAAATGCTAGGAAAAATGGCTTTAGTTTCAACCTTTCATTAACTCCTACTGTGCCTGTTTGATTGGGAAGAGTTTGTTTCCCAGTTTAAAGCCAAGCTATGATTTCTTTCTGTTCTTCAGCCCGCACAGTGAAGTTGTTTGAGTGAATCAATATTTTATTTCCAACCCTAACAGATAATAGTACAGCAGAGTCTGCAAGATAACATAGTGCCAATGACACTATGCCCAGTCCTGCTCTCTGCTATTTCAGTGTTGAGTCTTGTCACACCACTGCAGCACTGTAGGGGTGAGTTTGTGCCAGAAATGAACACAACCATTTCCAACCCCTATCATTCTGTCATTCTGTGATAGTTTAAGAATAAGTGAAAATCCCCCAAAGGATGGTCTGAGATTTGTATGAAATCCATCCAGCTTGTGCCAGCAGAGGAAAGAAAGTTGTGCTCAGAGGAACATGATGTCATGAACGACAACAGAGGTGCAAACATCCTGCTCCATAATTCCATAGACTGAAAGTAATGTAGTGACATTGCACTTGAGCACAAGGAGATGAAATGAGCAAATTAAAACCAAACCAAAACAAACAAAACACCCCAAAACAAAACATAAAACCAAGAAAAAAATGACCAACAAATCCAAACATACATAAAGCAAACCCTGAAAGATCTTTAGGCTTCCCATCCCCAGTGCTGATCAGCTCCTCCTACAGAAGAAGAATCCTGAGAGAAGCTTTATAGGGAGAAAGTGGCAAATGCAGATGTCTAGAGGACAGCACACAGAAAGGCAGACTGTCTCACAGCTACTGAAATTTACTCTTTAGTTCTAAACCTGTCCAATGGGGAAAATTGTGTCACCAAGATCCCACAAGCACCAGCACAGGTGAAGGGAATTCTGAGAACATCAAACACAGCAGTTGGGCTCTCTTGCATTCTTTTTTTTTTTTATGCTTTTGCATAAGAAAAATGATGACCCAAATGTGCTGGAATTATTGCCTCCCTCCCCCAAGAGGTTTCTGTATCTAGTTAAGAGTTTAATTTTTTTCAATAAATATGGCTTTGATGAAAGGCAGAGGGCTAATGGCCACAGTCAGTTGAGTTCTGTGGTTCCTGATAAAAGCCAGTCAAAGGTTTGCAAGGTCTGCTTCCCTCATTGCCCCCTCCAATGGTATTCATCTTTTGATCATACTTGTCAGTCAGGAACCTCTTGCAGTAAATTACCATTTGCACCTTCCCTGGTTGAAGCTTTTACAGAGGCATATGGGAATGGGATGGCTCAGCTAAGCTTCCCACTGAGCATTTTGGCACCTTTGGGTGCTGCAGCATTGAGGAAAAGTTAAGCATGTGATGTTATTTGTCAATCCTAATGGCCAGGTACTTTCCATTCTGTAAAAAGGTACTTTAAAAAAAAAAAAAAACTTTAGATTTGAGAAGGGAAAAAAAAATTGTGTATATATATATATATATATATATATATATATATATATATATATACCAAAATATCCAGCTATCTTATAGGACAGATCTATTTTCTGTTCACAGTACTCTGGGCTATTGAGTATCCATCAGATGTGAGAATCTTTCACTTATGACTGAAGATGGCAAATATACTAAAAGTGATTTGGTAAGATGCAGGTCAATGGAAACCATTCAAATTAAACTCCAAACCTCTTGCATGTACCTTCTGTGGGTACCCAGGTTGGTTATTGAACAGTTTGTGCCTTTAGCAACACTTGTAATTAAACTACCTTCAACATCAGCTCAGTCTTCTCTATTGCCACCACCTCTTTTCAGCAGTGGTTTGGCATCTATCTCTATTATAGCCATGTCCAGCTCTGCACCACTGGAGCAGACACAACACTTCTGAACTGGACCAGAGATTCTATGTTCATCAATGTCTGCATCTCTCTTGATACTGTGGTTAGCCAAATGCATGGATGGACTGATCATATCCCACTCAGGAAGGGCAGGATTTTCACTCATGTACAGTCTTCTCAAATTCTTCACCCAAACTTCCCGGATTTTCCAGCAATTTCACACCAAGACTGATCTTCCCATTTGCCTGAACCACAAAGCATGATGAGGGAAGTTTCTAATGGCTGTTCATAGTAGTATTTGTCAATTATTTTTTATGACATATCAGAGGGTTGGTCCCCTAAGAAACCAGCCTAGACTTTACCCCAGATGTGAGAACCTTAACAGCCTCAAAATACAGCTTATTTTCATGTGGTGGTAATGCTCTGAAGTCCCTGTAATGGACAAAGACTTTATTGTACTAGGAAAAAGAAATTACAGAGATGTGCTCTAAAGAAAATGTGGTCTAAAAGACACTACCTCTGCTGTCCTGACCATCTTAGACACTCCCCTGGTTTCCCAAGGAGTAGGGCCAGCAGTTTCACAATTACTGAGTAGTTGGGTGCTGCAGCACTGTCTCATCCACAGCAGGGAGCAAGCTATAAATAATCTCTCTAATTCTCAATCTCTCCTCCCCTTAGGAAATCTCCTTTCTCTAAAGGCTCTTTCGTTTTGGAACTTCTGCTGAAAATTCTGTCAGCAGGGGTCAAGGCTTAAAATTTTATTACTGGGTGTGGAAGAGTAAAAGGTAAATATTTATTTCTGGCTTTTAACAACGATAGGCAAGTAATGAGAGTGGCAGTACAGTCCATCAGGTACCTTTAGTATGGACATATAGTCCTAAAAAAGGAAAATTAGCTTCAGAAAGCAGTATAGCAGGCCACCACTCAACCTTCCTGTTGAGCTGGAAGTCAACATTTTAAAAACTATCCAGACAAAATAACTGTCAGAGTTTCACATGGAAAGGATTAAAACATTAAGCAAGATTAAAATGTCTTGCATGTCTCCTTAGAACTTTATCAGCTCACCAGTGTATGTTACACTGTAATGAAAACTGCAATGTGAGAATGGACAGTTCAGAGTTATTAGAATACATCCTAAAAGTAGAAACAAAAATTGTCTCAGACCTTTTCAGGAGGATTTCTTCTGACATGTTATTGTCAAAATCCTGGATCAAACTGATACATATAGGAGTGTTGTTGAAAGGAAACTCAGTGCTAAAAGTCACAAGGAAGTTTGAGTAAGGGTACAGAAATTGGGTTCCAGTCCCCACCAAGCAGCTCTACGAACTTGAAGATCTTCCTTCCTATCTTTTACACTCTCTTTAAAGTTAAGGCTGGAGCAAGAATTCCCTTTTCCATGTGTATAATCAATGCCTATTTACTGTGGTGGCAATTCAGTCATGTAACAAACCATAATATTATACAGGTAATCCAGTATAGTCCTTCAAGACACATTCAAACCTGTGGTGGTCAGGAGGGAATATTTTCTCTGGTTCATTCTTCAAATTATTACCTTATTTCTAGTGACTTGTGCCTCTGGAAAGACATATACCTTCTGCTCAGTAAATAGCCCTCTTCCTTCATGGAATCCATTTTCCTTATCATGCCATTATCCAAGGTGCCAGATTAAACCAGATAAATCTTTCTGCTGGTGGCTGGGCTGTAATCATCTGAGCAGGCCACTAAAAAGCTATCAGGCTGAAGAGGACCAGCCTGTTGCCAGCACCCTCACTGTTCACATCCTGGACATGGCTATCATCAACACCTTGCTCTCATGCAGAAATACTCTCCTCTACAACTCCTAATGCAGGAGCTTGCTTTTGGGTACTCTAAACTCTGTGCTTAACCATGTGTCAACTCAGTCTGATGTAGCTTCTACTAACAGCTGAGATTGCCCATGACAGAGACTCTGTGAAGTGCAGAAAGCTGCTGCATCCTTTAATAGTGTATTTCTCTTTGGATGATCAGTGTGGACAGGCCCATACAAATAATGAATCACAAATTAAATGACTCAGTAAATAAAAAATGGACTTATCAAGGACACAACAACCACTGTCGTAAGCCAGACCCTCTATTGCAAGGAAAAGATTGGCACTAATGTGCCACATGCTTCATTTATTTCTTCATTTACAGAGGGAGCCATAAGCTTTAAGAAGGAATGACATTTATATTAAGGGAAAAAAAAGCAAAACACAAGTGTAGGGTCCTAAGGAACACAGCAAATTATACTGCCAACCTTGAGCAGTCAAAAATGGAGAGTCCATCATCTAAGAATCCTCAGGTAAAACATCATGGGAATGTTTTTTGTGCTTACTTAGTGGAGTTTTTGTTTTAAAATAACACCACCTTTCTTTTTTGCTTTGTTTTGAGACTCTCCAGAGTAGTCATTTCCTATCAACAGGCTGTCCTTCACACCTAAAAGGCTAAATAAGTTCCTGTGTCTTCTTCCCTTTTCCTTTTTCTTCCTCTTTCATTTTCCCTGAAACTGGACCTTTAAAGAAAATCTGCAAAGCTGCAGAACTCATTGTAAAATGACAAAAACTCCTGTCCAGGCACACATCTGATCAGCTTTCTTGCAAAAGACAATGGCTGCCTCTGCAAACATCAGACTTGAGAAATGCAAAGGCAATGTAGAGGGAAAACCAGCACAATCCTGCCGTTGCTCCAGGCCGTGCCATCACCCTGTAGAGAGACGGCCAGCAGCTCTCTTTGCATGGATCTTTTCTCTATTCCTGCCAGTTGGTATGAACCATGGGCTGGGCTTGTCCATGTTGTGGCAAGGAGGAAGACAGCTGTCCCCAAATAAGCAGCATTGCTTGCAAAACAGCAGCGTTCTGTGCCACCAGAAAGTGTGAAGAGAGAAGCACCGATCCTGCATCTTTCCAGCCTTGGAGCACTGTGCAGGCTATGGAGGCTGTTTGGGATGTGGTGCTCACCTTCCACAGCCAGAACTGGAGCAGTAGGAAAGGGCTGCACCACCCACGGGTGTCCCAGGGCTGGGTGTCTTGAGTCCCAGGGTGACAGGCCCATAGCTGCCTCCTCTGAACTGCGTGTCCTCACAGTCTCATTTCCGAAGGGTGTTATTTCACTGCTGCCTCCCAGATAATGTAACTGAATCATTCAATTGAGCATAAAATAGAAATTTGGCTTCTTATCTGCTGGGAAACCAGCTTTACTATTTTCTTTCTGCAAAATACATTTTTCACTATCTTATCTTCTAATAAACAATCCCAGCTCTGCAGGCTGCAAAAATGTTCTGAACACATTTAAGAGACATTTTTCCCCCTGCCGTCCTCACTCCCCCTCTCTCCCTCCCTTCTTTTTCCCCCCTTCTCACTCTTTAAAACGTCTGTTTTAAAGGCATATTTTTAAAAGGGATCCAATTTGTATTCCATCTTCCTTTGGTGAAGGTATATATTTTTCATAAGCCTGTCCTCTGCTTTTGAGGCCTCTCTCCCTTGGTTTAATTTTCATTTCCATCTTCCTTTCTTCCCCTGCACAGAACTGAAACACTGGCACCCCACACACACACCCCTAATGCTTTCTCTTGTTTTAAGTAAAAGGCAATACAGGCTTAAAAACTGCCCTCCCTTCCCCTGGACCTGCCACATGGTGCTTGCCTAACGGAAACTAAACGTGTCAGGGAAAGGTCAGCTATGAATTTTTAAAGCTTTCTATCTCACTCAGGCTGACATCAAAAGCATTAGCTGCAGCACTAAATCAGGGAGCGAGAGGGAATTAGAATATGCAACAAGTCCTGCCACAGAATGTGACATGGCAGAGGATATTCAGAGTTCTCTTTTGGGATGGAAGAGGAAACTGTGCCAAAATTCAGTGTCGAGCCTTTGGCTTCTTGCTCATCTGCCCTCCTTGGGCAACTGCACCAACTAGCTGCCTCTTGCAAGGGATCAGTGGAAAACAGGACATGGAATGAAAATGCAAGAGATGCACTGGTGCCGTTGTTTCAAATCACAAGCTGATCTGGGAGGTGATGTCATGTTTCTCCCTTATATATGACTTTATAGTTTTCTCCTCAGATCCCCCAGCTATCCTCTAAGGGTTCCTTCCTTTGAGTTTAAACCTTTCTGGCTCCAAAAAAAGGCAGAGCTTTTCTTCCTGTATCAAATTCAGAAGGACAGTAGAACAAAAATCAGTGTCATTCCTGCCAGAATGAGCAAACAATAGGAGAGCTAAAGCTCCAATGTCCCAGCAGCTCTGTCTTACACTGTGCCTGGTTTGTGGGAGCTGCATGGAGTCACGCTTGCTCTGTGGTCCTTCACTGATAGTCACCTCTGGGGCTCCACTTCTTTCACGTTGTCTTTGCATTGTCTCATGCTAGGCAGACAGCCATCATTTCTAGGCAGGTCTGTTCTGAGGAGATGATATCTCAATTTGCTATAGAAGGGACCTAGAGCAACAGCTGCATAACAGATTTCTTATTTTGCTGCTTCTTCACCACCTGGTGTCAAGCCCTCATCTTTTATGTCCCTTTTCCATAAACAACGAGTAGCATCCCGAGTTGAGAGTGCACAGAACCACCTGTAACAAGACAACATGGGCAGAGTTCAGGAGATGATTTATTATTCATTGATCATTTAACAATTTGGCAGCTGAAAGCAGAACTTAGCCCATCAGCACTCCTATGTGCCACGCACTCATTCATATGGCAGGGCCATGTTTTAGGAAAGGAAAAAGAAAAAGTCGAGTTAACAAATCTAGCACATGAAGCCTGCATTGGCCTCTCTGTACATCACAAAACTGAGTGCAGGGGTGTTCAGGAAAATCATCTGGAAAGTCTGGCCCTAAAATGCATGTGATAGCTGGTCTGAAAGCTTTCCTTTCCCATGCTGGGCAGACTGATGTGACTTACGGTTTTCCATTAGACACCACCAGCTTGAGGTGAACTCCCAGCTGGTCCTCCTGAGCCTAATAAGAGCTGTCACCAGCTGTAATGAAACAAATTCTGAACTTTCACCAATGCATTTTGACACCTTTCCACCATTTCAGCCCTTGTCACTTCTCAAGCCCTCCACCATACTTGATTGGCTCTTTTCAGACTCTTTCTTAATTCCTTTGGAGAAGGATGCAATGATTAGGAATGGAAGACTTCTGGTTTTTTAAACAATATAACTTCATAAATATTTAAAATGGTTTGTGGAAACATGCCTCTTTTTAACAGAATTCATCTTTCTCATTGTTCTCTAACGTGTGACCACACTTAGCTTCAGCTTTTTATTTTGTGTCAGCTTTAATATCACAGAGACTATTATTTATGGCATGTTTACATCTTGCATTTCTAAAATCACAACTATATTTCATGTTGCATTACAAAGTTCTAAAATTATTGTATTATGTCCTTGTTTCTGAAACAACTTGGGACACACACACAACATGTAGCATTTCCATTTTCTTAAAAAATGGCAACACACTGACTTTTTTTCCCATTCTGGATGCAAACAAATTCCAATGTGTCACAGTTGAACAGAAATTCTGTTTTCCAAACAGCTTCAGTTTCCATCTGTCCATAGTGAATCACTGTCCATCCATCCACACAATCCTTCAGCCTGATTCTTCATCCAGCTTTTCCTCTGTGTTTACATCTCTCCATCTGGCTGCCCATATGCTTGTTGATATCTCCATTTACCCTTCCATGGAGCCAATTTTCTACCAGCAGAACATCCACCAAAGACTTGGGGACCAATCATGTCTCAGAAATGAAGTGGTAGAGAGAAATGCTTCATGACAAGGTTTGCATCTTTGACTGAAGAATGGCAGGTCTGATGAAGAAAAGATAGATCCTGAACTTCAGGGATGCCTGATATTGGTTTAACAGTTTTAAAGAGTGGGACAAGGCATTTAAGCAGGAAGAAGTATGTGGACATCTGTCCTTTCCAAGCAGAAGTGCTGCAGTCTTATGTGATACTGGGAGATTGTATCTGTTCAAGCCCTTGTTTCTTCTGGCTTTCACAGCACTCTGGCAGGGGGCCTAGCTTTTCCCAGCTGAAGATGGCCATAAAGCCATTAGAGTGCCCCATGTTGTTCCATATTTAAAATCCACATCAGATCATTGTAATGGTCCATAAAGCCTCCACAAGCCTGTGTAATGAGCTGTAGCAAGAGACATGGTGTCTTGCTCTTGGATGGCATAAGGCCAGCCCCTGAAAAGACTGTTGCTATGGTATATGTGTCTTAAGCACCCTCACAAGACAGCCCCCAGGCACCCACCCAGATGACATGCCCAGGTGCTGAGATGCTGTGTCTTGGATTTCTTGTCCTGCTGGAAATATAATCAAAATCTTCTGCCCCTAAACCTAGCTGTAAAGGAATAACTTAACTTGAAACAGTGATGGCCTACAAGGTCTAGGGAATCTTTGAGTCACCCCCTCAACAGAGTTCCTTCTGCCTCTCACCCAGTCCAGAGTTAACATAAATCCCTGGAAGATGCTTGAGGTCTTTTGCTGCACTCCCTTATCCCCTCCTATGTCACAGCTACTGTGCAATAATTCCAGTTTTCCTTTGATTGGAGCAAAAACTTGGAATTCATTTCACTGAGCTGCATTTCATTGCACGATGCTCTATTGCCCTGTTCTCATTTAGAGACGAGTTTGCTAATGTGAGTGTAAGGACCAGGATAATCAAAGATCCTGGTGGATTTAGAAATTTGAACCTCAGTTAGATAATATCTCACTGCATTAAACTTCTGCCAATAATCCCATCAAGAAGAATAACAGCCAATTAAACCTTCACAGAAGAGAAAATTCCTATAGGAAGTAAAAATTGTAAACCTTTCACATTTTTTCTGAATTTCACTTATTTTTGCCTCTTTTTTTTTTTTCTTTGCATTTTCATGTTCTAGAGGGTGGGATACTGTGGGTGATTCTATTTTTTATTCAGTTGCTAAAGATCTCTTTATTGACACAGCAGCACTTCTTACTTACTTAACAGTGAACAAGTCATGTCTGTATTTGACAGCTAGCCAAATTATGTCCAAGCAAAATATGATTTTAAATTTCAAAACGTGGAAAATCAGGGGGAAATGTCAAGTGCTTAGGAAGCAAAAAGGATCTATAACATATATTAATGTGCAATCCTACACAAAAGGGCAAAGAATATGCTACAATACATAAATCAGAGAGCAACCTGAGTGACAACCGAGTTGTTCTTTTCACTAGATTGAGTTCTGGTGAGGTTTGAACTGAAGCACAATGTTCAGGTTTGGCACAACATGAAGGGGAGAGGTAGTGAAAGTGGAAAGAATTCAGAGCAATGAGAATGATCAAAAATCAGAGGGGAAAGACAGAAGGACTTGGGGTTACTTAGCAGAAACAATAAAGGAAGAATCAGGAGGTACCCTGCTTCCAAAGAATAAAAGCTTCAAAAAAAGAAGATGTGGAACAAGAAACACTGGGCTTAAATTGCAACAGAGATATTAATGGTATGCTTTAGAAGAACATTTTTCTTATTCTGGGAAATGAAGCAGTGAGACAAGTGTCTTGAGGATGGTATTGATCCTTACCACAGGAAGAGTTAAACAAAATTCTAGGATGGGAACAGTCTAGCTGATCCGGTACTAAGCTGGGGAGCAGAACATGTAACATCTCAAGATCTCTTCTGTCCTCTTTCTGGAGGTCTGTGACCTTATAGATATTTTAACATGCTCCCTGTGTGGTTTGCAAGGCCTCCCAAAATGCCAACTGTTTCATGTTCACATCCTCAACTGTGGCCAGTCTTCCTTGCAGTTGTGACTGAAGCAGACTTTCTGGATCCTCTCCTGAAAGGCTTGTAAAGCTCTGGTAAACACAGAGCATGTTGGGTATCCCATTTGGCTCTGACACTTCTTAAAAATCTAGTTATTATTGAAAGTTACTGTGCCAGCAGTTGTATTATTAATACTATTATTTATTATTTATGAAGTGCCGAGTGTGTGTGAGATGCTTATAGGATTCTGCACCCAGTTACACGGCACTGGCACAGGCTCCTGAATTACGATGTAATGTTATTACCTGCAGCCTTTGCATGAGAATGACATTTTTCATTTACTGTGCTTGGCTCCTTCATCATCTGACAGCCTGAACAGGATCTGTGAATTTTAAGTCATTAATTCACTACAGCTGACACCAAAGGGAGGCAGTGAGGGAAATGGTCCCCCTCATTTTACAGATGGAGGCTACTGTTGGGGCTCCAAGGAGACTAAGCATCCTGGTGTCACACAAGAAGCACAAAAGCTCTCAATTCACTGTAAGCTGCTGGGTGTTTTTACTGACAGAAAACCTGCATTCCCTTGTGGGCTCCAATGACTTGGCTTAGCTGAGATCCTGTAGCAACGTCTTCCACACATGTCACATCCGAACGTACTCCCTTGCACATCAGTTCTCTTTTTACCACCATTCAAGGCAGACAGAGTGCTCTTCTACAAGATAGAGGAATATCTGTTCTTATATTCTCTGCATTCCATTCAATGCCTGCCACTGTATTGCTATGCACTCAGTCACACTGCTGTTCTAATGGGACTAGACTTTCAAATCTTTTGATCTCTCTTTACACAACATTTGTTCGTGCTTTACACAATGTTCATTCATAGTAAAATTCCTGAAACTTCCAAGCTACACCCTTGACTGCCCTGCAAAGACAGTCAACTAGAATAAAAAAAGATCATAAAACTCTCAGCAATCAGAGGCATCTTTATCCATTTAAAAATATGAATCACTTCTGTTTCTTTCTTTTTTTTTTCTTTTTAATCATCTTCTGATCAGTTTCCATATCTGCACTACAGCAGTAGGACATTACCACATCCATACCTCCAACTGCAGTTCTAATCAGAAGAGAGGCTGCTCTCTGGTTTAATGAAGTAAACGAGACCTCTGGTAATATTGTCTGTGTAATTGACAGAGTTCTCTGGGAAACATTACGCTTTATAATGAAAATACTGTATATAATTAGGATCTAATAGGAAGAAAATAGCAATTAGGCAGAATTAACTGAACAGAAGCAATCAAGCAAATAAAGGTTATTCTCTGGAGAGGACCCTTTGGGGTTCAAATGTGTGCATCCTGTGATTGTAAAGAAGTCACAGTAATTAACAAGAGTCTTTTCATTGCATAAGAATAGCCTAACACTAGCTACTGGAATGACCCCTGCAAATCAGAATGTGTTCTTTCAGTCCTCTGCTTTCTTGGGTATTCTGGGAAGGAGGTTGTAGCCAACGCTGCATGTGCCTGCACAATGGCTGCAGCCAGGGCTATGAAGGCATTAAGGCCGTTAATTCTGTTCTTGCTCCAGCCTTTGTGGACCCTTGTTGCTTTCCCCTTCCTGCCCTTCCTCCTCAAAATTTCCAGAGCATCTTTCAGTACATGAATTTCACAGTAACACTAATCCACATAAGATTTCACAGTAATAACCAGATTACACAATGTTCCAGGAGTGATCCCTTCTCTGGAATTACCAGGCTAAGTCTAGCCAGTTGGTTAAGGAAAGGTCTGGGCCCATTCTCACCCACACTGGAAACCTCCCAGCCTGTCCTATGAAACTCTTTGTGGTTGTGGGGAGAACACGAGTGTTCCTGCAGTTTTAGGAGTGTCTCAACTTCTCATCCATGAGCCCTGGACAAGGAACACAGCACATGACCATGCCTATTCTAGCTCAAGCCATGTTGTCCTGAGTGAGTGTAAAATGGGTCTCCTTGCAGGTAACAGCTTCTCAAGGATTCCTTCTGAGTTATCTTCAGAAGTTGATAGTATTGGTCAGAAAAAGGAAGACAGCACAAACCATCCACACCAAAGGGCAAATGGTGTTTTACTTTCTTCCTCCTGCCCCTTTATCTCTTCTGGACTCATCCAGGGACAAAAGAGAAATATCTGTTTTTTAGTGAGCAGAAGAGGCTGAAGGCAGAACTAGTAATGAGCAAGAGATCTGTCAGGAGAGGGCTCGAAGATGTGCACACCCTGAAAGAGAATGAATCCAATACTTCTCTTAAGCAGGAATCATAACTAGACAAAATAGATGAGCCCAGGACTTGCTTCAAAGCAGATCCTATTGCTTTACAATCCTCCTTCCATTCCTATCTATTTTTCTACTTTATTTATCTATGCATTGATCTTTCCAGTAAAGATTTACTACAACTATCAACATAACACTTAGCATAAATTAACAACAAGAATGGCTTCATGGATTTTCGAGTTTTATTCAAATAGATCAAAAGTGAAGTTCTCAAGCAGCTCCCACTTTGGATGAGACTTTATTAAATTGCAGAAACTTTTCCCAATGAATTTGGACATTCAGCCACTAACACACCTGCAACCAACCACAAACTTTTCTTGGCCCAAGATTAGGAACCATTTCTCAACCTTAAAGCTTCACAAAACCTCAGATGCTATGCTCCTGCTTAGGAGGGTAAGGAAAGCACCTCTCTTGAATGTGATGCCCAGTGTACCATTTCATCTCTCATCTTTCAAATTGTCTCCTTGGAACTTCATTCCTCAGTTATGCAGATGCAGATTCACTGATTTCAGTGGAAATAGGACAGCTTTGAGTCAGGATTTTAGCCCATTGCCCCAGTATTCACATCCATCAGTTGTACCTGGCTAAAGCAGCCCTGGGAAGGAATCTGGTACGGACCTAAAGACTTTGGGATGGAGAATCCAGCATGTCTGTTAATGCTTTTTTCCTGTGGTTAATTATTCTGAGTGATAAAAAAATATGTCTCACTTCTAATTTGGTCTGGCTTTAGCTTCCAGCCATTGGGTTTTATTGCAGCTTTCTCTGCTAAATTAGAGTCCTTCAGCACCCTATCTTTTCTCCCAGTGAAGATACATATGCTCTTTAATCAAGTCATTTTTCAGGCTCTTATTTTGATATGTGCTTGGGTGTACTGAGGTTAAAGGAAGCAAATAGCAAAGGGCAGAAGCAGGACTTGTGGAATTTTTTTTTCTAAATCCTCTGAAATTTCAGTGCAGAAAAAAGAAAGAAGGAATTTTAATTAACTTTTCCTTTTTTTCCCCTCTTTTTTAAAAATTTCAAGCTTTGTTTTTCAAATAATATTTATGATTATATGATTTGATATTTTTTTTTCAAGTGGAAGATGTTTGAAATAGAACTATCTTTCCCTTTGCCTGTGTTTTTTTCATCTAGCCACTTAGATCACTGTTTGTAGTCCATGAAATAAAGCAGGTGAAACTCTACCACAACGTGTCTGAAGGGAGTGCTGACAGCCAGTCAGGCTGGAAGAGCTCTGTAGAGCAGGGACCTGAAGTGGATAAGCTGCAGGAATGGGATGTCTCTCAGAGGCAACACTTTTTCTCACCCTGAGGGATAGGCTAGAATTTGAGGGATCTTGGGATTTGTCTCCTGTGTGGGTGGGAATTGCTCTCACATACCTTTGGATGCCTTTCAGTCATTTTAGCAAAGCCAAATGCCTTGCAAAAAGGCATCTTTCAGCTATGCTCATGGTGCTCACTGATAACTCCTTTGTAACAGTTCTGGAGAGGTTCCCTGGGGTCTCTGTATCTCTCACTGAGCCATGGAAGGTGCTCACATCATGGGTTATAATCTAGCATGGCCTGGAAAATAACCTTGCCTAAGCAAGATTTAATTCTTTTGGGTTTTGATTCCCTAATCATTGGGGGCTAAAATGCCTCTTATAGATCTAACACAAAAGCAAGGAGAAAACTGTGGGAGAATCACTGGGACTCTACTGGGATAGGACTTCCTATCCTGTCCCTGACTTTCTGGCTGAACTTGGGCAAACAATGTCTCTGTCCCTTGTCAAAATTTCCCCATCACTAAAATGCTTGGGACAAATGAGCCAAGACTGCACTTGAACAAATTAAATCTGTGACTAAGTTAAAAAGAAATGGAGAAAAACAACAACAATATCAACAAAGAACAAAAAGAAACTCCAAGCCTCACTTCCTCTGGCTGGTGTCTGGCTCTCTAACATTAGACAAGCTCTAAACTCACTTTACAGCTCTCCTCCAAGGACACTTCCAGATTTCACTCTACTCAATTGCCTAATTTGAGGAAATTTATAAGAACTTAATGTCTTTACAACTGCAGCAACTCTCTTGGATTAGCTGGGAGTGGAGAATGGACTCACAATTTATTTCAGGGAGGATAAACACACAGACAAGAATGATTGCCCAGAAAATCTTTGTGAAACTAAACAAGTTTTTTTCCCCCTTTTTCTTCTTTTTAAAGTATTTGATGCAAGGGAAAAACAGTGGGAGAGGAGAACCTATGGATTCAGATTACATTTTCCATTCTATTTGTAGAACGCTTAATTCTTGAAAGAAACATTTTTCTTCTCTTATGTTTAGGATGCTTTCCTCTCTTTTGTTCTGGATGTTTTCTTCTCTTTTGTTTAGGATGTTGGTAAACCTGTAGAAGAAAAAGCCATCTTAAATCATTAAAATGTCATGGTTTAAGCATATCTCAGAGAATGCTTCCTCCAGGCTTTGGAACATTTCTGTCCTCTTCTCCTTTTTCGGTTTTGAGCAGAACTATTCACTCAATTCGGTGCAACTTTGTTGCTGCTTTTAGCCCTGAGGTGACAGCCCATTTTTTCCTACAAAACTACCACATCTATAAAACTTTAGCTCAACCCTTGAACAGTAATGCTACCCCCAACCCCTTGTGACGTCTTTGAGACCAATATGTAAAAAATATCCTACGGCAGCTAGGAATGAATGTTATTATTGTTCTCTATTATCATGGGAAAAGTATGATCCAGACAAGTATCTAATAGCCACTTGTGCACACCAAAAGTAAGATGAAAAACCTCAGCAAGTTCAAAGTTTGTAGTCCAATTATGTTCTGTCTTGCAGGTGCTCCATAGGAGGTGAAAGTAATGTCCCTCGAACCACTCCGTATCATTGCAGTATCCAACAAATCCTTTGGCACTCCAGCAAGGAGTTCAAAGGAAAAGCATCATCAGCTTGAATAATTACTGCCCATATTAAGTGTTTTAATATTACAGATGGATGTAAAAGGCAAAGGACAATGGTTCAAACACAAAGAGCCTAGCAAAGCACAACCTGGCCACAGATACCCAACACGTTGTCCTTTCCCCTGTTCTCTTCTCTGCAATATTAAACCACTTCATCTATAATTGCCCAAGCTTATAATGCTTTTGCTTTGAACTCCCTGTAAGACTGCCATAGGATTTGTCAGATGTTTCTAAAACAAAGCCTACCAGGAGGCTGAAAGGTCTCTTAGTAGCTATGACAATGGTTTAATAGAATATAATTTCCAGTAAAGGGAACTAATTTAATATTTTCACATATCATGTAAGCAAGGCACCAGCTGAGAGAAAGGGATGAAAATTATAGCAAGAGGCAATCAAGATGAAGAGTGCTTTAAAATCAAATCTCACCACTGTGTGCTGAACTTACTGCAGGAACTCAGCTTAGATGTGAATTGCATTTGCCTCTCAGTGAGGACACCAGTTTCAGACCCTGGCACTGTTAGGCTTCAAACTGGCCATGCCAATGACCTCCCAGATGACACTCAGGGACTCACATCTTCCCCTCCATACTCCCTTCATATTGTTTGTCTTGTGTGGTCTTTCAAGCCTGGAAACTCTTTTCTACCATGGATAGTCCCTCACATAGAAGAGTGAACATGGTAAAGGGACTCATGAGATGGTGCTTGAATACACAGAGTAAAGATGTGGGGAGGGGAGATATGGGATGTCTGAGGTTCTCCATGTTTGACCAAGACTTGCATGTGGTGAGCAGAATCCTGAGGTATAGTTCTCTTGTAGAAGTTCCACATTTCCCTTTCAGTCCTGTCAAGAACCCTTCAACCATAGTGTGCTGCTTCTTCTTCCACCAAGAAGATCTGGCATTTGCCAGCAAAAGAGGATGGATAATGGAGAAACTTGCTTATGGGGTCCTCATGCAAACTAATGCAGGAAGGAGACACCATGAAAGTGTTTTTTGCAGTCAGAAAATCTGTCACAAGAAGAGTTTTATTGGTGGTGTGTCTTGTCACTTGGGTTTCCTGTGCTCAGGCAATAACAGTTTCACCAGCAAAAGAAAAACTTGTTATTCCCCTGTTATTTTTCCTTATTTATTCCTTGGTTGTGGTGGCATATGTTGCTTCCTCTTGTGTGAAATGCTTTCTACTCTCAGATCATTTCTCTGAAAAGGAAATCTTCCCTGTGGCATCTCTCAGGAGCATTTGCAAAAGTTCACATGGTTTCAGAAGTCTGGAGTGCAGAAGTGTTTAGCATGATTCAGCTGCCCAGCTAAATAATTGCTTTTCAGCATTCTACAGATGTCCCACTCTTGTTCTTTGAAGGAAATATGATGAATTATTGAAATAAGATAGAGTCAGGATTATGAAAGGAAGTACCATCTTATGATTAAAGCATTAGCCTTGAATTCAGGCGATACACAGTCAGTTTCTGACTCTGCCACAGATTTTCTGGGCAGCCTTAGGCTTATCACAAACCCCCAAATCAGTTTTGTCTAACATAAGCAACACAACATTTTTAGAGCAAGTTACCCAGGATCCTGCTACAGCCCATAGAGTCATAGATTTGTTATGGTTTTAAAAGACCTTTAATACCATCAGCTCCAACTATTATCTAACTCTACCAAGTCTGATGTTAAACCATGTCCCTCAGCACCACATCTCTGCCTCATTTAAACACCTCCAGGGATGGTGATTCAACCATCAGGTTTTTAATAACTCTTTCAGCAAAAAAGTTTCTTCTAATATCCAATCTAAACCTCCCCTGATGCAATTTGAGGCCATTTCCTCTCATCCTTTCACTTGTTACTAGGGAGAAGAGACCAACCCTCACCTTGTTCCAATCTCCTTTCAGGGAGCTGCAGAGAGCAATGAGGTCTCTTCTCAGCCTCCTTTTCTCCAGGATGAACAGCTACAGTTCCCTCAAATCTCAAAAGAGAGCCTCATTCCACCCTACACGCTGGGGGTATTTCTCTGCTTAATTCTAACAGGAATTGAAATGACAAAGTTGGCCTAGATACCTTTTAGATGGCTAAAATTAGGTGAGTGTTATCTCACTCTGTACCTTGGTTTCCCACACCTATAGAGCTGATGGCAAAGCTTCCTTCCTTTGGCTTTTGGAGTTTACTACCTTCTAAACGTTTCTCTTAAAGAAATAGAAAATATGGGCTGAGTTCAGCTGAGTCTTAAAGGTAAATAATGCAAATACTTATTTCAGGTTCCCGTAGCTTCAGTGCCAGAACTCCATGATCACAGCAGCAGTGTCTGGAGAAATGAGGTTTACCTGATTAAAAATATTAAGAGAAATGGATGGGAAATTATCTGGCTACATTCATTAAACATCTGAAGTATCTCAGAAAAGTTGCCTGAAATTAGAAGAAATTATAAAAATGTAACCACAGATATAACTTTTATGACAGTGAATGCATGTGCCATAACTCTGAACAAGAGCAGGTAGAAAAATGTTCTGCTCGAATATCTTTTTCTGCCAAAATAATGACATTTTATTGAAATCAACCTATCCTGAGGAACATGTCAGTTTAAGTGATTTCTTATTTTATTTTTTTTTCCCAAAGAAATAGAACTGAACTGAAATGTTCCCAATAAAGTTCAACTTTATCGGAACAGAATGTTTCAAATTTCTGAAGGTTGAAATGACTCCATTAAAAATATTTTATGCAGATTGGTAATGCTTAAAATATCAAAACTGGAAGAAAGCACTTGGCATTGATCAAAAATAGTGCACTGAATAACTACAGATTATGTCTTTTAGAAGACTTCTTTTGGAAGAATTTCATTTCCACCTCTTAAAAAAAAAAAAAAAAAGGAAAAAACCGCAGTTCAAAATCTGAAAGGGTAGAACTCAAACAGTATTCAACATTGCTTTTGCTCCACTGCATGAAGCATTGAACTTGAAGCAGACATATCTTCACTTTTATATGTCACCCATTGTTTTAAGATATAAGTAAGAGAAACAAACCTAAGCCTTGTATCATCAGCATTTCTGTTGGAACAGCTACTGAAGATCACAACTGCCATTGATATACCAGGAGCCACCTTCAGAGGCAGAAGGATGATTCTTGTAATTCCTGAAGGGAAGAGCCTCTCAGCTTTCTTCTCAGAAGCAAATAAATCTGTTCAGTTCTTCTCCTTCCTGGTGTCATATTTAATGTACCAGGTTTCTGCTACATTTTAGGATTAAAGTACCAGGATTTCCAGTTTTTTAACATATATGCAGCACACCAGATTTGGACTCCCAGCGTCCCCTGCCCTTTTCTACTTAGCAGTTCCCCGGGGATCAGCCTGGTTTTCCTCTGCAAGCATAGTATTCCCCAAGGTTTCTAATTCACATTCTCCCTGGTAAAAGCCCTGCAGCACTCAAGCAAGGGAGAGCTCAGACAGCTACTGAACTCCATGTTTGACAGACTCCAAAGACTCATTTCATCAGCCGTTAATCTCCCACAATCCTCTAAGCTTTATCTGTTAAGACTGGAGCAAGCAGTGCAGCTTTGCCATACTTTAGACTTGTTATTAGTTTTCATAATTTTTCTCAAAAGAACATGACTGAATCAATCTCCCATCCCTAATATGTTGATAATAGCTTTGAAATATTTAAAGCTGCTCTTCCAAAAGCCTCACTGAAGTAACCATCCCATCTCTCCCCTCATGCTTTCTTGGCTCTTATTTTGGTGTTTCCTTTTCCACTGTCAGTCTTCCCAGGTTTTTCAGTAGTCTCACAGCCAAAGACTCTCGTTTCTTTTCTTAGTTTCCATCCTGGGATTTGCTTCCAAACCTCATTTTTATCATTACAGTTCTTCACCTGTATTTTCATGCCCCACTTTGCTTCCCCCAGTTGCCTTCCAAGGCTCCATGGTCCTTGGGTACCTACCAGCTACCATAGGTGCCTGCTACTGTAATAACAAAAGGGCAACTACAGGGCAAATCTGTTGTCACTTGGACATTCTTGTATCAAATCCTGTTAAAACAGAAATGTCTCCCCCATGCTGCAGGGATCCCAAGCCATTTCAGGAACCAGATTTATAATAGTTTCTTAAGAGGACCTTTATATCTCTTATACCCATAAGAGATAGAAACTTAAAATAGATGTGAATTTGACAGCTCTGACTAGCAAAATTAAAATAAACAAACTAAAACCCCCACAAAACCTTGTTTCAGAGTCTACTAAACCATCCTGCTGTTACCTGCAGTTAACTTACGCTCAGCATTTGATTGTTGTTGTATCTGGATTACAACTCAACCTTCTACAGCCATCCAAAGGTGTTAAGTCACACCTGCTTTGGTGTTAAAAGAAGGTCTCACAGAACTGAGATGGTATGACTGACCTACAGGATTGAAAATAGCCTCTGGACTATCTCCATGTCACTGCAGCAAGTATGCAGTGTGACTGGATGGAATGTTTACCTCTGCTATTTATTTTTCCCTGATGTTAATAAGCATGCAAGACAGGGAGCTAAGTCCCATAGCACTGTCTCCCCTATACAATGACATATTGAACTCTCACCTGAAGTAATAAGAACTGAAATTGTTCAGCACCTGAGACATGGAGGCCCCAAATCTCTGTGTAGCATCCACCTTCTTCTAGAGATCAAGGCAAGCTGAAAGCAACAAGATACTTACCCAAGGAATCTCTGCATCCCACTGCATACTAATTAGACACTAGGCATAGATGTATCAGGGAAGCAGAGGAGAAAGGAGGGCGGAGGGGGAAAATCTCTTGGCAAGACAACTTTGCATTTCAATCTTTCACCTTCACTGCGTAATGGGATGTGATGGAACATTAAAACAAACAAACAGCTTTTGGTGTTTACAAGAAATGTTTAAATGGGAGATGATGAGCCAGAGGTGCTCCACAGAACATCTGGAGCACTGGAAAACAATGCGATTACGCAGATGAGTCACATTCATTAGGCTATAAAATCTCCAGTAATGAATGTACGAAAGGGACTTTCATGAAGATTGTCATCTATAGCCACCACCACTCTCCCCCCCCGCCCCCAAACCCCCAGATAATAAACTTGGCACTTCCTTCCCTGCCCACCCCCTTCTCCTCCTCCCTTTTGGAATAAGATTCCCACCGTAATTACAAAGCTTCGTGCTTGCAGCTCAGAGCCCCTGTCTGAGGCGCAGACGCAGATCCACGTGTGGGCATTAGCTGGGAAGAAAGGGAAGTGAGGCTGTGCCTGTGGGAGCAGCACTGCTCAGTGGCTGGAGCAAGATATTTGGCATCTTAGTCTTCCACACACACCTAGCACCAGCAGTGGTGAGAGATACTTCTTCATATGACCCCCTCCAGATGATCTCTTAGGCAGGAAAAGATACAACTTAAGGGACATCTAACAACATCTACTATGTGGCAAGGTGAGAGATGATGAGAATCCATAGTTCATTGTTTCTTTGAAACTAGCAGAAGATGAAAACAAACTAAAAGGACATTTTCTTCACAGAGTGTGTGGTTCAGCTGCAAAACTCTTTGCCACGGGACACTGTGGGTGCTGCAAGTTTGTATGGGTTAAAGAAGAGGCTGGGTGAAAAATTAATCTGTTGACAGCTACTTGAATCTAGCCTCGAAAAACTCAGAGCTGCAAACTGCCAGCAACAGGAAGGATGCTGGCAGAAGCAGCAGTATGAGATTACTCTGTTCTGATAGTCCCCCTGTGAGACTACATGAGATATAGCAACGGGCTGTGTAGGTTTTTGGTCCAACCTATCCTGGCATTTCATCTTTAGTGACCTGTAAGACCTGAATATGCATCAAGAGTGAAAACTGAACTCTGTCACTAACTCATTCCACATACATCACTGGTCAACAATGAGGCAGACATTTCACTCACGGCCACAGGACTGCTACCATAGCAGCTAGAGGAGAAAAGACTCCTTTGATCTATTTTAGCAAATTTAGTGAGATTTCTTTAAAGAGGTCCACATAATGTCTGCTCTGCTTCCCTCAAAGCTTGGCCCCAGACACATCTCTTTAACCATCAAGTCAGTAATGGCAGAATTCCCCCCAAAGCAAGGTTAGCAATAGCTTTGACAGATGTTTCAGGATCTTTTATCACATTAGAATTACTGGATGTTGTCAGCTAAACTGAGCAGCATCACAGCCTCCTTTTTTAGCTCATTCTTGAACACAGATGTTTTAAAATAACCCTCTTGTGGGCTGTATCCATTGCTGCTGCCTCTGTGACATATCATCACTTCTTGAAAGTCCTCATTACTAGGAGGGTTTTTTTTGCCTATTTGTAGAGCTGGCACCTTTTTGTTTTTCATTTCTAGTAGATCTATTTCCCCCTGGACCATCTATGTCTGGAGAGATCCCATTCAAGGACAATTGGGCTTCAAATTGGGAAATCAGACTGCTAAATCCCTTAGTTGTCTTTAAAAAATCCCATTCTTGAAGCTTAAGTCAGATGAGAACTTCATCTACTTTCTGTAATTTGCTGGTTTTCAACTCCATTTCTGAAAGGATTTTGTTTTTCGTGGGCAGAGGACTATGACTTTCATACAGAAATGAAACCAGTTCAACAAAATAAACAATAATTACATTTCCATAGGAAAATAAGTTTCCTGTTCTCTGTTTCTGACTGAAGGTTAAACAACTAAATCATTGTCATTTCTCTGCTTTCTTTGCCTTTTAAGGGAAAACAGTTGCCTGAGCTGTTTCCAGTTCACCCACCTCACATCTTTGCTTATACTTTGAGGATTTTCAACCTTGGGGAACTTTCCCCATCTTTGTCCTTTACTGGCCACCTCCTACATTGCTGCTTCAGTCCTCATCAGTTCAGCTTCTTTGTCTGCAAAACACAGAGACACTGTTAGCCTACATTAATTAATATTTATAAAGTGTTTTGACATCTTCACAAGAGTTCAAAGCCTTCTAATAAGACAGAGAATGCAAATGTCACATACGTTATTTGTACATAAAGCCTTGAGAGATCTGTCAGTGCTAGCTCTGTGATTCCCAGCAGCAGTGTTGATGTGTTGGGGCCCAGAGCAGAGGCACCATGGCAGAGATCTCTAGTCAGGCTCCTCAGACTGGGTGAAGATGGCTGCAAAACTCCTGTCCTGCATCAGCGTGGGAGGATTGTAAGGAATAAAGTAAAACTGTCTCATTTTCAGATGAGGGCAAATCAAGGCACATGGTAATTTAAGGGTGGAGTTAGTTGGAAGGCAGCAGGTCCTGTTCTGTGAGTATTTCTGAGATTACAGGGATGAAGAGTGATGCCTCTCAGTGTGAATGAAAGTAGAATTTAGAGCCTGATTGTGAGTAGGAGAATGGATCAGACTGTTTCAGAACTAGGTATTTATTTTGCTCTTCCCACAGCTGCTCGCTACGGCTCCAAGCTAGAGAAAAAAAAATGTTTTTCTTCACAAAGTACCTAACTGGGACACTTTAACAATTTCAAAATGTTTGGGACAGTTATATTTTTAGTATCAGTGAATTGAAAATCCTGTCAAAATGACTATCTTCTGGGGAACAAAACTACAGCAGTGTGAACAAACGAGAGTGCTCTCAGGTTAGCTGTTACTAGATTTATTCATACAGCCCTTCTACAACCCTACATTTCCTGACATTCCCTATGGAACATTAACACATACATTAGAGTAGCACTTGGAGGGGTTAAGTAGGTCCTTTCCCACATCATATCCGAAATGAATCAGGACAATCTCTTGGACAGGAAATCCCTGGATGTGTGTGCAACTCCTTCTTCCCTGGTGGCAAGCACAAGTTCCCAAACCACCTGGACCTTCAGCTAGCAGTGTGCAAAGGCCCTGACAAAAAGCCCTACACTCTGTTCCCTGTATAGCAAAGACCACAAGCTCACACAGACCGTGGGGACAGAACCTGGGTATCAATTTCCAGACAGGCTTTCCCCAAACAAATGTCAGAGGCTGCTTTTAGAAGTGGCTAAGGAGGAGAAGGAATCCAGATTCTACATCTCAAGGGCTTACCTTCACCCAGACACCAGCACAACACCACCTCAGCCTAACAATGTCACAATGCTCCCCAGGATAACAGACTTGGTGGATTTCACACTTTAAGGCTTTTGCTTTGAAAGAGCACCAGCTTTTATCTTAGCAAAGTACAGCTTTGTAACCTAAAAATAGTCCACCCAAGCTCCTTCCATCGGAACAGCAGAAGATGAGCTGGCGTCTCTCAATTTTTGGTGCTTCTCTATCAGAAAGATGAAACATTTTCCCTGTAATCCTCCAAAATGGAATGTTTAGGGTCTCAGAGGTTACTGGAAATTTTCTTGGCAGCTGGTCAAATATGTGATCCCATTAGAGCTTCTTTGATGAAGAAATGGAGCTTGACTCAAAGAGAAAATGACTGTGGGAAGGGAGAGCATGCCAAGGAAAAAAACAGAGGTAGAGAAAAGAGAAGGGAAAAAAACCTCTTTGAACCAAGGAATTTAATCTACCAAAATCTGTCTCTTCCTTTCTCAGAGGAAGACAAGAAATTGCATCCAACAACTCACACAACTGCCCGCATTCTGATTATGAATGAGCAAGAAGCAGTGCTGTTCTCTCTCTGCAAGGGAATTAGGATCACTAGGATGCCTTTTCAGTTCTCCAAGTGACCAGGGAAGGCCAAGCACTGCTTCTTTCCCACTGGCATGACTTGTGGCACCAAAAATGAGAAAGCACAAAAGCCTCCAGGATCCCAAGCTCTATGCTAACCACTCTTCTGCTCACTTAGCACCACACACGCTGCAAGGTGCAGCTCGAGTCAGAGCAGCTCTTTTTGTGAGCAAGAAAAAAAGGACAAGGAATGGTGTTTTACAGACTCCATTGTGAGTCTGTGAATGGCTTGGCAAGTACATAATGCTCAGGGTTTGTTCAGGGCAAGCATCTCCACATCCTGGTGGTACAGCTGCTCGTAACTGTCATGTTAACCCTGCATGAAGAGGAGGGTGCAGGTGCTTTGTGGGGAGCATTGCCCAGCCCTGTGCTCTACAGCAGGCACAGGAGCTGTGTCTAAGCCCAAGCAATGCACTGTAGCAGCTCCATGTGCTGGAGAACTGTTGCAGGCATGCACGTGGCTGCTATCCAGCAGGATATCCATCATGATATCCAGCAGGATATCCCCACAAGTCTGCCATGCTACAGTCAGGGAAGGGCTGCATCCTCTCCCAGGAGAGGCATTGAATTGTAGCAGCTGCCTTTTTCACTTTTTGGCATCAGAAGCATGAGCAAGAAATTAAGTTTGTGGTATGTCTATTAGAGTGACAAGACATCAAGACTCCTTTCAGCAATGCTTTTTACCTAAATGAATATTCATTCTCTGCTATTAATGAGGACTCATTTGTCAGTAAAAGTAGGCAATGTGGGTTCAGATAAAATAAAAAAGAAACTACTTGTCCCCCTTCTACCTCCCTAAAGATTATAGTCTGACTTGCTGTCCTGCACTGAGGTTACTCCCTAATAATCACACCCATCCCCACCACCCTCTGCAGAGTATGACACCTCCAAACCTGCCAGCATAACTGCACATGGAATTGATACCTACACTGATTTCTTCAGACTGGGGCAGGATGGGAAAACCTCCTACCCAAACTGGCTTAACTGGGTTCTGAGAAGCATTGAAGGTTTCTTTCCACACTGTGCATAATGCTCATTCACAAAAAGCCAGCAGAGCAACATCCACCTCCCTGCTGCATCCTTAGGTAAGCAATGCTAAGCCAGATTTATCCCTCCAAACAGAATTTTGGGAAAATGGGGCAGATGGGATGCCAGCTCCTGCTCCCATCACAATGGCAGCTCCACAGTGCTACAGGGAATCAAAAGCACTATATGCTTGTATTAATTAGCAGCAAAAACTGCTCTGACTCTGAACACCCAGAAGGAATGGATGTGATGAGTGAGTGCAGGCTGCTTCTGCATAATCTCTTTTTAGATCAGAACCCCAATTTAACTCGGAGCCAACGGGGTACTTCTTAACAGCGCCAGCCCAATGCAGGTTTAACTCTGCCAGCGACATGAGGAACATGTAAAATGCTGCAAATAAATCCCCAGCTCCAGGAACAGGGTGTCATTCCAAGTGGCAAGCCCTGTTCAGCACGGATTTACGACCCCCACGGAGGCACGCTCCGCCATCTGCTTCCTCCAAGCCCCGCCAAGCAGCCTGCATGAGATGTGCAGGCTTGGACCCTCTGCTTGAGCCTCCCAGAGTGTTGGGAAGGCTTTGCACTGGGCAGGCTGCTCTGCTTGGTAAGCTCAGCAGCTGCAGGTTAAAAAAAGGATATTAAAGTGGGTTATTTCTTGTGTTAAAAGCGGACTGGCGTTTCCTGGGAGAAAAAGAGCTAAGCAGAAGTCTGAAAACAGCCATGTTTTCTCAGGTCTGTGCATCAAAAGTCTATCTGCCTGTGAGTTCATGCATACAGCTTACACATCTACATAATCCCTGATCTGTGTAAGACTGACTTTCTGTGTGTGCGTGTGTCTGTCTCCATTTCCCAAGGGACTGAGTTTTGATGGCCAGCTTTATACAGTAGCGAGTTTCTCTAATCATAGGCACAGAGTTTGGGGTGCCTCATTCACACCCTGCCACACTTCCACCTTATCACACTCATTCACAGCCCACCACACCCATTCACACCTCATCACACCCAGTCCTAGAAATAACAGCATCACCATGGCAAGATGTATCTTTTAATTAGCACCCCAGACACAGTCTCCTGGCTCACTTCCACTCCTTCCCGTTGGCACAGAGCTGGTGTCTCTTATTTTTTCTTGCAACATTCCCTTAAAGACCTATTGATGTCTTGTTGAGACAGTTTGCAAGAAGAAGAAAAAAAAAAAAAAAAGAAAAGGAATCCAAGGAATCCAGTGGAAGGTGCCAGATGATAGTAGGAAATAGATCTTATGCCTTCCTTCCCTTGACCTACTACTGAGCACTGAGACTTTCCACAACATCAGGTTCATCACTATTACAGTAGAAATGACCTCTTAGATCATGCTGTCCAGCTCCCTGCCTCCCAGGATAACTCCCTGGTGTACACTTTATGCTGTTTTGTCCAGCTTAATTATCCATCCCTGCTGTTAATGGGATGGAGCACCACACTCTTCAGACTGCCCTCACCTTTCAGGGGTGTTTTATTGTTCTTCCATTCCTGGTGGTTTATATACTTGAGTTTTGAGACTACATTATTTTAGATCCTGACACCTTAAACTCTTAAAGACAAGAAGTGCCTTGTGGTCTCAGGCTTCAGTGAAACATGCAAACTATAGCTTGGATTTGGAAGTATTTGTGCATTGATACAAAAAGCAGACCTTTGGAAAGGAATTAAGTGTTAAGGAAAAGATTTTGCTGTTCTGTGGTTTGAATTTGGTTTTGGAGGTTTATCTCATGAACAGCAAAACACACACAAGTTTGTGTGTGTGTCTGCAAGCACAAAGACAAGCACACACATGCATACCTGGGTTGCAGATGTACCCCATGCTGTCTGTACCTATGTGAGCATGCACACAGACATGGATCCATTCAGTAGCACAAAGTCTTGACTGCCCTGTCTCAGCCTGGCAAGCTGCTTGAGGTTTCTCCTCCCATGTCCTTTGTGCCCAGCAGCCCAAGGCTGGCTGAAGGTCTGTCGTGTCATGGCAAAGCCCTCATACTGATTCCAGTCTAGTCCAAACTCCTGTGCTGTCCTCCTCATACACTGAGAGCCTTCTTCCCAGCCTCTATTTTACTACATTTGGCACTTGCCTTTCATTTCCAAGCTGATTTCCAAATGAAATGAGGCTTGAGTCTCTTATTTTAGACTGTCTCTCTGTCAGAGTGGTCAAGGATATGAGGTTCTGATGAGTTTCATGAAAATAAGACATCAGGTAATGGAGAGAGTGCTGTTACTGAACCTCAGCCCTTTATTAGCCAGCAGAGCATGCTCACAGATTAGGAATGAACCTATGGCAGGAAAAGATTCAGAAGGAAGTCCAAAACATAAATCTGGGAGCAGGCTCCCTTCAGCCCATTGCTCACAGAGCCATCTCTGACCTTCTCCCGTCAGGCTGACAACTCAGCTCACCCCGGGCTATCAAGGAACACCTCTCACACTTGGCAGTGAGGAGGGAAGATCTTCATTCTCAACTCAGGTTGCTCCCAGGTCTCAGAGAAGATCCTCTCTCTCTCTCTGCCATCCCCACTCTCAGTTTCCAGAACACACGTGCTTTTCTCTTGTCTCAGGAAGTTCCCTACCATTCCCCTGTCACTCAGCCTCCTTCCTGCCCCACATGCATCTGCTTCAGCATCTGTGTCAGGGCTTTGCTATAATTATGGTCTCCTCTGTTCCCACCCCCACTGTCTTTCCAAAATTTCTCACCTCAGACGTTCATGTAAATCTGTTTCACAGTCACACAGTGCTTCAAATTACACTTAGAAATGTTTCTTCTTAGCCTTTTAACTAGTTCCTGCAATAATGGTGTTGCAGAGCAGGGGATTTCACTGCTGTTTCAGGGAGCCCTGTGACATGTAAAGGCAGGTGGAGGGGAGAGGGGAGGGTGACTTTGCAGTTCCATCTTCAGGGCTCTTCTTTCACCCAAGAATCCATCAGTTCTTGGCACAAGTGTACGTCCTCTGCACTGAGCTCTTACCTCTGCAGCAGCTCTGTTTCTGCAGTAGCAAAGGATGCTAACAGCCTCACCTTTAAGTTCTCTCTCTGTACTCATAGCAGCAAAGCTTTGATTTTTGACTTAACTGCTTCCTTAAGACACAGGCAGGTACTGAAAGTGCAAAACTTTCAGAAACTTACACTCTTCCTGAGGTAAAAAAAAAAAACAACCCAAAAAAAACAATCACTACAAACCAGAGAAATGGTCTCAGTAAGAAGTAAAGGAAGGGGGAGGCCACCACTTTACATCCAATGCTCTGCTAACACTTCTGAGACCTCCACACCTGAAACTGCCCATGGCCAGTTAGACTAACCAGTGACTCTGCCATTGCTATCATACTGGTGGCTTTCACCAATTGCTGCCAGGAAATGCCATTTCCAAACTGAAACCACCAGCACACCTCAAGCTGTTGGCCACCTGCAGCAGACAAGACTGTGCTCACACAGCAATGAAGAAGAGACAGGCAGCACCTAGCAGAAACCCTGCAGTGCTGCCTGTCCCCATGGCAGGCACCAGCTCACTTAGCTGGTCCTCCTCCATCTCTGGCTGAGCCAGCAGGAACCATGTGCTGAGTCTGCTTCAGCTGGGAATTACACTTTGCATATCTTACATCTATCAGTGTAAAAATAGGATGTATGAATACAGGGTGTTAAAATTGCCACCTCAGTCTGATTTCTCATGCTCTGTAATATAACATATGGCAATGACTGAACTCCCATGGAGAAGCTGGGAAGCAAGCAATGACAAATAAGTTGTTTAACCATTTCAGTGCCCTGGGCATTCCCTGCAGTTCCCCAAGAAGAGGCCAATCTGCACCAGAGTAAATGCAGGCAGCCCTGTCAGTCCCATCTGCACATCAGGCGTGAGACTGAGTGCAGTGCCCCGACCCCAGCAAGCCAGGTTACAAGTACCAGGCTAATTGCAAGAGCATCAGAATGCTGTGTCACCTAATTTGCCTGCCTTCATGGGTTGGCTGCTTTCACAATTGAGAGCTGCCCCCTTCCAGAGTGTGGAAGGTCTGGACAGGAGCAGGGAGGTCATTGTACCCCTGTACACAGCACTGGTTAGGCCACACCTTGAGTACTGTGTCCAGTTCTGGGCCCCTCAGTTTAGGAAAGATGTTGAATTGCTGGAGCATGTCCAGAGAAGGGCAACGAGGCTGGGGAGAGGCCTTGAGCACAAACCCTATGAGGAGAGGCTGAGGGAGCTGGGACTGTTTAGCCTGGAGAAGAGGAGGCTCAGGGGAGACCTCATTGCTGTCTACAACTACCTGAAGGGAGGTTGTAGCCAGGAGGGGGTTGGGCTCTTCTCCCAGGCAACCAGCACCAGAACAAGAGGACACAGTCTCAAGCTGCGCCAGGGGAGGTTTAGGCTGGAGGTGAGGAGAAAGTTCTTCACAGAGAGAGTGGTTGGCCATTGGAATGTGCTGCCCAGGGAGGTGGTGGAGTCACCATCCCTGGAGGTGTTCAAGAGGGGATTGGACGTGGCACTTGGTGCCATGGTTTAGATAGGCATGAGGTGTAGGGTGACAGGTTGGACTCGATGATCCTTGAGGTCTCTTCCAACCTTCTTGATTCTTGAATTCTTGAATTCTTGATTCTTGAATTCTTGGACAAGGCTGCCCTGTGCACTGCCTGTGGCACTGAGGGGCTTCAAATGAATAGCTGGCCCATCACCCATGCAAGAATGAATTTCATCAGAAAGGGGTTAGGACAAGGCAAATGCTGCCACTGTTTGACTTGCAGCTGCAAACTTGGGATGAACCAGCCAAAATCCTTCCTGCACTGAGCAAACAACGACAAGAAGGGATCACAGTGTGTGGATGGAGTCTGTGAGCAGTGGTTCTGGCACAGGAAGGGCCTGTATTGCCAACTAGACCAGTTGCAGTCTTTTTACAGGAATCGCTGAAAAAGTGAGATGCTGCATGCCTCAATGCTGCTTAATGCAAAGGTGTAAGAGAAAGAGGAGAGGACATAGTTCATCAAATTGAATCAAATCCCTGGGGTCAGGATCATGCATCTTAAAGCAGTGTTTGGTGGAAAAAAATAATGATAGGTCAACTTTTAACAGCACAGTATCCCCAGTTAGGGACTGGATCATCCCTTGGGTGCTATAATAAAAGGAAAAACATCACTGATAGCATAAAATGGACTTGGATACAAGTTGTCATCATCCAGAAATGGAAGTGGGCTGGAGGCATAAATCATGTGGTGAATACCCACAGGAGTCTTCAACACATTGGGCATAGAAGGGATCCTGACCTTAAGCAACCAGGGGTGTTTAGAGGGTCTGACTGCTCTTCATGGTGGTTCCATAAAACTGGAGGAAGAGTGGACAGAAGAGCCACCAGTGGCCCTCCCCAGTGCTTGGACCTTGCCTGTGTGAATGAATTTGTTCCTGTAACCATACCAGAAAAAAAGGACAGGGGGCTGAGGCCTTTGCTCTAGCATCACATTCCAGCACACTGGCTTGTGGGCTTTTTAATTTATTTTTTTTTTATCCCTTGTTTGAGTTTTGCCTTGTCAGGTTTAATCGGTAGTGTTTGTAATTCAGGTAGCAAATTGATTTTTGAAAGTGCTCTGTCCCTATGCAGTCCACGTTAGCGTGGATCCGTGCATTAATTATGCACTGATATTGATGTTTTTGTCAGACAAGGTCTAATGTCACTATATTCAGAACTTGCTGCTTCCTTGTTAAAAATGTTTCAGAATGTGGCCTTGGGAAAGATACTGCGTGTCACTCTCAGGATCAAAGATAACCTGGCAAGGAAATACTCTATTAGTACTGAAATTCATGCACCTACTTTCCCTTCTCTACCATCTTTCTTAGAAGGGGCACTGCAAAGGTTGGTGAGGAGAGGGAGGGACTGGAAGATCCTCCAAAGAGAATTGAGCTGTCAGCACTGGATAAGCTAATAGGAAGGGACAACAGTTTTTGGATGCACATTGTAAATGGAGACAAGTAAAAGCAGTAGTTCACACTTCATGGTCTGTGTAACTGCATCCTGGCTGCAAAGCTACCTGTTGTTGAGTTGGGAGGGATCAAGGATTCCTGCCCAAGGGCTGCAGGTTGTCTCTTACATCATGGGGAAGAACTAGGTGTGTGGTAGTGTTGTTGGAAGCCATCTGGGCTTTTGTGTGTCTCACAAACTCAGTGCAAGTCAACAATATGATGTCCTTGTGGAAAAGAGAAAGAAAGGAGCCAGATCTCATTTTGGAATAGTATTAACAAGAGTGTCATATGAAAGGCACAGGAGGTAATTATTCCGCTCTATTTGCTGCTGGTCAGATCTCAGCTGGAATATTGTGCACACTTCTGGGCACCAACCTACAAGAAAGATGTAGATAAACTGGAAAGAGTCCAGAAGAGAACAACAAGAATGATTAGATGTTTTGAAAATGGGATTTAAGAAACTCTGGAAGAATCAGGTTTGTTCAGTCCAAGAAAGAGAAGACTAAATTGGGAATACGATAATAGACTTTTAATATGTAAGAGGTCATTAGAAAGAAGTTGTTCAGTTTTACATAGTGGGGAAGAATAATAACAAATCAGATTAGTTTCTGATGTGAGGAAAATGGAACAATCTTAAAGACAGTGAAGTGATGATGCAAGCATGTGAGGAGGTTAAGAAGGTTTTTACGCATCAGATAAACCAACGTGCTCCCAAGCACACCCATAATACCCTTGAAGCCACCTCCATCAAATGGAAAAAAAAATACAGGATAAACTTCTCTTAGTTTATCCAGCCCCATGTGTCTCAGGCTCCATAATTAAATTCTTGCTTAGTTTGACATATTCTGGTGAGATTCTCAGAATCTTTTCAGAACAGCTGTGCTCACTGCTCTCAGATGGTGTTTGCCTTGTATAACCTAATCTCAGTAGTCCCTGATTCCTTAACTCTGGGTTGGGTTCAGAGAAAAGGTTCAGACAGGAAGGGTAGTTCGTGTATTTAAACCATGAATCAATTTTTGTCAACTGTTTAGTTTTTCCAGCTCTTCAAAACTGGAATACACTTGGTTCATAGGTGGCAGGGCAAAGCAGTGCCAAGAGTCGTATTTATTACTTATTAGAAATGGAAGCTTGTTGCACTTTGTATCTGCTGAAGCAGCCATAAAATCCCAGTTTAATAACCATGGACCTGCATAATAAACACATTTACAAAAGCCTCCTCTGGAAGCTGGCAACTTGTGGAATATTTTGAAACACTTTGTTAGACTTGCATTTCCCAAGGAGCTTAGGCACCTCTCTCAGCATCCACTATCAAGACCCCCAGTCCTGTATGAAGGCCTCCCTGTCAGGGAAATCTCATTAGCATCACTTTGCCAAATTAAGTGGATTAAAGTTGGGAAGCAGCTGGAGCACGGAGCAGTCACATTGACTGTTGCCTTAGGATAGACTGAAATGAGCTGGCTTCAGGCTCCCTGTTACATTTGACTTTGCCCACAGTAGCCAAGCAGCGCAGTGCCTTTGCTTCTGCTTCATGAAGTAAAAGGCTGCGGCGGTGCAGGTGGAGCTGCCTCATGGCCAGGGAAGTCATCTGGGTGATGGTCATGCATGATGAAGATAAAAAGAGTAGGTGTCTTTTTGCAGGGATCTTTAATACCTTTTTCATGGCTAGGCAAAATCTTCCCAGCAACTACTAGGGAGATTTTTATTCATGAGGTCCATTAAATGATTCACAATTTCATGTGTGCTTCTTTAAGCTGGGATTCTCAACCTATGTACAGGAATATTACTGCTTTGCTTGGCTAGAAATTTGTATCAAGTATTCCCATCAAAGCTTCATCTCTCCTGGCTAGCTCAGCTGTTCCAGGTGAGAAGTATTAAAACTTTAATGTTTGAAGGACTCCAGGGGCTGAATTACTCAGAATGAATAAATATTCTTTTTCATGAGACTGTGGATTTGGGCTGATAAATAGCAAACACTCTTTTGCCATGTCCGCAGACAACTTCAGGCTGTGATACAAAGCAGAGGGCACAGGAGTGGAAAAGGAGGGGGATAAAGCAAGGAGAGGTAGGGAATACCTCCATTAATCCATCTGAGTAAAGGACAGAGAAAGAAAATGGAGCCTCTAGAATTAGCACAAAGGCTCAAAGGGACATATTCAAGTGGCCTAAATTCTACCTAAATCTCTAAGTCCTTAAGCTTAATGTTTCCCTATTGACTAGGGATATGTGAAGGCCAAGCACCAGCCAATAAGAAAGGCATGAAGGCTTAGGGGGAATTTAGGCCACCTAAATATATACAAAGATCTTCATAAAGATGGCCTTGTTGCTATATGGACACCTCCCTTGCTTTTTCATTCTAGAAGGCAGTGAGCCCTCACCACCTTTACAAAAAGAATTTGCCAGAAACACTGTAAGAGGTAAATTGTCAACACTCTGTCTCATGCAACATTTTCTGGAACAGGGAAAGATGTTGGTCTTAGGTCTTTATGACCCTAAGAAGCTCCAAGTCCAGAGACCTGTTCCAGTTTCAGTCTGGGTATCTTCAGCCATTAGATATCCATCTTCTGCTATTGTGAGTCAGTCTTAAGAAATCTCAGTTGGGAAATCTGGAAATCATGGGTGTCTCTATCCCTATCCTTAACTTTCTTCTGGGGAGACGTTTTCTTGGCCCACTTGATTTTATTCACACAAATGCTTCTACAATTCTGTTTGCATCTCTTGCAACTCCCCAGTTTTTCAGCTGTCCTCCAGCAGACAGCCTCTCCATATGCTGACAATGATCCATCACCCAAACAAAATGGTCAAGGTGGAAGCATGAGAGGTTGTAACTCAGATGAAAGAAGACATTTTCTCTATTGGAGGAGAATTAAAAACAAAAATTGGGAAGCTCCTGTACACTGAGGTTTCAGAATCTCTTCTGGGGACTGCATTTTACCCAATCCTTACCCAGGCTCTGCAGTAAATAATTTCTCACTGCAAGTAGAGGGCTCACAGTCTGACCCTCGGTAAGAAATCATCTATAGGCCACTTTCCAGCTTTCTTCTGTTGCATCAGGGAATAAGGATAGAGAAAATGTTCCTGAAATTAATACAAAGATACCCTCTTCCCCCAGGGACATCTTCATTTCTTCCTATTCACTAGACTTTGTGGACAAAGAGTGTGAAATTGAATTCAAGAGTCCACGCTGCAAAACCAGGGCAGGGAAGCTGTGTTATGGGAGCATTAAGAGATAAATCTTTCTTCTTTCCATTTTTTTTTTTTTTTGGTTTAAAATGTGGAGTCTTTCCCTTCAAACCATTCCTAATCCCTTGACTTTCTGTTCACGAATAGATTGAATTTTTCACTATGACATTGCCTAAAGACAATGAGCGATTTCACAACAAATGATTTATGTACTGGAATCTAGAGAGATTTTTGCTCATAAAAAACACTCCAGCCATTTATCTTGATCTCCTGATATATCAGAGCCACGGCTGTATGTCTCTAAATTAACTGCAGATTAAACAATTCAAGCTGGTTGAAAAGTGTAAATGCAAGAGAAAATCTCAAAGAAGAAGTTCAATCAATTTCCATGATTGGATTCTTATCGAGACAAAAATGTGAGCAGTTTCCATTGGCCATTTCAGGATAAACAAGCCAGGAGGTAAATAGACTCCAGGCATCTGTGAAGCTACATCATGTGTGCAAGGGAGTAGGTTTAAATAAAGCAAACAAGCCTGAGTTTCCATCAGAGTAGGAGCCTGCATCTGTGATGCTGAGCAAAGTTAGTTTGCAGAATGTTTTGGGGGCTTTATTTATTTTATATTTTTTCCCTGACAACTGCTGGAGGAAACAAAAAAGGAAAGACTGCATCAGTTCAGAAGCATGAAACACAAAACAAGAAATCAGGAGAGAAACAAAAAAGGGAGAACTGCACAAAAGAGGGAGCACCACGCAGAGTAGTCTGACTCCCTGGGAAAAGAGAGAAAGAGAAAAAAAAAAAAGGCTTATTTCTGCAGATCTTCAAACAAGCTTTCTTGGCATCCAGGGGCAAGGCAAATTTGCAGCTCAGCTCAATTTGTCTTTTTAGTTCAATATTTTTGAGCCTTTTCTACATACAACTCTTTTTCACATCTTTGCATTCAGCATGCAGCAAACGCACACAAGTGCTGGTGGGCCCAGTGCCTAACTCTGTGTGCACCCACCTGATCCCTCACTAATGCCATTAGCTTGGTTTTCCTCTAGTGACAGAATATCAACATGTGCCCTCCCTTGCCAGTCGCTGCTGCTTCTATGAAGGTGTTGTCTAGACACAGGGCAAGGCACAGAAGGCTCAGCACAATAAGTGCATCTGAACCGCTCACAGCCTTTCAGCTCTGTGAACTTTTTTACTCTATTACACTCTGACATAAGCATCGGGAGAGACGTGGCCTCTGCTCTGCTCAGATGCACAGAGCAGTGCTCTTTAAAGCTTGGGTTTGCAGAGGAGGGAGTGCAGCCACTGATTTTCCTTTGCTTTGGTGCATGAGGGCTGCAGTCTGATCTGGCTCAATCAAGTTCAGCTAATTTGGAAATGATGAGTAAGATGGAGCAAGCTGCAAGACAGTGTAAGCTGGTCCCAGAGTGGGAATTAAGGTACATAACTAACAGAGGCATGTAATCCATACCAATATGGTGTGAAGGTTGAAAGGGACTGACACCAAGTAAAGGAGGCAACACAATGGGAAGAAGACTGTAAGGCAGAGAAGGCTGCCTTTTATGCCACGTTTCTCACCTGCTTCCTGCCTTTAAAGTCATTGTGGTTTTTGCACACAGTTTCTGTCTCCCTCCAGGACATGAGAGAGCACCAGAGGATCAGAATTTCTCTGTGTGCATGTAGGTGCGAGCTGGTTAGTGGGAAAGTACACCAGTGCCCTCCACAGGAGAGCTTTAAGTGATGTGGACCGTGGGGTCATGGGGTCAACCAGACAACACCCCAATATTCAAGCCTATCCTGATAGGGTTGCATTCCTGGCGGCATTCCTGGTGAAATCGGACTTTTCTCAGTAGTGCCAGGCAGGCAGCACACTCAGCCCCATGGCTCAAGCCAGGTATTGGTTCTGAATTCCAGTCTGGTTCATCTGTGAGTATCTGTAATGCACAACAAAGGGACAACCAGGACATACCTAAATGTTCAGTGCTTTCTCTACAGGCAAATACACATCCCAGCTTACATGTTGTCCCCTGTTCCTTATCTCCTTTATCATCATCTATGGACCTCTGGTGTCTGCACAAATAATTTGCTTCTTGCTAAGATCCATTTGCACACTTAATGAGGGGGGTTTATTCATGGCTAGATTTAATATTTAAGCATGTTTTTAAAAAGGAAGATACAGCTTAGGACTGGCAGCAGTGTGTCTAAGACGCAGGCAGACACTTGCTGCTTAGGCTGACCCCTTCTGTTTTCATACTGGACATTTCAGAGGAAAGTGCTGGAGAGTTTGGGGTTTGCCCTTGTTCCCATTCCCTGTCTTTCTCATAGGAGCTCACTGAGCTTTATGAGGAGTTTAGTGCTTAACCATCATTGGGTGCACACACATCAGCCAGACTGATGGGCTGTGCAGAGAAGATTTAGAGTCATCTTATCTCCATGGGCCTCCTGGACAGTACACCTGGCTCTCCTCATTGGCAGCAGTGCCAGCAGCCCTGTGATGTGCCTCAGTCTTGGTGGAAAACAGAAGCACCCTCACCTCAGTGCATTTTTACATTCTACTGAACACTTAATGATGCTTTTTGTGAATCCAGACAGAAAGCAGAAATGCCTTTAAAGCAGCAGAAATGACCCAAGGATTAAAGCAATGGCTCTTTCTTCTTTCTTTTAGAATACCTGGGGAGAGGGAATGGCCTTTTCATGGAAGGAGCTCAGAGAGAATTGCTCACCACACAAAATTTCACACCAAAGTCACTGTGGGAAAGCTAAGACTTAAGACTCAGGCAGAAAAGCTCATACAGTTTCTAGACTAGTAGCAATGAGTTCCTCCTGGGACTAGCAGAGAAAGGGTTAACTACATTCCACAATTCAGGAAAAATTGCACTCATTGCACTCATTTCAACAGAGTGAAAGCAGCTGTAGGGGTGGGACACTGTAAAGGGATGTGCTTCAGGTAGCATTGGGAGCAGGGGTGGGATGAGCTCCAGGGACTGACTGGGAAGGGGATTGTTTTCTCTTCAGAACAGCTGTTCTCACAACTTCAATCTAGTTGTCTTTGTGCTTTATGTGTGGCTTTAAGGAGATGAGATAGCCTTCATTTGATTTCACATTAAACCTTAGCTGAACGGTGGTTAGATGCCTCCCAGCAGGAGAAATTTTTGCCACCCTTGCAGTAATGTGGAGAGCCAGAGGGACTTGGGCTGACCAGGTCTGTTATTCATGTGCCAGGACCAAGCACACTGCCACCACACTGGCTGAGTCAAACTGGGCTTTTCCCAGCTGGCATGGTACAGACCCAGCCATCAGGTCTCCATTCTGCCACTGTTCATTTGGGTTATTGACATCAGTCCAGGCCATTGCTGACTCCTAAGCAAAATTTAAGAGCTGCAAAAGCTGAATCTTTCCCTAGCAAAGACACTGAAGGAATTAAGAGGCTTCTGGGCAGACTAGAAGGTAGAAAGGAACATCTCTGTCTAGCAGAAGGATTTTCTAGGTATTTAAGGTTTTCAAGTAGTATCAAACTAACAGCACCACAGACAGAACAGCAGTAACAAACAAGAGTTTATTTAAGCAGCAGCAAAATACACAGTGCTGAGGCTCTGGAAATGTTTCCCTTAAGTTTCTTTTCCCGTAATCTGAAAAACGTTATTGCAATTGTCACATTTATTTAATAAAACACCAGGTTAGTTTTTACACATTAAAATATGCAGCCTTTTTTTTTAAAGGGGAAAAAATTTAAAAATAAAAGGTTGCATGCCCCAGGAGTCTGACTAACACAAATGGAAATAGTGTGAACTTTGTCCATTAGCAAGTGGGTTTACTGCAAACACAATCAGCACATTACAGGAGCCTCAAGTAATTCTGTGCTTGCACTGTTCTGAGGAGGAGGGAGGCTGAGATTATTTGCAGGACTGGGATTTAGCTCCAAGAAAAGTGAACTCAGGTGAAACTGAGCCAGGCTGATGGATAAGACCTGATAGTAGCAGGACAACAAACTACACGCAGACTCTGTGCTGTGTGTTGCTTTGTGGTGACTTGATTTAGTAGGACACTTTAGGGTTTGTCTGAAAAAAGCCCAGAGCCTAGCCAGGAAGGAAACAATAAAATGAAACAAGGGGAAATCAAGTTGGGTTGGTTTTTCCCTTTTGTGCCAGAAAACACAATCCAAGACAATACCATAGCAGGATGTGGCTGGAAACTGTCTTGCACTCACGCAAGGAGCATTCCATTCACACTGGTGTCTCCTCTGCCACTTTGGCTGTAGGTTAGGATGTCACTGGTGGGGACGGTCTGGGTCTGTCCCAGGATCAGGCAGAAGGACTGCCATAGACCGAAGAGGCTGAAGAAAGATCTTCTATATTCTGTTTAGCCTTTTATTCTCAGAGTTTATAGAAAAATATAAGCAGCTCAGGGGAAATCTTAGAGCTGCATTTAGAAGAAGTTTTCCCATTGCATCCTGCTCAATCCCTGCTAGGGCATTTTGCTGCAAGAAGAGAGGTCAGCGCTACACCTCCCTAGGCAGTTCAGCCAATTTGGCAGTGGGGCAATCTGCAGATTTCACAGCCTAAGTCTACTCCTGTTCCCTCACTCGTCCTGGATGCTTTCCCCAGCCCAGAGGGCTGCAAAGACCAGGAAGTTCCCAGAAGTGCTCTAGGCAAAGGATCTTCATTTGCAAGCAAGCAAGGAACCTTGGCAAGGAAACCACATATCTGTCATGAACATTGTGCTGCAGCCCCTGCAGATGACATGGCTGTGCAGAGGTGAGGGGGCTCACCTCCCTTCACCTCTCACATCCTGTCACAATGAATATGCATCTGGTTGATGCAGGGCTTCACTGAGCAGCCATGCCGGGGGAGCAGGAATGGACTTTGAGACACCTTCAGGCTGGATGCATCTCCCCAGGAATTCATTTATGGAATAAGCCAAGGCCTCTTTTGAGGCTTGTGTTCCATGAAGTGAATATATAATCATGCAGTCTATACATTTATACATCATCCCCTGCAAACAAGGGCCTATTTAGGACAAGATCAGACTATGCTTCTCCCAGCAGGGGTTGCATTAGCAATTCATTTCATAGCATAAAAGCAGTGTACGGAGACAATCATCCAGAGCCTGAAAAAAACACTGGAGGAGAAGCCAGGGACCAAGGGAAGAAAAGGATGAATCCTTTGAAAGGAAAGATAAAAAAAGGGAAAAAAAAATTACAGCTCATCTAGAAGGCAAAATCTTCCAGAAAAGTAATCGGAGAGATAGGAAATCTGAGATGTTTATTATTATGGATTGATGGAAGGAGAGGAAAAGGGGGAATAAAGCATATATTTCATCACAAGATTAATGGAACTAGGACTAGTGAACTCAAAGAATGAGTTTGGGAAGGAATTTGGGAAGGAAAGGGGAAGAAAATGTTACCAGAGTCACATACAAATTCACATGTGTGCATGTGTGCACACAGCCTGGAGGTGATCAGAAAGAATATGAAGTAAACTAAAAAAAGTTAGAAGTTCAGGGATCCTGCGTGGAATGAAGGTATTCTGCCTCCACCATACACAGACTGGAAGATGATAAATTAGGGAAAGTAGATATGTTAAGGTTGAATATGGAGAAGAAGGAGGGAGATAAAAGGAACAACGAATAGAAAAGGTAAAGTGAGGACTTGTTTACTCTCCCTAATAGCCCAGACCTTTCCAAGGTGCATGTGGGAGCACTCAGCCTTCAAAAGATGTAGTTTTCTGAGACAGAATGAAGCACATGCCTGCTAGCATCATTTGTCTTTTTCTCTATCTAATGGCCTTGTTTACATGAGGGCCAACGATTTCAGATGGAACAGCTCCTGTGAGTTTACATTAGTGTCTGTCTGACTAAAGAGACAACAAAGGTCCCAGGGAGGGTAGAAGTGTTCTATAATCTCCTAACAGAAACCTCTTTGAAAGCAAACTGCAGCACAAAAACAGCCCAAAGTCACTGACTATTTCCCCTAAATTCCTCTTTATGCTATTTTCCTGCCTTCCAAGAGAACTCAGCCCTGCAAACTGAAAATACTGCACCAACCCTGTCCAAAGACTTTAACTTCTGATTGAGGGGTTGGAGCCAGCCAGTGCTGCCTCTGTGCTGTTTGTTGATGCTGTAGAGCATCTCCAGTGCTTGACCGTATCTGTACACAACCCTCCTTCTCTATAAAGTGACTGAGAAAATATTGAGAGCAAATCATTCCCCACCCCAAGCCTCCTCCTTTTCAAAGTGCACCTCTTCAAAAGTACTTGTTAGAATCACTTAGCAAATGATACTCACCATTTTTCTTTTCTTTGGTTTATTTGAATCTCATCTGTTTGTGGGAACTCGAGGCACCTTGTAGGTAGCATCTTTCACTATTCTCACCCCTCCAGCATCAGGCTCTTTAAATATCTATCATAAAAATTGAAGGGACTGAAACCAAAGGGTTTCTTCTATTGCCACCACCTGCAGCAATGTGATGTTGGCAAGCACAGCTACCTTGGCATGCTTACGCATTGCAAGGGTAACCTCTGTCTTCCAGGCTCTAATAGTGCTCCCATCCCTCTTCCACAAGGCAGAGCAGATGCCTCTTTTATAGCACTATCCCTCTCCTACATGGACATCAGTACTGCAAAGCAATATTCAGCCTAAAGACTCCTCTCATTCCATTCGCTGCCAGCCTAAGTGACTGTCACCCAAGATTGCCTCCAAACAGAGCACACAGTGCTGCTCCCCCAAGTCCAGCCTTCATTTCTCTCTGGCTCTGGTTGCTCACTCCAATGAGTCTTCTGAGAAAGCCACTAATGAAAGGCATGCGAGAGCTAAACTTTTGCTAATCAAGACAAATGAATCAAGTCTCGAGTGTATGATAGTGGAGCTGGATCAATCCTTCCCCCACACTAGTCAGCCTTCAATTACAAGGCTCAGATATTATCATGAAATATTTCCCCAGAAGCCCCGTTCTGCAGCTCTTGGTTATGGTTCTTCTGATTCGTGGTGTTTATTTAGCACTATGGGGGTGTTTTGTCAGCAGAACAGGCGAGCACATCCAAATGTTAACGAGCCCATTAAAGACAGGCAAGATATAATCTGACCAGACACTCTGACTGACTGGCATCAGGACAGACCAAAAATTCAGGGGAAAATGTGTTCCTTTGCCCAGTTGCAGTGATAGATAGATTTAGAAGAGCTCCAGGGCAAAGGACATAGGCCAGGCTGGGAGTCTGTCCCAGAAAATTACTGAGAGTGAACTAAGGGAACCACTGCATCTTTTTAGAAGCCTATAAATAAATAGGGAGAAAAATCCAGGAGGTGGAGGTTTGAATGAAAGGAGGATTGGGCCCCATTTTCACCCTCTTCAGAAATCAAAGGACTTTGCAAAATGCGGATAGCATGAGCCAAAGCAGAAACTGAGCTACTGAGTTGGAAGCAAACTGTTCTGACCTCTATTACACTTCAGAGTTGTTGATTTAACTGCTGTATTTTCAAACATCTAATTTGCACCCTCAGGTCACCAATATAAAACTGCCAGAGGGAGGCAATTGGGGAAATAAAGAAAAAAAAAAAAAAAGAAAGAAAAAAAAGAAAGATGAGTCAACTGGGCTGGAACAGTGAGATGAGAAAGAGAAAAGTAGCAAGACTTGGTGTGAACTTAAAATCTGTTTGTGTGTGTGTGACACATGCTGCAGCTGAATCATTAGTGCTTGCTTTGAGTTTTTGGTACAGGTAACACACAGATCATAAATTTATGAGTCCAGTATTTAGAAGGAAAGCAAGTGAGTGTGTCCATGTAGCCAAGACATAACCCCCACCAGAAGTGGCCTCTCATTCATGTTTAGAAATATGTGAGGTGTGAGTGTCAGGAGGACAGACTCTTGGTAACATCCGATTACCAGACAAGGGGTAGTGGGTTCAACCTGAAGAACAAGAGGTTCCACATGAACATAAGGAAAAACTTTTTCACTATGAGGGTAACAAAACACAGGAACAGGCTGCCCAGAGAGGTTGCGGAGTCTAGAGACATTCAGAACCCACCTAGACACATTCCTGTGTGACCAACTCTAGGCGATCCTGCCCTGGCAGGGGGGCTGGACTGGATGATCTTTTGAGATCCCTTCCAACCCCTAATGTTCTGTGATTCCATGATTCTGACTGTGTTGGAGTAGGGACAGGCTCGGGTCCTCACAGCACCTATCCAGTCCCCAGTGTTGGGACATGCCCTGCCAGGGGTAGCTGTCTGTGGAGCCCACCACAGCCCTCGGAGGCAAGACAATCGCAGGCGCAGGCGGAGCAATCTGCATGCCTGCTGCTGCCTGGCAGTTGGATGCAAAATGGCTCTCTCACAGCATCAGGTCTCCATGTGGGAGCTGTTGTCAGCACAACTGTTGCTTCAGCTGCTTGCCACAGTTTTAGTTGTTGTGTTTCACCCTTTTTGGAGTTTGCCAGAGAATGGACCCTATCAACACAGCTTCTAATTCTACAAATGTCTTTGCTCTTTGTAGCTGTTCAACGGACATGATCATTGCAAACATATTTCATGGGCTCTTTGGTTGTGAGTAGCCACTTTGTTTGCCATCAGTTCTTTGAGCTGCAAGATACTCAGGCAGTCACAAGCTCTGTTTAATTACAAGATCATTCTTTTTTTTTTTTCTTTCCTGACTTAAGCCTCCAGTCTGCAACTCAACCTGCAATTTAACAAGAAGATGAGAGCATTCATATGGGTACACACCCCTGTCCACCTTAAAGACAAACATCTTTCATTAGTTACCTAATGAGAGAGGTAAAGAATGAGCTAACAAATTGTTCCTCCAGTTTTAGGCAGCACCCTGACAGCATAAGTTTGAACCAGCTTTAAAAAAAGGGACATCATATTTGGAGGCAATTCAAACTTCCAAAAGTTTTGAGGGAAAGAGTCCTTAAGAGGGTAGATACTTGGGTGAGCCATCTTGGTGCTGGACAACTTAGCATCTTTGGTAAACACTTGCCACAAATGGGTTTTGAGCATCTTCTGAATGGAGGCATCACATTAGGACATGACCACAGGTTCTCTTCTGGAGCTTCAGTCCCATCACATGGCTTCATTGCCACACAGCACCAGCCTGAAGGATTTACACTGCATGTCCAAGCTTGCAGCCAAAAAAAAACCATTTAATGCCACTAACAAAAACAATTCTTTTGATCTTCTTGACATCAGTGCAGCAAACATCCCACTCCAGTGCATTCTTGCATAAAGAAGAAGCTTCTTGCTGCTCAATCACACTGCTTTTAATAGCTTTCTGAATGCAAACATCCACAGCTTTTATTTCCATTTAATCTGCCAATTTTTCTAAGTCTTTATCACACTTTATCAAACAGTGTATCAGTGTGAGATATCCAACCCCCTCCCCTCAGGCACCTCTGAAATTGAAATCCCAGGAAGACAGCAGCTTCTTTCATATTTTAATTATTTTAACATTTTCCTTTAGTGGCCTCTGTATTATTATGACTTGTTTTTCTCTCTGGAACAGGGCTGTGATCCCACACTGAGTGGGAAATTTGTTTGTCTAGAGCAAAATAGCAGAATGCCTCTAATGCATTAGATATGGATTAGAGAAATTGTGTTTGGGAAATATATAATCTCTTGGTAAAAGGAGGAAAATAAAAAGCCTATTTCATTTGGGCTCTAATTTGTTTTTCCCCAATTATAATTTTTAATGAAAAAGTGTGGTTTTAACCACACAAGTGCTGTCTAACGTGCCAAGTGTTAGGTATAAATGACATCTCCAATAATGTCTCTTCATTCTTCACCATTGAGGACTCTGATTCAGGAAAACATTTAACCACATGCTTAGATTCCTCCTTCCTGCAGAACACACTCATGCGTTGAATTAACTTCAGGTACCCTGGGACTTGCTCATGTGTTTAAAGTTTGAGACCCCAAATACTTCTGGAGTTTTTCTCTTGGTTTAACACCACATGATCTAGTATATTGGGCATTAAAATGGACATCAAGACTCACAGCAGTTCTGCAAGGTGTCAGCTTGACACTGGCATGATGCAGAAGGAGCAGCCACTGTAGCCCAGGCACAGTATCCTCAGCCTACCATGCAAGGTGAAAGCAGACAGAGCAGTCGAGCTCATGCCCAAGCACAGATGTGGATCTTGTTTATTATTAGGGTTTCTCTGACAGTAGGCAATGTTGTTTCCTGTGTCCTGCTCAGTGTCTGCTGCTCACTGGACAGATATTGCATCTGAGGAGAGGGCAAACCTCATTAACTGAAGTCCTTGTCCTGGACTCAGACCTTGTGAAAGCTGGTGGTCAGACTGTGATCCCAATGCTGTGCAGATGAGACCCTCCTGCCTCCGAGAGTTCAGCTCTTTGTAACAGCACTTTTCCTGTCTAGTGTCTGAGCCCTGGCTTTTCTCAGGCTCTGCTGCTTCATTGAGTGATCTGATCTGTGGCCATGATCTGTCCCTGTGTCACTGCAGGCTGAAATGTAGCTTACAGCCTGCACATCTGTAAGGAGATCGGTGTCTATAAGGAAAAGCAATTAGGGCAGCAGGAGACTTACCTCTCTTTCCCACTAATCCTTTCCCCAGAGCACTTGGGAATAACCAAGGGGAAGCAGAAGGGCATGTGGCTCAGTGCAGCTCCCAGCCTTGTCACCACCTGACCATTGTTGTGGACTGACCACACTTGGAGGCTTGTGAACATCTCTTCCCATGGCTGAGATTTAATTCTGCTGCTTTGTTGGTGCTGCTGGACTTCATGATGAGATGTGCTTAGCAGCCCAGCCCTCCATCCACTATTCCCTCCATGTAACTGGCTTGAAACACCCTTCAGGACCTCAGTTTATTAAAAATACATACAAAAATAAATAAATACAACATGCAGGTCACCCTTATTAGGCAACTGATGTTTACCAGCCCCTCAGGTCCTTCCTGATGCAGGTTTTGCTGAATGTTATCTGTGGAAATTTCTGAGGTTAAGTGTAAAAGAAATTGAATTTCAGCTCTTGGAGCAGCATATTGTAAGTCTAGTCATCAAAGATCACTGCAGCTCTTTGACTCTGAACACAGAGGGAATCCAGTGGGACTAGTCAAACAGTGGAAGTCCAGGAAGGAGCCATATCTGTGTGCAGATCCTGAGTTTTCTCTTCCACATATTGGTATAGACAAGGAGTAAGAACACAAGCATTCTGGGCTTCTGTGCTTGCAAATCCAGGTGGGAGAACACAGACAGGTATAGGTTTTTCTAACACAAACCCTGAAAGATCAAGGCTGCTTCCTCCTGCCAGTTAAGTTTGTTTTCATCTTCAAAGGCCACCATAGTCATTTAAATAACCTTTGATAGCTGTTGTAATTAATTGTTCAGAAATTGTCCTTATTCCAAAACTCCAGTGAAACCTGCACTGCTCAGTCCTTGCCCCTAGTGGCCAGCTCCTGAGCTGTGCCACCCTGAGCCCAGCTCCTTGAGTTCCCAGCCCCTGGGGAGCTCACCTCGTAGTAGCCAGAGTGATTCAGAGCAGTTCCTCTTTCCTCCAAAGGGTGGGAACTTAGCCATAAGCCGTGAGCTCAGGAGGTTTTCAGAGCAGCAATCTGCTTCTCTTTTCACCCAGACTTGCCTCCCTAGCTGCCAGTTTGGTTTGCAAGATCTGAGCCTCAGTGTTTCCCAGGGTCTGATTTTAAAGTCTATTTCTCCCATTTTCCGACAAATCACTCCATCTCACAGAGCTTTTCCAGTAACCAGGCATTGCTGGCACTGAGAGGCCAGGCCCATTATATTTGTATTTACTCTGGACCCCAGCTTCTTCTTCTCATCCAATAAATCCATTTAAGAGCAAAGGTTTTGATAGACACTTTAATAGAGCTCTACTTAACCTGACCATGTTAATGATTTTTTGGGGGCTGGCTCTGTGCCAGTTCATGCAGCTCATTAGTTGTTTGGGTTCTTTTTTTTTTTCTTTGTTATGAGCTGCATCTTCTCCTCTTTCTTTCTCTCCCCTGTTCCTGCATGATGAAGGTCACTGCTCTTTGCTGCCCAACTCCTGGAGACCAGACCATGGCACTCAGCTCCTGCTCATGCACCAAGCTCTGCTCTATTGCTCAAAGGCCATGAAGACCCCCAGTCAAACACCCTCTGCCCTTGTGGATGAAGGACAGTTTGCCTCTGTGTATAGTGTTTATTTTACAAAGCACTGACTGACTTGATCTTAACTGGTGATGGAGAGGGGGAAGGGAAGGAGGTCTCTTCTACCTTGACAGGAAGCCAATGCTGAGCTGTGCACTTCTGATATTGCTGGCTCAGCCAGAGCTTTCCAGCTGTGGTGTTTGGGGAACCAGCTGCTGGACTGTCTCCCTGTTGATGAGCCCCTCTAATAGCAGAGTTTATTCCTCATCAGTAGAAAAAGCAACTAAAATTTTCTGTTCAAATGAGATCACATCTCTATTTCTACTTTATCCTACTGGGAGAATCATCATGAAGGAAACAAATGACATGGGCTCAGGATGCTGTACAGGGACTCAAAGGAAATAAAATTTGATTTTGAAAGGATAAAATGTTTTGACTTCCATGATGGAATAAGCAATTGTCCATGGATTTGCTGTGCTCCAGAAATGGAACTTCATGCTAAAAAGAGATTTTATGGAGCTCAAGCTATTATCTGATGATGGAGAGCTCCCAAGCCAGCCCTCACTCTCCAGCTGGCTTCCTAGCAGAGTTGTTCTGATAGTGTAATATATCCTGGTCATAAGTATTGAGATTCAGCCATCATCAGCCAATATAACCACACATATAAGCAAACAGCATGTAGTTCCAAAGCCTTCTACCAAACCAATTAAAGGAGATACTAGAAAAACACTGGAATCCCAGGAAGAGTGTTCTCTGAAGGGAGAAACATCTTCTGAGGAGAAACCACAAGATGTTTCTGTTGTCCTCTCTCCATGAGTTAAGGTATGCACCAGGTATCAAAAATCCCACCCGAGTGAGCTGCTATGACAAAGGAACCTGTGAACAGATACAACAACCTACAGGAATCTGCTTTTTGATTGTTTGGGCTGAAAAGCCATGGATGCAAAAGCTGGTTTCTGTAGCTTTTTACACATCTAGCCTCTCACACATCTAAAGATCCTGGGCTTCCTGAAGCTATAAACTCCCCTCAATAGCTTTCTTGAGCACATGAGGTTTACATTTAGGTAAATTATTTCACTTTGTTCCTTTTCTGGCCACCAAGGCAGTGCTAGTACTGGATATAAGCACTCCAGTAACACAGAGACTAAACAAATCCCAGTCAGTACCCTGATGAGCCCTCAGTGAGGATGCACACCAGAGTGTTCTGTGACATTTAGGAAATGATCCATCACTGCATTTTTGTTTTCATTTCCTCTACATTGCTGTCACCTGTGTGGAGCTTGTGTAGCAGCTGGATCCACAGCATTCAGCACTGTCACTGTGATACCTATTACAGGAGTTACAGGGTAGTTCCTTTAATTGGAAGAAGGGAAAATCTCTGTTCATGTACTGAGCTTATTTCGCTGAGTTACACTTGCAGGTTGTGCTGTCTAACAAAAGTCTGTATGTCAAAACACACAGAGAAAGAAAAGTGCAGTCTTTCCAGCCAGAATCCTGGCTGTCCAAGCATCAATAAAGATGATCAAGGATGGACATTTGAAACTGGTTTTGTGTTTCTGTCATTTTCAAGTGTGCAGTCAATTCGCCCCAGCAGATAGGCCACTTAGGATACAAGTCCCTCTACATCTATCACTCCTGGGCTCCCCTCTTGTGTATTCCAGAGGTAATTGCTGCCCATACACTTTCTGTCATTTACTTTCCTAAACTGCCTTTCTCATTCTGATTAAAGGAGCAGGGTTTTATTGTTAATGGTGGCCTTGTGCATGGAGAAGATCATTTCACTGTGTTATGTCAAAGGATGAGACCTGCCCTTTCCAGAAGGTTTCCTGCACGGTGTGAGGATGGAATTTCTGGCAAAGGAATCACCCAGTTCCTCACACACTCAGGTGAAGACAGCTCTTGAGTTTCACCAGGCTTTCCCACTTCAACACTGACGTGCAGCCTCACTGAGAGAAGACTGCAGCTGTGACTGCATGCCTTCTGAACTCATCCCTGGCACAAACCAGAGAGCTTCCCATAACCCACTCCACAGCCCAACACCACTACTCTGTGTTGTGGGAGCTGCACCCATCCTGACAGAGACCAGGCAGTGACTAGGGTTTGCTGAAGACCCAGCTGCAGGCAGGGCTCTCAGGCTGTTACAACCTGATTCCTTCACCACAGGTTCTGGTCTGACGTTTGCCATGCTTTCCCCAACCCTTTAGAACTGACCCCAGGACAGACCCAGCATGGGTACAAAAGGATGCCCTTGCCAGATAGCTGAGCTAAGGCAAAGGGAGATGGGAACTCTCCCCTTGGATCCTTCGGGGTCACCTTTTGATGAGTGAGCACTTGTGGATATCCCTGACTGAGCCCTTGTTCCTCATTGGTGAGGAACCCCCTTTGGGTACCTTCAAGTGGAAGGTTTTCGCTTCTATGAGGCAGAGTGTGAATGTCTGGAGTCATGCTGCTAAGAATGAATATTTGTAAAACTAAGGAATTAGTTGTGTAGAGTTGCATTCCTGCCTGACATCTGAGCTGGTGATTTACTTTAGTCCATTGGTGTGCCAGGTAGTTTTTAGTTGCAATAAATCCACATTTTGGGTAGCTACTGCTGCCTGCTTTATGGGTGCCTCCAAAATACATTTATTTACAGGAGACATTTCTCCCAAGGCTTTTAGGATTATGCCTGGCTTTTGCCCTCTAGGAAAAAGCAACTCTGACATTTTGTTCTAGTAGAGAGAATTTAATTTAGGGCCTAAATCTGGATTTTCATATTACAGTTGATCTGTGTTAGAGTTCCTGCCCCAAACACAGTGCAAATGTTGATGATGGAGTACCCAGAGGGGCAGAGTCCCTTTGGTTTCCCCAGTCAGCTTTCTGAAGGAGCTCACAATTCTCATGTAATCCTGCAGGCAGTTTTAAACTTATGGGGCATTCCCACAATTCAGAGCCAAGCTAGCTTTCACCTTCAATAGCATCTCACAGGCTGTGGCCATGAGCCTCAGGCCGGGTCAGATCCTGCCAGTTGTCCCACAGATCTAGAGGAATTCTGCTGATTTTATTGAGGCTCAGCTCACAGAAGAGTTTGGTCCATTCTAGCTTTCTGTTCTTTAGGGTCACATCACTCTTCTGGGGGTCATCCACGAGGGCTGGATTCACTCCAGAGCACCTGTGGTATTTTGATAACTTCAAATATTGTTAACTTCTCATATTTTAATGTACAACTTAGAGACAGGGGCAAAGTTTAACTCACTCTAATCAACTATAAAATGAAGCCAGAGCTCACAGTTACACTTTAAAAGAGGGCTCTTTTTTTTATGCTGATCATTAACTGCAGCAGGGATATTCCTTCCCAGAGATTTGTTATTAATGACTGCTGAAATTACTGATTTCAATTAACTACGTTACATTTATATTGAAATACAGTTGGTACTGCTCTGGGGAAATATAAATACTGAAATGAGAGCTGGTGCCTCCTCCATTGAAGAGCTGCAAGAACAAACAGGAGGTGCAGCACCCCTTTAGTTCTGCACACCATGGATTCTGTACCACTCTTCCTCTTTTATTTTTTCTCGCCTTCTCCTTTTCCCTCTCTTCTCTCCCTCTTGTTAAAAGTGTCTCCCCTCCCTGCAGGCTTCTGATTCTGCTCCTTGGAATGGTGATGCCCTCAGGGACTCATCACCCTCCCAGCCCTCTGGCTCAGTGCCTTTTGGGTTTTGAGATATTGGTGTCATTGCTTTCTGCCTCTGTGGCCTTTTTCTCATTCAGGCCACGTCGCTGCTGAGGGATATCCAGTGCTAAGCCACCAAAATGGGATTGCACAAACTCTGCACGTTAATTAGTTCAATGCATCTCTCTGCTAGGGAAGGAAGGAGGGAACTGTTGCTAATAGCAGACATTTTGAAGGAGGTTATGCACAGCTGTGGGGTTCAAAGAAAAGGAAATGAGAAGGAATAGTCCAGCTCTAGCCCTTCTAAAACTAATTCCAGGCTTTGGAACATACAGATTTTATTACTGAGGGTCTCCCTGCCTTAATCTCTTCTCTTTTCCTGTTCAGTACTTTGTGCTGCTCTTTGAGATTTGTGCCCACACTTCTCCCTCTCCTCTCATCGCTCAGTCTCTAGTGTTCAGCAAAACATGAGTCAAACCCTTGCTTCTTACAAAAAGGCAGCACTAGTGCAGTGTGGATGGACCACAGTAGCCTCAACAATGCAGAGGTGAAAGAATTGTACAAATCTCCTGGCTGCCCCCAAAAGAGATCTTCATTTCTGACAGCTGCATTGGCACTAAATCCTGAGCTCTGGCTCACAGATGCCAGCTGAGATACTGGACAAGAGCTGGAGAATACAGATGCAAGGCTGCCTCTGTGCCATGCACCAAGCCCCAGTGCAGCCTGCTCAGCTTATCCAGGCAACAGTAGATATGTGTGTGTGTGCATGTGTGTGTGTTCATTGCATCCCACTGGCATTAAAGGACTCTGTAATTACTCTCAAAGGTTTCTATTATGTGTAAAACTGTCATTAACTCCCAGTGGTGTGATTGCCCTTTATTGATAATATAGAGCTCAGCAATGCACAGCCATGGCTTATTGTGCCTGCTCATAGTGGAAGGAAATGAACCTGCCAGCCTTTCTCTCACAGCTTGCTATTAAGGTGTAACAAGCTCATGAAGGCTACACCCACCCTGACCTGCATTTGCCCATAACTGAGAAATCACTCATATCTGCCTGAAATGTCACCCACCAGCTCTGCTTAACTCCTTGGGCACCTCTGAGATATAAGCCCAGAGAGGAGACCTGGGAGGGAGCAGCTGTGGAACCCAAAACTATGGACCACAACACTGTAGTGCTTCCTAAGATACCTCTGTGAAAGGGGACATAAGTCTCTGAGAGGTGATCTGTGAGATTCAGCAAAGCCACTGGGCAAATTTGCATGCTGAGCAGATTGCACGAGCTGAAATTCAAAGGTCTGTGGTCATGTCCAGGCTGGTATGCTCTTAACATAAAAACCAGAAAATATTCCCTCCATAAATACTCCTCATTGCCTTTAGGTGATTAAGAGGAGCAGATCTAGTTGTATTTTTCACCATCAGCCTTGGCCATGTTTTGTGACTGTGGAAGAACAGGTGGGAAAAGACAGTGGAAAGACTTCTGAGACTCCAGCCCTTGCTGGAACCATGTCCATCAATCACAGAGGACAGTAAAACCTGATTTGAACCCAGCTTGTGGCACATACTCCTAACACAAAGCATAAAATAGAAATCAGGAGCAGAGGCCACTGGGTTGTGTTGGAACATTATTTCTCAGTCTTGTTTCCAGTCACTGCATCTGTATAACAACATCACTTCTATACCATGTAATTAGACACTTAATTTATTAAACAGTCACTGTAGTAGCAGGGAGCAGGAGATACACTTATCTTCTGACAGAGGAAATATGTTATGAGGGAGCTTATACTTTTCTGACACAGTCTAGGCTGCTTCCTCACAGGCAGAGTCCTTGAGAGGAAAATGCTTTCTTGATGTACACTTTGGAATAGCCTGCAGGAAAGGTGGATTCTGCTTGTGCTGCCCTGCCACAGGTCTGTTGCATGACCTTGGACAATTTGCTCAGTCCTGCTGCCCTTCACTTACCATGTGTAAAATGAGAACAGTAATCTGGCCTTTCTCCCACCTTACCTCATTTGGTTTACTTTCCTTGTCAGCTTTTCCAGGAAGAAGCTCTGCAACTTGTCCTGCTTCTGTCGGGCTCTGAGCACACTGTGCCCCCACATCTCTCTATACTCCCCAATAAGAAATGTCTTTCCTTTCAGCAGTGTCAAAGCAGCTGATCTTGCAAACTGCCAGAAAAAAAAAAAAAAAAAAAGAAAAAAGGCAGCATGTTTTGAGGTTTGCATCTTGTGAGGTGAGAGTCAGAGAAACAAAGTAAATGCCATCGTTCCAGGTCCTGGGGAAGAAATTGTCTCAGCGTGAAATTCAGCCAACAAAAAAAGCCTATTTCTGACACAGATGAAAGTGATGATAGCCTGCTTGCTTGCCCATGGGAAAACACAGGTCTTCCAGGCTTCATAAGCCTGAGGCTAAAGAAAATGTTATCTCTTTATTGAGGCCTAATGTACTGACAACACTACAGTGTGTGAAGCAAAATGTCTTCCAGTGATTCCCAAGTAAGCCCTACCAAACAGCTTGGCTGCCAGGGGCTTTGGCTGAAGCCCCATCAGTTTAATGTATGGTTTTGCACTGAATTCAGTGGATATTAGGAGGACACAGCCACGTGGGAGCGCTCAGCACCCGCAAGGGCAGATCTGGCTAGTAAGAAGGATATGTCCTAGGTGCATAAGAAATCACAGCTCCCTTTGATCCTGGCTCCTGGAGGATATTCAGGATGTTCTCATGCACTCTTCTCATATTGTGTTAGAAGACCTACGTGGTCACAGCTGACCATGCTGGGTAAATAATCTAATGTAATTGCAGGGTAAAGAAATGGCAAATTCCCTTCTAAACCAGAGTAGAGCTTGCATCTATTATTTATTAGAGGCAACCAGCAGAAGAGAGCAGGTTACGTGGTAATTACTTTTTGACCTCCTGGAGGTAATTGCATAATCATTTGCTGAGAATTGCTATTACAGTTGGGTGAATCCTGCAAGACATTTTCTGTGAACAGTCATTTGAATTTTTAAACCAATTTCTACCTAACGATGGATTTCTGATAAGGTCGTCCACCACCCCGGTGTCAGAACAGCATTTATCCCTGCCTTTCTGGGGGGCTTTGTGCTCTTCAGCTATTCAAGGGAATGAGTTAACTGGCAACCACACTCATAGCTATTTGATGAATCACCCAGATAAGCTTAGCCCAGCCTTTTTGTGGTTGAAAACTGCTCAGAGATTTTAAATCAGGCGGTTCCGGTTCTGCTGATACTGTCATTAGGTCAATGTCTGTAGAGTTTTCTCTCTGGAGTGAAAATCAAAGTGCTGAAATTCTCCATGAAAAAGCAACTTCTGATGTGGTCACCTTCCCAGGACAAGCAGACTTTGAAGTAGGATCTAAGGGTTGGATTGCCTTTATTGGATGCCCAGTATTCCAGCAGCTCAGAAGCAGGACTCCCAAAATGTGGGAGCAGGCACTAACAAGACATTTCCTGGAAGCCTAACTAGCTTTGCCATAGTTTTAGCTCCATCCTGAAACTGGGAGTTGTGACACATGGGATGACTTGGATTCTCACCTTCCTCTATTTCCATTAGCTAGAGAGGCAGCCAAAAAGACTAACTCAGAGCAGACAGAGTCAGACAAGACCAACCTCACTTTGATTTCTCTTAGTCTTCTTTATCTCTTCCCCTGATTTTATGCATATCCTGGAGCCAGGCCCTACAAGCTCTGATATTGTCTGTTCTTCAGTTCTTGAACCTTTGAAATAACTTTACTTATGACTGAATAGTTACCATTGGGGTCCCATCTGGGGAAACTATATTAAAAGAATCAAGATCATTGCACAATCTTCTGTGGCATACAGGGTTTTTTTCTAACAACCCCTCTCAGTCTGTGACTCCCTTTATCTTACCTTCAGAAGCCATGGGGGGACCATGAGGGGACATCACAAACCCTGCAGATAAGTTTTAGTCCACCTGAAGTCTCCCTGTATTGCTCACCCTGCAACAGTGGAGACCAGGCTGTTTTAAAATTTATAGTGTAATTGATTTCTTTATAAATCATTCAGCTCTTATTATTTATTAATTCTTCTGTCAAGGTTAATTTGAAATACTTCTAAATAAGGCTTCCTGACAATGCCTTTGTTTGTGAGATTGACAGCACCCAGTGCATGCTTTCCACCCATTGCAAAGGCAATCTGCACAGACTCAGGTCCAAATAAAGGTGATCCTGCTTCATTCCAGAAGAAAAGACGCAGTGCAAATCACCCACAGGTCCTGCAGTTGTTTGTCATTAATATTGCAGAATCAGACTTCTGTTGTCTGGGCAGGACTCAGATGAAAATGTCATGCATGAAGAGAAGTGAGGTGGACAACTTGGTGCCATAACTTTGCAGGTAGTCAGCAAAACAATGCACCAGGCATGAGATAGCTCATGTGTGTCTGAAATTGTAAGCAGTGAATCAGGGTTTCTCAGATCATCTGAAGTGCAGCAATTATACTTTATTAATGGAATCATAGAATTACAGAATCACAGAGTGCAGAATGTATTTGGTTGGAAGAGACCTTCAAGATCACACAGTACTGAAGGGTAGACACTAAACCATAACCCCAATTGCTTCAGTTGGAAAAGACCTCTAAGATCATAAAGTCCGACCATCAACCTGACACCACCATGGCCATTAAACCACGTCCCCAAATGCCATGTCTACACAGTTTTTGAACACCTCCAGGAACAATAATTCCACCACCTCCCTGAGCAGCCTGTTCCAACGCCTGACCACTCTTTCAGGAAAGTCATTTTTCCTAATATCCAACCTAAATCTGCCCTGGTGTGACTTGAGGCCATTTCCTCTCTTTCTATCACTTGATACGAGGGAGAAGAGACCAACCCCCACTCACTACAACCTCCTTTCAGGTAGCTGTAGAGAGCAACGAGGTAATGAGGTTTCCCCTCAGCCTCATCTTCTCCAGAGTAAACTACCTCAGCTTCCTCAGCCACTCCCCATAAGACTTGTTCTCCAGACCCTTCACCAGCCTCATTGCTCTTCTCTGGACACAAATCTTTTGTATTTAATACAGACAGAGACACAAAAATCCAGTGAGTTCTGCTCTTTGAGAGGAATCACCAAGAAACATGGTTACCTAGAAAAATGCAGGTGAGGACCATCAGGAATAAAAAACCCTCCATGAATATTCATGGTGTATTCTGCAGGTCTGGGTGATTAGTTGGGAATATGTCTTACGACTTGCCTTTAACGTTTCCTGCCATCTTTGCCTGCTTTAGCCTGGGAGCTCCAGACAGCACAGCCCAGATGTCTTTTAATATCTGGGCAGCACCTGATGGTACCACAGGAGCAGTCATAACCGCAGACATTTTGCGCCGCTCCATGTGGTTCAGCACGTTCATAAACTGCTGACTCTGGTGGCTGCTGGCTGAAGAGAGAGTCCTGGCTGTGTGATTACATTTCAATGGCATCTGCCACCTGTGTTTTCTTTTGAACTGCTAATATTTCAGGTTTCTGTTCCATGACAACAGTACTGCAGCCTGGGTCCCTGCACCTGCACTTCCCATGTAGAGGCTTCAGCAAAACCCCTCCACAGCGTTGCAGGCAGTGGAACTTCCCTTTCTCTTTTCCAGAGGTCCATTTGTCTGCTGCCTTCACATGTGCAGCTTGGATGCTCCCCTTAATGTGTTTTTTGCTTGTTTTTTCCTTACTGTAGGGTGAGCTAGCACAAACCTTTCTTGGAGTTTCGATTCGGTTTAAAGAACAATTAATGAGCAAGGGAGGAACTAGCACAAACCAGACTGTATTGCGTATGAGAAGGAGGGGGGTGTTGCTGGATATCCCAGTGTGCCCAGGCTGTGGTCACTGATTTCTGCTTCACAAAAGTGCCCAGAGAAGTAATTATTTTGACTTCTAATCAATCTTCCTCTCTTTATATTCCGTCCATTAGAATGGGATTGTATGGAAGGTACCATGGCGCTAGCTGGTGTTAGCTGTGGAGATGGATTCCAAGGTGACACAAATGCAGGATTACACCTCACAGCTGTAAATTTAAATAATTCAGCATCTGCCCATGTGGATCAGTGTGAGCTGGCATGCTGTGCTGCCATGGGCAGGGGGTGAGGTAAGGACAGCCAAGGAAGGGGGACAGCATCAGATGCTAACTTGAGAGATGTGAGAAGAACAAGGTGGTGGTCACAGACTCAATTTAAGAACCAAATTGACCTAGTGAGAAAGAGATTCCCATTCAAGGCACTTGGAATAGGGTAGAGGATACACCCCCCCAGAGTCTGTGCTACCTAGAGGATTTATCCTGACCCCAAACAAGTCCTTTCCCTTCTGTGTTTTTCTTTTGCCTCCCATAATTTTTCTTCTCTGTTTGACATTTGCAAAGCATGCCAGGGAGGTTAGGAACTGTGCTCTGTGGGATGTGGATGTGTGGTCCTTTGAAATTTTAGGTCTAAAACTTCAAGGCCTTCAAAGCAAGAAAAAAATTTCACTTTATGTTTGGAGACCACTAGGTATCATCAGACCTTACCATCAGAGTTTGATGGGCATTGGATAGCACAAACGTTAAAAAAAATCAAAGCAGAAAATGTAGTGTGGTGCATTTAGAGGTTTGGAGTTCTGGCATAGCAGTTCACTTATGCCTAAAATTCCATCTTTTCCCCCAAAATATTTTATTTAGAACATTTTCCCCAACCTGAACCTGGCCAGTCACACAAGGTGTTTACAAATTATTCACCTGGTACAAAAAAGGGCTGAAATGTCACAGTGTCCAATGAATAAATTATTTGATGAGCATCATCCTGCTAACTCTGTGCACATCTCTGCAGAAAAGGAGCTCTGATAACCTTGTGTTTCCTACCTTGCTGTCCCTCGCCCCCCACTGACCCCCATTCTTCCCATATAAAGCTGTCTCAGATAAGAGGAAGAGATGATTATTAAGATGGGAACAGAAGAGCATCCGCCAAAGGAATACCAATGAAGCAGTACCTTGGTGTGTGCATAAACTGAGCCCTTTTCCAATGAACATCAGATACAGGCAAAAGAGTGACAAACAGCAAGTGATTCCTGTCATCAGCAGAATCCACATGGGAGCCTCTGGAAATTGGTATTTTCTCTCTGCAAAATCAAAGAGATTTAAAGATTCAGTGAATGCCGAACAGTGCATTAAAGGCAGCCAACATCAGTCAGCAGTGACCTGCGCTGGCAGCGGTGTAGGGGTGGAGAAGAGCAGAAATGCCTCTGCAGGGAATGGAGAGCTTGCCCAGAGAGTGTGCAGTGAGCTCAGGAAGGAATTTATGGTGGATGAAGAGCCATTGTGGATGGACAGCTTTGTAGACTGGAGCCCTGGGCCAAATCCAGAGTTATGAGTAACAGGCTGCAATGCCACTAACATCAGTTGTGTTTCACACCAGCTCTGAACTTAGCTACTTTCCTCTCCCACACAGCAGAAGGGTAAATGACTTGTGCTAGGGGAGCTAGTGTCATCTGGAGTCAGTTTTAATAAAGCCCTACTGACAAACACCCACAAAGTCCACCTTATTTATTACAGGTCGAGTAGTCCAGATGCCTGAGGAGACAATTTGAAACATCCTTTCTCCCACAACTAGCATGAGAGCTCCCAGTTTTCACTTAGATATACAGCTTCTCTGTGGGAAAGGTAGAGGAGCAGAGACCTCAAGAGAACCCTGAACCTGGCTATAATCCTCCCAGCTCCACATGTGCTCAGTTGCTTTCTGGGCACAGCTCTAGAGGCATTGGTAGGGGAAAGGCAGGCAAGACACAGGGTGCAATAAATCAGCCTAATCACTTTGTGGTACCACATTTCCAAGGCATCATTGTAGGACAGCAGTATTCTTTAGAATTCTTATTTTGCTCATTTTCCTTAACTGTTATTTCCAGTAGCTTCATTTTATAACAGTTATCTCCACAGGCATCAGCAGTCCCCACATCCTGTGTTTATTCTGTCTCTCTGTTTGTTTTGCTAATAGTTGTTTTTTTTCTTCTTCCCCATTACTTTTTTCTTAAATAATATTACAGCGAGGCAGAGAAGAGCTGGCCATCAGAAAGCTGACCTCTTACAACCAACCTCTTATTCTTCATTTTGAATTTAAAGCAGAATTTAAAGAGACATGGGGTGTCTGAATTGAGTTCTGTGCTGTGTTTGCATGGTCAAGACTCCACCTCCAGTGAATCCGTGACTCTAAGCAATGTTTGGGTACCTCTGTAACAGGGAAATAGTCAATAAACCAGATTAATTAGAATCATAGAATCATAGAATCAGTCAGGGTTGGAAGGGACCACAAGGATCATCCAGTTCCAACCCCCCTGCCATGGGCAGGGACACCTCACACTACATCAGGCTGGCCAGAGCCTCATCCAGCCTGGCCTTAAACACCTCCAGGGATGGAGCCTCAACCACCTCCCTGGACAACCCATTCCAGCCTCTCACCACTCTCATGGTGAAGAACTTCTTCCACACATCCAGCCTGAATCTCCCCACTTCCAGCTTTATTCCATTCCCCCCAGTCCTATCACTACCTGATATCCTAAAAAGTCCCTCCCCAACTTTCTTGTAGCCCCCTTCAGATACTAGAAAGCCACAATAAGGTCACCTCAGAGCCTTCTCTTCTCCAGACTGAACAGCCCCCAATTGCTTGCATGTACTCCCTCAGATTGGTGGTCAGTCTTTAAATACCCAGGTGGGAAGCTCTTGTACATACTTTGGTTTCAACCTTGAACCTTGGTAATTTCTCTTCCCTCCCAAACCTGGCCACTTTGCAGGGCTCTGTATTCCTGAAATGACTCTAAATCACACATCGTAAGGTGAAAAAGATCATAAAGGAACAACAAAGGATCAGCAAACATAAAATAGAAGAATGGCAACCTCCCTACCTTACACTGCAAAACTCAAAGGGAGTTTTCAAACAGCCCCATTTCCAGTCAGCTGGAGATTTAATTTACACAGTAATTTACTGTGTCTGCACTTTTCCTGCCCCCCACCTTCCTCCTTCTCTTCTTTTTCTCAATAGTTACTTTTATTCTTGGCCTTTAATAAGAGGAACCTAATGACCAAGCCTTACATGCAAATGAGCTTTTCCCTCCAGTGTGTGCTGAGCAAAGAGAGAATGATAGGGGAGATTCATGGGGGGAAAAAAAGCCATTTATTGCAAAGAATTTTTTGTATTGTAAAGTAATTCTAGTATTTCAGGAAAAGGGGACAAGTTCACATAGAAAATTATGCCAGCTGAGATTGTTTGAGTCTGCAATTTTCTTTGCATGCTGGTGGGGCCAGTGATCACTCTGGATTTGTGGGTGTCTGTGTGAGCCCAGTGCTGCTATTTTCTGGGCAGTCCAGCAGCAGCTTTTGCTTGTTAACTGTTTCCTTCTTGGGTGAGCAAGGTGTGCTTCTGGTGATTTTTATTAGATAATGGCTCAGTAGGAAACTGAGCAGAAGAAACATTTTCATAATTGATGGCTCAATTTCAGTCCTGAAAACACTCAATGGCTTTTTCAGCCTCACTAACACTGGAAATTATTAGAAATTATAAACTGAGATGTGGCTGGAGCATATCAAAATGGACAAGTACCAAAAACCACAGGCCTGATGCTTTTCCATTTGGTGAGGAGGGGGAGATGTGTGTGGGTTCTTGCAGAATTTTATAGAATTGAGCACATCTCATTCCCAGGACATGCTCTGGGATGTGTACCTCCTTCTCTTGCAGCAGTGTAACATGGTGTGTGGAGCAGTTGGTTCCCTAAAACAGTGCTCATCAAACATCTGAATATTAAGTATCCCACAGCTTTACTGAGGAGGGAAGGAAATTCATGCATCTTCCCAGATACTGCAGCCCCAAGTGCTACCACCTTTAACCAAATAACACTTAAGATGCAAGTTCATTTCTTGCCTTCATTTCACCACACTGAATGCTGTACCTCAAGAGGAAGGAGAGGTTAGGATACTTTCAAGGACCATCTTCTGACACCTTCCACTAGTGGATATTTAGTGATAAATTCCTGAGCAACAAATACATCTGGACTCACTATATTACACAGAGGGTTTTTTTCTCTTGGTGAGCTTCTGAATGGTGAAACAGGTGAAGAAAGGACACAATCCTATTTTTCATGCAAGCCCTAGAATTCATTAGCAGTTTCTTGACCACAGCCATCCCTGTACAGTTGCCTTTGCTCTGCAGCCACAGATAAGTACCAGCCTTTGTACATTCTGTTCTTTCAAGGACACACATGCCTCCAGGCACTCCTTTCTGAAAGGCAAAGTCACCATGGAATCCCTCTCTAGGAATATATACTTCCTCAAGGCAGGGATTTTATTGCTGTTTTATTAAATTGCCACAGGACAATATCACTGCCCTGCAAATGATGTTAGGGAAGTGTGTGTAATAAATGCAGAAGGCAGCACTCTGCTGCAGTCACGTTCTCTCTACTCTGCACATGCACCATGCTATTTCGTCATGACCACAGGCAGCATAAGCCGAGCTGGTGGAGGTCCTAGGGATGTTTATGATAACATCAAGGCCACTGTACTGTGAGGAGAAACTCCATCCTGGAAATGGCTTCAAGGTGGGATTCATGTCCATTTTGGATTTCACTTTAACCTGATAGGATCTGGTAATCCTTTTTACCACCTTGGACATGCCTGTCATTGCATAACCGATGGAATTCAGAGATTAAGCATGAAAAAGCATCACAGTATGTCTTAGTTATGCTGCTGATGAAGGGAAAAGATGGTTATAGGTTAGATCCCTGCAAAGAGCTGTCTTGATGCCGGATTTCCAGGAGTATGTCTTGCTGCATCCCGCTCACTGGAGGCAGGGACATCATCTCCAAAGAACATGTCATACTAGATGACACTGATTCCATCCTCCAGAGCCATGAAGCAAGCATAAAGGCTCATAGAAAGGCCTGCTTTAAACCCTGACACAGCAAATGGGCCATAGAAAAACCTGCATCAAACCTTGTTACAACCAGCTCATAGTTAATTCAGTTTTGATGACTTGAAGCAGAACTTTTTAGTTTAGTCTTTCTCTGTAGGCATCAACCTGTTTACTTGACAGCTGAAGATTCTCTTTTTCTTTCTCTTTCTTTCTTTCTTTCTTTCTTTCTTTCTTTCTTTCTTTCTTTCTTTCTTTCTTTCTTTCTTTCTTTCTTTTTCTTTCTTTCTCTTTCTTTCTTTCCTTCTTTCTTTCTTTCTTTCTTTCTTTCTTTCTTTCTTTCTTTCTTTCTTTCTTTCTTTCTTTCTTTCTTTCTTTCTTTCTTTCTTTCTTTCTTTCTTTCTTTCTTTTTCTTTCTTTCTTTCTTTCCTTCTTTCTTTCTTTCTTTCTTTCTTTCTTTCTTTCTTTCTTTCTTTCTTTCTTTCTTTCTTTCTTTCTTTCTTTCTTTCTTTCTTTCTTTCTTTCTTTCTTTCTTTCCTTCTTTCTTTCTTTCTTTCTTTCTTTCCTTCTTTCTTTCTTTCTTTCTTTCTTTCTTTCTTTCTTTCTTTCTTTCTGTGAATAGCTGCAAGCTTTGCTCTCTTTTAATGTAAATAATCTTATTTGGACTTGCTGACTTTAGAAGCCATTGCATGCATTCTGGACCTAGCACAGAGGCAGAGAAAATAGAATATTGCACCAGCTCATTTTATGAGAGTTCTTTAAACTAGGAAAAAAATAGAGAGAAAAAATAAAATGAAAGCAATCACAACTATAAGAGTGAATTTGCTTGTCCCCTGGCATTCCCTCCCCGCCTCCTCCCTTCTCCCTTTTTCCATTTCCATTGCTTCAGGGACTTACTGCAGCCATGGGATTAATGGACATCTAATGCCATCTCTGTTTTACAGCCTGGAAACTCTCATGTTTAGTTTACATTGTTTTTTCTTTTCTGATGCATTTGCAGAATTTGAGATACTGATAGTGAGGAAGGCAGATAAAGATTGAAGACATGAGAAAGAGAGACAACCTCTGCCTCCTGCTCACACTGTTCAAAATGCCTCTGGACTTTGGAGCCTGCAGATACTTCCAGTGGCTAATACCCACTTCCTCTTTCCTGCCATCATAGAGGACATGGGAAGGACAGCAGTGATAATCTTGCTCTCTGGTGGGTTGGTGTTATCCATCACTCAGGAACAGGTAGGGAATGCATTACCTTATAACATTCCCCAGTGCAGTGAGATATCTCTTGTGTGGTTTGGCACTATGCTCCTTTTTATTGTAGTTCTATTTTTGTTATAATTGCTATTAGCAAGACAAAGGTAATTTCCCTGGATCTTCTCCATAAATGAATGGACACAATGGTCATACTCATGAGGAAGCTAATACCTATCCTCCTGGCTGTGCAAAATACTTGATAGTAAATGCAGAAGAGTGATGGACATATGTCACAAGTGTGAATGATGTCAGAAATAGTAGGGGAGGGCCAAGATTAGAGGTTCTGTGAAGCTTGGCTTTTACAGGGTCATCAACTTCCTTGTGCATTGCTCAGCTTCAGGTCATCACCAGCGTCTCTGCTCCAGTCAGGGAAGGGTGCTGCTCTCTGCCAAACCATGCCTCTCTGGAAGGGAAAGGACAAGAGGTGGGAACACAGCCTACTTCTCCATTTAGGGGTATTGCTCTTTTTCCTCACCAAGTCCTGAAGTAGCAAGGCTGTGGTACTGTGCCCCTCTGGGATGAAATGACTTGTGGATGTGTCAGCAGGTCAGGTCAGATCTGGCAAGAAAATTAGTGGGGTAGAAAGAGCTCCATGAACCTATGCAGAGTCTCCAAATCCTCACCAGTAACACTGCAGTACTTGACAGCTCTGCAGTATTTTGTTTATTAGTATCATGTAAAGGTGTCACCCATCAGTTAAACAGAAAAGATGGGTGAGCTTTTAGTCAAGATACTAAATGCTGCCTGAAACCAGGCTGGTTTTTAGTAATAGTGACAAAAACACAGTGTCAGAAAGAACAGAAGGAAAATGCCATCCTGTGACCGTGTCTCTCTCTCATTCTCAGCATCTTTGGTGTCAGCTTTGTTAGGCTGTTGGAACAGAAGCTGGAGGAAAGGCTGGGAATGATGCTTGAAGCAAACCCAGCACCAGAATTGTGGTTCATCCTCCACTGGCTCAGGGTGTGAGCGACCCCTCTGAACAAAGAGCTCTTTCTCAGTCTGCCATAGCTATCTGTGTTATCTTTAAGTATCTTAGAGGTTCCTTAAAAGACAGCTTGGAGTCCCTGTTAGGCAGCAGTTTAAGTGTGGAGCAGAGAGAGAAAGAGAGGGAGACGAATGCCATCCCATGTCACTGTCCTTGCTATGCCACTCTGTGCAAGTGAGTGACACACTGTGTTTCAGGAGTGGCAGGAGCCATTTGGCTTTGAGTGATGGTGCTGCTCAGGTGGTTATGAAGGCATCTCATTTCCCTTCAGCTGCCCCATAATGCAGTCTCATTATCACACCACCCTATCGTGTCATGCCAGCATCTCAAGGCAAGTGGGTCACAAGGCTTTTTTCCCCACTCTGCTCCCAGTTCCAAGCAGTTCCTCTCACTCTGCCATGAAAGGGAGTAAATTGTTGTTCAAGCAAGTGTGACCCTGTGCTTTGCTGTCATCAGGACAGCTTTTTAGAAGACATTTAATGCTTAATATGGAGCTCTTGACAGAAATGAGCTATTCCTTGCTGGGCTCCTGACAGACTGCTGGAGAGTCTCAGGAGGAACAGAAGAGATTTATCGGAAAGAAGGTTTTCTACTACAGGCAAGGGAAAAATAGGAACATAGTCATTAAAGGAGAAAAAAGCAGGAAAATGAAAGGAACCCTGGTGTTGGGTCCTGTTTCCCATCTAGCTGAAGAAAGAGACTTGCAAACATTCAGATTAATCTTGGGAAATAAGCAGCATCTCAGATTTTCATTGCAAGAAATTGGATGTTGTCATCAAAATTGTTTATTTATTTTTACTCCAGTTAATAATTACAATCAGGAAATTAAAAAGGAAAAGTAGCATGAAGTTCTGTTGGGATAACTGAGGAAACACTGAGGAGAAATAGTGCACCTGTCTCAACATTATTGTTTTTTTCTCCATGTATATTCTCACATTTAAAGAAGTTGGATTTGCTTGTTGTGCTTCGCAAGGCTGGGTTTCATCCTTTTCTTGCGTCCCTACACAAACATCAGCTGTTTGAGGTGGATCTTGCAAAACTCCAAAGCTTCTTTTCTTCTGCTTTTGAAATTCTGAAAATTCATATTTTTATTCATTATTCACCTCTCCCATGGTTTCTCTGTGAGCAAAAATTCAGTAGTGCCTTAGCTGACTGACTGAACAGCACGAACAGTGAAGAGACAGTTTTCTGACAGTCCAAAGTCTAAAATCTTTATCATCCTGTGGAGTGAATCCTGAAGGATAAGCTACTGGGAAGAAGTCTTTCAAAGGACTTGGTTGCCTTGTTACTATTCACTTCAATGTAAGTTTGACCTCTAAACTCTTCAGGTCTACTTTGACAATTGCACCCTACACCCAGGGGTTCAGAAATGATAAAAGAAAGGAATTAAATTTTAATGAACATAATTTACTGCAATGTGTTCAGCAGCTTACTTGCAAAAGCTGTGAGGTGACCCCAGCTCTCTACACCCTGGGACATGGCCACAAGAAAGGCTGAATGCTGTAGAGTCTCTGAGATGGATGCGCCAATAAATATGGTGCAAACTACTTTCACTTTTCTGAAGTCAGGAAAGTGATGCTCAATTTAATCTCTTAAGAATCTTGGATTGTCAAAACTTTCTGGAAAACTCCTAAAAACCCGCAGATTTCCTCACAGGAGAGTAGAGGTTGAACATCAAAATATTTAACAAGGTTCAAATGTTCACAGTGCCATGCAGGGAGAGAAGGTGAGTCTCAGAGATCTCCACAATGCTGGACTTCATCTAGGGAAGGTGAGACCATCAATGGCATGTAGAGAGGTGAAAGAGAGAGGAAGGAAATCTCTGGCAATAACTGACTGCATACAGTGTTAATCTGCTGCTCTGAGCTGCCCATTGCAGACCCAGAGCAGGGGGATAGACCTCAAGGATGCTCCCCTGAAACAGTTCAGTGAAGACCATAAAAGCCACCAGTGTAAGCAGGGAATGCTTTCCCTGAGGACCAGAAGCTTGTGCTTTCCCTGCATGGATCCTCCATTTCAGCTCAGGCTGCACCAGACTAACCAAGTCCAGTTACAATGCTCTCTTTATTGTTTTATTTTTACCACAAAAATACCTCAGAGAAATAACTAAGGATCAACACCCTGTCACTTTAAACATCTTAAGGAAAGAGAAGAGAAAGGCTAGACTGTGCCCCAGAGATCTTACCATTTAATTGAAATTCCAGGAGCACACCCAGATTTGAGGATAGGGCTCAGTGTATTGTATTATTCTACAAATGAGTTTTCTCATGTTTGTCAAGAAAGTTTCTTTCTTCACCTCTCTCCTTAGTAAAGCTCTGCTTTCTTCCTTTCCTTTTTTTTTTTCCTCTCTGCAAACACAAGAGGAAAAGAGAATGAAAGGTGAGAGCTGATTGAGTGAGCAACAGCAGGGGTAAGAAATGAGTATTTATCAATGTTCCTCTCCTTTTAAAGCACATCAATTCTGAAGCTGCTGACACAGGTCTTGCTGTAACTGCTGGAAGAACCTCCAGGAGCTAATAATTTTATGTTCAGGCTTATGTAAAACCAGTTTTGATTAATTATTGATGCAAAGTTAGGAAAATGAACATTCGCTCTGCTTTGGCACAGTCCTGTCAAATAAATGAAGCTGTGGCTGCTGCACAGCAAGGTGTCCAACCCCCACTCCTGTCTAGCAGCTCTTTGGTAGCACGCCAGCCTGGGCTCCTTGTGGGGAGCACTGTGCCTCCTCCTGCTGCAACCTCCTTTGGAGAGCTTGTCTTCAGGCTCTTGAACTGTAGGAGAAACCATGCCAGGCAGTACCAGCTTTCCTTAACCAGCCCAGTCAGAAGTAGGCCATATTCCTTTCTCATGATCACTGAGTTGGGCAAATCTGCCTCTTTTTTAACATTTGACTTAAGCTTAGTGCCTGAAATCTCAGTCTTATTTTGCCACTGCTTTGTGGAGCTGGCTGGGGTTCAGTTCAAGGCACAATGTTCCCATGTCCAGCACAGCATTCCTATGGGTTCCTGAACAACGTATCCGTGCACAGAAAGCAGTCTTGACAATAATTGCTTCGCAGATTCAATTCAGTTCAGTCTAATTAAATAGGTTCAGCAGCACAAAGGCTGCAGAAATAGCTGCAATCTCATGCTAGACACGCAGCTGCAGACCTGCAACATGCACTTCTGAAAGGTGCAAAAATACATTTAACCTCCTAGTGGAAGCTGCCCCTTGCAATGTAAAAATTTCTACAGCTACACTTAAAACTTCTCAGTGCTGACAGTAGCACTCACATCCAGAGTCAGATACACACCTCTGATCTGCACACATCTCTATTCCCAACCCATGTTAGACACACACACAAGCCTCCTTTTCCATTCTGCAATACCACAGTTAGCTTGGATCCACCTCCACTGGTTTGTGTGGGGCTGCACTGGTCACAATGGGAGCCACAGGGTGTGGAGAGGGGGATTTTATCCACTGCTTCTAGGAAAGCAAACAGCCTAAGTTATTGTGCCTGTTAATGAGCATGCCACATAGCCCTGCTCCTCACTTCATCACTTTCGTGTTCTTTCTAGAGTGATGCCATTTTACATCCCACAGCCTTTTATAAGCTCCTGATGTCCAATGCCTACAGTCTCTTCTTATCATCTTTCTCTTTTTCTTTTTAGCACTCCTGGCTTCCCAGAACCCTTTTCTAGGGCTGGCTTTTTTACAATGGTTTCAATTCTTAGCTCTTCACTCTTCCAATTGTTCTTTACAGATATGGAGGGTGGGTGACTTGAAAGTGCCCTGGCTTAATTCAGCTCCCCTTGAACTCAGTAGTACAGAAAAACTGAACTGCACATTTCCCTTGATTTCAACAGGAGAAGAGTAAGACAAGTGCATTGGGCTTTAGAAATTCCCCCCTTGATGTTTTCCCATCACCCTATTCCCTGTCATTAGCACACTTTGTACCACTGCTCCCAGTTCTGCTGTAGAGTGTGCTCCTATTTTCATTCTCTTTCACACCTGTCCATCTCCATGCTTTAACATGCTTGAATTCCCTTTTATGAGTTTTCTAGGGCTGTAGGCCTTTCTTGCAGAACAATTACCACTGCTTTGTAATGGAGTTTACACTGAGTTATTCTCAACCAGAGCTTCATTTGCCTAGGAATCCATCAGCCAGCTACATTACGGACACATCACCTGCAGCCTCACAGCTAAGTAGCAAGATTTTCTTCTCCTGGAGAATCAACACTATTACCCTCAGAACCAGAAGCAAATTTTTAATGAGAAATTTTCAAATAGGAGTTTATTTGACATTATAATTAACATGAATTTCATGTATGCAGTATTCTGTTAGAGGAAACTATATCGAGGCAGGCTATAACTGAACTTGTTGCTTCTCCTTCTATTTCCTAATGTCTAATTTTGTAGTGAAGTAGTGGAGAGTGTGTCGTTAATTGAGCTATGGATGGTACCAGGAGCTTTGTACGATTCCCTAAGAGCAGTGACAGCCAGTTCACTTTCCTCTCTACAGTTAGGCACGTAGTCCCAAAGCCCAGCCTGGAGATCATCCTGCACACTGTCCCTGACAGGTTCATTGTTTTCCAGCCAAATGGAGAAAAGTCCAAAGACCTGAAGCCAGCCCCTTGGTTCAATCCCACCACTTAGGTGTTTCATTCACCTTTGGTGCTCTCCCATGCAGCAAACCAATGTCTGAGGTCTATCTGGACCCTGGGTAGCAACTTCAATGTGTATAGAGGCCTGAAGCTGCACCAAGGCAAAAGCAATCACTGCTGCCTTTCCCACCTAGACAGCAGATGCCATGTCTGAACTCAGGTGCAAACTTCTGAAAATGGCTTGTGAGCTCTTATTGATCACTCCTCCCCTAGCAGTTGTACAAGACTTTCCTCCCAATGCCCAAAATTATGTCTGAAATCAGTTTAGGGAATGAGCAAGTCTTTTAATTAAAACAGTCTGCTATGATGAATCTGTTATTACAAAGTCTTACCTATGTAAAACATTAATAATACAAATTTCATTTGTTTATGTCAGCACCAAGCATTAATTTTTAATGGCGAAATGTATGAGTTATGAAAGGCATTAATGCAAAACAAATCACCAACTGAGAAGGGAAAAGAAATCCATTTTTTAGGCTAAGCAGTGGGAATGAAATATTATTGTGGTTCTAACCGGGGAAAAAAAATATTTCTTAGGGTGCCAAGAGCAATTAAAAAAAACCCAGGGAAGCCTTGGGTTTTATCATCATGCTTAATATTAGATTCTATATCCAGCAAAGTTTGTGTCCATATGATCCAGCCTGTGCCTTGATGCCATCTCTGAGGAAGGCTTTTACACAGAATTACTCTAATTGCCGTGCAACTGCCATGAAAGTGGATCAGATACACGCTGCAGAACAACCACCTCGCTGGTGGGAGGGAGGGAGACCACACAGAGCCCACCAGTTAGTCACACTGGCTTGGTGGGCCAAATTCATCACAGCTGCAAACAGGAGACACTCTCTGGGATTTAGGAGTCACTCCTGCTTACACCAGCAATAAATTTTCTCCAGGCATCAATTGCCAACTCCTTCTTACAGCTTATGATTATAATTCTGCAGGATGCATCAATACCAAGTGGACTGTACAGACCAAAATGGACTGTAAAGGAGTTGGTTGTGATGGGCTGGTCCTGGGTCTGAGGCAGAGTTACTGAGGACCAGTAGCTTATGCTAGGACTTCTGGTTCTGCAGTACCTGCCATCCTCACATTTAACCCTCACTCTAGCAATAGTTTCACAACAGGAAAACTGTTATTGAGCCCTGGGCAGAGAGAACATGGAAAATCCTCAAGTGCTTTGGGAGCAAGTCTCTCTGGTACTAAGGCAGGGCTTGGGATGCTAGGTTAGAAGGGCTTGTGGGCAACATAACCCCTGGTTCTTCTGTCCACAGCAGCCATGAGCATCCTTCACCATGCTAGCCATCTCCCTGATTTTCAGTGAGTGATTCCAGGTGTGTACAGCAAGGCCATGCCTCCTGTTCTTACCCATGTGCTGTAGGCAGCGTGGCTGTAAGGAGCTTGCAGAATGCCCATGGAGCCTAGAAATGGCATCTGTGCAGAGCACACAGACACCAGGACCCAAAATGTTGTGACCACAGGCAATGGGCTGGATGTCGTGCTCAGCACAACGAGGGACTCAGCAACAGATTCCAGTGATGGGATAGTGTGAGTGTGGCAAAGCAGGGCTCAGAAATCACTTGGCTTCCTGCTCAGAAGGCCTTCATGAGCCACATAGGACATTACCCTGGCACAGTCTAATTGCCATTTCTTTTCACTCCCAGTCTGCTGTGGCTGTTCAAGGACTGCTACAGAGTTAGAGAATGGGGACATCATCTGGTTTTAAGCTTTATGGAACTGTACTTTGCCTTGTTTCCCTAGTTAAGACTTCAGCAATAAAGGCAATACATCTTGTAGCTTCTGTCTTTCTTCCACACTCTTCCTTTCTCTCTTTCTATCTTCTGTTCTTGTCTCAGTCTAAAAAAAAAGGTGCTGAGATTAGCAATAAAGCAAGAATTTAATATCATCCTACAGGATACTACGACAAACTGCCCCTTGGTTCCATCGATTCAACAGGCCTGAAATATAGGAAGGCATCTAAGGGGAAGAATGTGAGATGAACTTTGCAGATATAAATTCTGTAATATTGGATTTCTCCTAACACATTTCAGGGCTGTGTTGTGTTGCACCAGCATCTCTCCCTCCGATGCTACAGGATCTCTGTTAGCTAAGCAATAGGTTCTTGTTGGCAAAGCATTTAGGGCAGGATGCAGTATTTCATCTCAACACTAGCCCTGATATTACAATGTGTGACACATCCACTGCTTCGTGCCTCTGATAGAGATACACCACCCAGCCTGAGGGTACCAGAAACCTAGCTGGGAGCAATTTAAGTTGTTTTCTTCCTCCCAGCATCAATCTGCAAGGTGAAATAATATAGGAGAAGTTGTGGCTGTAGGGGAAAACTTGCTGTACCAAGTATCAAAGGCTTGATAGAGGCAATTGTAAATATTTGAGACATGTGATGCTGTAATCTCTTATTTCTTCTTCCCCACACACATATTCCTTCCAATCTCTAAGTATCTACTTGGCATGGTTAAAAAATAATCAAATCTTAGTCTTTTTTGGATACTTAGCAAGTTCATTTTCAAAATTCATGACTTGAGAAATGAGATTCAGTTTGCCACATAACATTCAAAAAACTATCACTGTGCTCATCCTTTCCCCTTGAGGAGAAGAGTCCAGCTCACTCTGAAAGGTTTTCTTATAACTTCTCATTCTTGCACTTTTCATGATGTTGCACTCATGTTACAAATGAAGTAGGTGATTGCCTCCATGCCATCTTCTTGGCCCTTTAAATGAAAGCCAGAGAAGCAGCAAAACAGAATAGCTCATTGCATAATTCTGTCCCTTGAGGAGTTGGCTTTGACCTCCAACATCTTTTCCTTTGAGGTTCTGGCTAACATAAAATTATACGAAAGAGGACAAGGATAGTGCCTGTATGTGGTGCAGAATACAGCAGGACATGCAGTAAATGATATTTGTGTTCTCTTTAACAACCAAACATCATCTGTTTGCTACCTGTTTGTTCTGTAGGGGAGATTTCATGGCCAGGTCCCCAAGCCAGGCACAAAGATGATGGGCTCACGTTTCTTGCAGTAACAGCATCACAAAATGCTGTTCCACACAATGTCTCTCCTGTTAAAAGGATATCAAAAGCTCAGTGGTCAACCAGCAAACTGAAAAGACAAAATCACACATTTTTGGTGCCACCTTTCCCAGAACTCCAAAAGCTTTTTTATTTCTTAGAGATGAGAGTAGAGGGTGGATTGGAATGCCCAGTCTCTGGCCTGGGTTGCTCAAGCTCCAGACTTCCTTGAAAGGCAGCATGGAACTGGTCCATGTGTGATAAAGTTTGTGTATAATCAATAGAAAGAACTTGAGATCTACTTGAAAGAGGGAATCGGTCAGTGTTGATAACCTTCACAATCCTTTTTATTTATTATTAATACCTGCTTGCTGGAACTCCAGCAAGAAGAAATACAGAATACTAGGCAAAATAGACACTCCTCTCTCTTCTCCCAACATCCTTCTATCTACCCAGCTGTTTTATTTTTCCTCTGACTCCATCTCTTTTGTTCTATTGTTATTGAATCTTCTGGGATTCTGCCTACAAACCAGCAACTACCTTGGGGCAGCAAAATACAAGCTTCCCAAAGAAGTTGTGTTCAGTGTTGTTTTTTTTTTTTTTTTTTTTTTTTTCTGTAACTGCCAAGGGGGAAAATTGTGATAAGGGCTGACAGGTTTTTAAAACTTCCTCATCTCCCAGTGTGGAGAATGCCTCCATTCCACTGCTTTGGGATAAAGAACAGGATATGTCCCTTGCCACAGTATCTAGTGACAATATTTGTCCCAGTGCCCTGTGCCTGGGATGTAACAGAACTGTGTTTTGAGTGGGAGAGAACTGAACCAAGTGTATGAGATATAAATGCCTGATGTGCATTTTAAAGAAGGGCTGAACCTGTGGTAGGTGAGGTCTGTCAACCCCACCAGCAGCCTACTGAGCTCAGGTAATTAATGAAACCTCTCCAAGGCCTTTTGCAAACAAGAAAGCTCAGGGCCAACTGGAAACTTCAGGATTTCTCCTACCTTTGTCAAGGTGTGCTGGGTTCTCTTGTGAAGAAAGGAGGACAGCTTGGTCAGGACCCCATTTGTAACTCTATCAACTCCTTGGACCAGTGTTCTCATAAAACAGTGGTTGCTATTGACTTCCTGGTCATCTAAATGCAACCCCCACCATATTTTTCTTTGCCTTGAAGTCAATCCACAGCCCTGAGAAAGCTGCATTGCCTTCATTTGGCTGTAGACCAAACCCTGATGGGCACTTAAAATTGTCAGCACACAGATGAAAAGCTGTTTAGCCAAGGAGGAAGACACTGTAGTATCAGATGCCATTTGCCACTTGAAAACATAAAAAGCATCCTGTCTTTGATATGTGATCTGCCCATAATGAGATCTTAACACTGCTGTCTGTTTTTTAGTACTTACTTTTAACTTGAATTTTTACCAGCAATTTAAAAAGAAAAGAAAAAAAGAAAAATCAGTTCTAATCTCATGGAAAGTTTAAAGCAATTTTATATTAGTGCATAACTCTCAAATAGCACTTTGGAATGAAGAATTATCTCTCAAGCACTTACTAGATAGGCTTTACTTTACTGTTAGTTAATCTGACAATGTTTTATTAATAATCAGCCCTTTTTGTATTGCTATTATGCATTTTTTTTCTATTAACTCAGTTTATATCTCTAGCATCACCATTATAAAGAAGACTGTGAAATACCTCTCAGATACACTGCATAGGAACAAAGCAGATAAATATTTCTAACAAATCACAGGCACTATTTCATGTGGAATTTTCTTGCTGCTAATAAACAATGAGATGCTTAATACCAATCACAAGAAATATTTTTGTAGTTGGAAATCAGATTACAGTGTGGTCTACATCCACTGGAAGGGAAGAGTGGGGGAGTAGGCACACTCATGATTTTTGCATCCTTGCTCATGATTCATTGTTCAAAACCAGCCCACAGCTCACTGCCTGCACTCACCTTCATTTGAGTGCAGTCCTGGAGTAAGAAAAGAAAAGGCACAAGCTTGGATTTGGTCTTCTTCCTCTGTTTTACATTATTTATCCCTAGACATAGTGCACTGTCCTCATCATTCATTTAAACCCAGTCCAGAAATTAGTAATAAGCAACTTAATGATGACGTTGAATTGAATAGATTTATGCAGGCGGTCTGTGGTAGGCCTGTTAGATTTACAGAGCACAGCTCAATTCATTTCTCTAGTGATTCACAGTGTCAGAAGTGCAAAATTGGATACCAGATTGGATATTAGGAAAAATTTCTTTACTGAAAGGGTGATCAGGCATTGGAGCAGGTTGCCCAGGGAAGTGGTGGAGTCACCATCCTTGGAGGTGCTAAGACAATACATAAACATGGCACTTCAAAACATGGTTTAGTGGGAATGGTGATGTTAGATTGACAGTTGGACTTGGTGATCTTAGAGTTCTTTTCTAGCCCTCATGATTCTATGAGAAACAGGCTGAACATGGGGGCTTTCAGCTTTCCATTAACTGCAGTACATCTGAGTTATTTCGTTGTCTACAGTGTTTGCAGTCACTCCCCTGGAGTATAATCTGCAGCTGGAATTAACACCTCATTTATGACTTCCCCCTAGTCATTAAGATTGATGTGGAGTAAAAATGGAGCTAATATTGATCTTTGGGGCATTTTGCTGGTCAGTGTTTTCAAAGTCTGTGATGTGTCACTGATTTGTTACCCTTTGTTTGCTGTCAGGCTGGCAATTTTCCATCTCCATCAATGCCCATCCTGCTGCAGAGAATTACTTGTGAAGTGCATCTCACATGTCTCACAGAAACCAACATTAATGCTGTCTCCTCCTATGCACATTTTCAGAAAGATCTTAGCCCTGACCTTGTATTGATTTAGACCTCTTTACTGAGTAATCAAGTGCTGCTTTGCACACCTAAAAATAAAATTATGGTGGACATCATTTGCCTACAGTCATGTATGTGGCCAGGGGAGAGCTAAAACAAAAGTGGTTTCCCTGCCCATGCATAGGAACAGGAATTTGTCAGATCAAGCACCAGTCTCTCTTGTTTCCTCCTTTTGAGAGCAGTACCACCTACGAGGCTGATTTTGATCTCATGGTTTAAAGTCAGAAGTGAAAGTTGTAAACCATCCACCCAAGAAAACTTTCCCAGTTTCTCTGATAACATCCTAATGTCTCTTCATTTTTTTTGCAATGTCAGTAAACCATATATCCTTTGAGGTGCAAGACCATTGCTCACCTAGATGCTCTGTTGTGCCCATAAAGGGAGAATTCTGTTCTAAATATTGATTTTAAAAGCTGTTCTGCAGAGGTTAAACTACCTACTTTGCCTTCAGTGGAAACCCTCCCATTGCCTTCAATGGGTGATAATTATTAAGACTGAATTCTTACCACATGAGACCCATGAAACTGTAAGCTTTCCAAATCAGGCATATGTGTAAAACCAGAATCTGCATCTTGGGAGAATGAGGTGAGTTCTGCCGGGCATTTTAATGCCAAGATAGATAAGTGAAATTATAAATGGCTTGAGCAAACACTTCATTAAACTGGTGCAGAGATTTACAGACCCTCAAGAGCACAAGGTTTTTTCCACCTTTGAAAACATCAAAGAAAATCAGAGAAATAACTTTTCAGTCTAATCCTCATGACCAAAAGCCCTGCTGAGCAGTCAAAGCAAGAAGCAAACACATCAGCACAAATGGGGACTGCCTTCTGAAAGGAAGGTTTGATTCACAGAGCTGGATGATCACCAAGAGGAGTGATCAGTAAAAAGGAATTCCACTGTATTCAATTTAAGTATCCATTTATCTGTTCCCTATCAACAAGGTCTTCATTGCTTCCTAATTGTTTGTCCCAGTTGTTTTGTTGTTTGGTTTTTTTTTTTTTCTTTTCTGTATAGGGCTAGCTTGAAAAGAGGACTTCAGTAGCTCTGCTGCGTTATTTGTACCTCAGCCATCACTGACTTTGTTCCTTTTCTAGTTTATTAAAAGGCCAGCTCTATTTCTGTTACAACTCTCTCCAGGTACCCCACCACACTTACTGCATTCTTAAAGCTCTTTCTTATTCAAAACTGTCATTAATTTGTTCCACATACTTTGATCCTCCTGGTATTTTCCACTTCTTCACTTCTAGCCTTCAGCAGCCTGGAGAGTTCTAGTAAAGAGTGCACAGATGAACCCCTCTTCCTAGTGAAATCACTGCTGCAAGGCATGCTTGTTCAGCAGAAACTCAACCATGATGTTCTGGATCTGTCCAGAACTGGATCTGTCAATAAAAAGCCTTATGGACTCTTCATAGTGTTTATCTGATCTGCCTCACACAGGACCAGAACATCTCCTCTTGGGTGCAGGGCGTGAATGTCAAATGCATCACTGCCTACAACCACAGCACTTATGAAAATTCACACCAGTAAAGGTTGGCAGGAAAAGCCTCTCCTGTCCTTGCAAAGAGCAGCTCTGTTGCAGAGAGGCTCTGGTACACATGTGTGGAGCAGGGGCTGTGAGCTCTCAGGGAAGTACAAGAATAAAGGGATTAGAGATGGGGCTGCACAGCAAAGGCAGTAAAAGAAGAGCTGCCAGCATCCTGCTCACTGCTCTAGCTTTGCCTTGGTCGGCAGCCCTGCAACATTCAGTGTAAGTCCTCAGTTTTTCATTCAAAACTATTACAAACAATCCAAGAGCCAAAGCCCTGAAATCTGGCTGCAGAAGATTTTATATATACTCTTGTAAAACCTGAAGCTCAGTCAGTGATGGAAGTTCTGGAGTATTGTGTGTGCATCGCTGCTTACCCCAGCTGAGAAAGGACATTGCAAAGTTGGAGTTCATTTGTGGGAGCTGAGGAAAATCCCACATGACGAAAGTATTCAGCTCAGTACAGGGACAAATGCAAAAGGAATACAGGATAAGTGCACGAAATGCTGAACAGGCTGGAGACAGTGAGCTGAGAGCTCTGCTCTCCATGTCTCATGACAGGAAAACAAAGAGGCAGTTTGATGGGATATTAAGAAGCAGCAAATTCAAAACTGATAAAAGGAACTATTTCTTCACAGTTTGTTTCACTGGCGAGGGGAAACCTCTGAGAATAAGAACTTAACAAGATTGCCTGGGGACTGGCCACTCACTTGGATAAAAACTCCCAGTATTAGAGCAGTTAACGCTGAAAACTCTTGGAAAAGTCTTCATATAATTCTCTTAGCAAACAGAGAATAAGTGGGAGTGGGATGGATTAGCCTACATCTGTTTATTGTGCAGTGCTCATATCTTCTTTAGAAGCATCTGGTGTTAGCCATAGTCACAGGCTAGCAGTTGTATTGCTGCTATTTTCTGGTGTCCCTTAGTTGCTTCTTTTCCCTCCTCCACCTGGTTAAAGCTGATTAAAAAACCCGAAATTAATTTCACACAATAATTTGAAACTGTTTTCATCCCAAAAGGTTAAAAATAGACTCTTTCTTTTTTTTTTCTTTCCCTCAGAAACTTATGGTGAAATATTTTAATGAAAACATTTACTGCAAGTACAGGTGCTGGTAAACAAAATATGTCAGTGTGCATGTGGGAAATGTTTACAATTCCAGGGCTTGGGGAGAGAATTAATATTTTAGTAAAACACTCGCTTTTAATGAAAAATATATTTTTTTTTTTTTTTAATAAAAGCTTGGGTTTGTTGTTTTCTTTTAAAAGACTTTGAAAAATCTTCATCAACTCAACTCAGAGATGAGTTGAAATGGCCCTGAAAAAGGATTAGCACAGCTAGGGAAGAGCAGCAGGACTCATCCCAGAGCAGGCAGGAGCAGGTGAGCAGGATTCGACAGCCTGAAAGATTTATCACAGGCTGGGGAGCAGAGGGGAGATGAAGAAGCCAAGTCCAGCTCCTGCTGACAGCAACATCAACAGAAAATCCTTTTTTGACACGGGCAGGAGCAGGACACGATGTCCGCTCCTCCGGGGTGCTGGCAGGTCTCCCATGTTATTCCTCATCCCCTTCCCATTGCTGGCTGTGCAGGGACCCCGATGGGAGACAAAGCACCGGTGAGCACTTGATTAAATTGATGAGATGGGGCTGCTGGCAGCAAGTGCATGGCGCTCTCTCGGTCCCCCGGCACTTTGAAACGAGCTGCTCCTCCTTCTGTTCCTGCCGAGCTCCAGAGGGAGAGGAGGAAGAAACAGGCATTAGCAGAGCTTCTAATTAGGCAGGAATGGGGAGTACATCCCCACGGTGCTGGAGCATGCTGGGGTAGGTGCTCTACCATTGTGGAGCAAGCTGAGTTACTTCAGGTTTCCTCTGTCTGCTGTTATCTCTGTCCCTTTGCTACATGTTAATTGATCCTTTCTTCTTCCCTTTTTGGCTGAAATGTCTGCTTTTAATGCTCACAAACAATAAATCCTTTCTTTTCCCCCTGCTCACATGGGATGTAAATCCACACAGAAAGGGAATTGGGGAGGGAGGAAAAGGGCTGCCTGCCATGTTCCCCATTAGCATCCTAACAGTGATTAGGGATCAGTGCAGCCCTGAGCAGCAGCAGGACCAAGGACCCTGGGCTGAGCTAACTCAACCAACCTGTCTTTCACTGGGAGCACCAGGGCCTCCAAAATGTACCAGTGGGCTCGCAGGAATGCTTGTCCCCTGCTGTCAGTATGGCTGGCAGATTTCTTAAGAAAGCAATGAGGATGTCTAACACCTTCCCTCTGCTGCAGAAAAGTTAAATGAAATAAAATACTCATATGTAAAATTGGCCAGAAGCCTTATCTCACGTGCACACCTGACTGCAATGCAGTAAGGCAGTCTCCAGAGAGTGTCAACTCCTGAAACCCAGGCATCCAGCTAATCCAGTGTAGGCTGCATCTATCCATCCCAGAAAAACCCCAAACCTCTTGGGTGTCTGTGCACACAGCCTGGGCTCCCTCCTGGCTCTTTCATATCTGCTCACCTGCCTCACTGCCTGGAGCAGGCAAGCCCAGCCTCCATCAGGCCTTGGAGACCATGGCTTTATCCATGTGGATTGCTGACACATGTCAAGAAGTGTTGAGGATATGCCATTTCCAGGAAAATGCCTCTGCCTCAGAGCTCAGGCCATTATTTGCTGCTTATTTAGTGGGAAAGAGCTGGTAGAGGCATGTCTTTCTAGCTCTTCACACCCTCATAGTGCTCATGTTTTTCTGAAATACAAGTGCCACCTCTTTTGGTCAAATTCTACCTTTAGCAAAGTCTGGACAAAAGGTCCTACTTGAGACATGAATACAAAGGAACAAATAAAGGAGCTTGGCTGGGATCTGCTTAGCAGATGAATAATAGGGAATTGTTCTCACACTTTCATCTTCCATTTTGCTAGGTATGGGGTTAAGATCTCACTTGCATTCAGGCATGTGGATGCCTTGTTCCCATGGGTGCTCACAAAGAAACCCTTTCTTCAGCTCCATGCTTGCATAGCCTTTTGGCATCTGCTGAAGCTAGGGATTTTGCAGCAGCGATAAATTTTCGATAAATGTGGAATCATTGTGTAATTAAAATGATCTCTGTGTTCTTTGACTTTACTATTTTGCTTCACATTAAACAGCTCAGCCCATCTACCCACCACTGTGAGCCAACAGCATAATTTAAGGTCCCTGTAAGTTTACCTGTGGCAATATACAAGTTTACCCTCTGCTGATACTGCAAAATCCATGTAAGAGCAGCAGGGCAAGTTCTGTGCCAGAGAACCACCCCAGACCCACTGCTGGGGTCTGTTACTCCCCTTGCATTCATTCAGCTATGCCACATTCTCAAGGTGGGAATCAATAACATGGGCAATGGAGCTGGTGAAGGGTCTGGAGGACAGATCTTCTGAGGAGCAGCTGAGGGAACTGGCGTTGTTTAGTCTGGAGAAGAGGAGGCTGAGGGGAGACCTCATGGATCTCTACAACTACCTGAAAGGAGGTTGTAGCAAGTTGGGGGTTGATCTCTTCTCCCTGGTATCAAGTGATAGAAGGAGAAGAAATGGCCTCAAATTACACCAGGGAAGGTTTAGGTTGGATATTAGGGAAAATTTCTTTACTGAAAGGGTGGTCAGGCATTGGAACAGGCTGCCCAGGGAGGTGGTGGAGACATCATCCCTGGAGATGTGCAGAAAACTTGTAGACATGGCCCTTTGGGATGTGTTCTAGTGGCTGTGGTGGTGGTATGTCAACAGTTGCCCTTAGAGGTCTTTTCCAACTGAAACAATTCTATGTTTCTATGGCAGTCCCCCACCAGCCTCAGCCTGTGTGTGTAGGCAGGGAGATAAAGGTATTATCAGTAAAGAATACAAACCCACCTTCCAGAGCCACATGTGAGTAAGCTGGCCCTACGTGGGCTCTGGGAGCCTCATGCTTAAGACTTACAAGTCACTTTCAACTAAATTTTCTCATTTCTCCCCCAAAAAAATGAAGTGTTACAACTACAAGCTGCTTCAGCAAAGCCTCCTCAACAGATAATCGGATTTACATAATTGGGTGCTGGTGGGACTTCAATAAATCATCAACGTGGCAGTGTGTTTATTACAGCCACACACAGTCACTGCTCCTCACAAATAGTTCCTGGTGCCCAAAATACACCACAAGCAGCTGAGGGGGAGATGGATATGTGGTTAGTTCTTGTGGGCAGGAGAAATACAGCGAGCCTGGGGCTAATTGTCACTGAGGGTTTATTGCATGCCAAGAGCTGTGAGCACAGTGGTTTGGTAATGGGCTGAGTCTCCTCTGACTTGGCCACAGGTTCAGACTAGCCTAGGTCATTTATGAGACAAGCTTCTAGGAGATGGCTGTGGGTCAGCTTCAAAGCAGTTGTTATTCTTGCCCACACCACAAGCCTTGTTTTCATCACCTCCATGAAAAGCACGAATTCTATAGAGGGAGAAAGAACTTCCTTTCTACTGACAGGTGGTTGTCAGCAAGAGAGGAGGCTGCTCTGCCACTGTGATGGAGGTAGATATCATAGAATCATAGAACGTACTGGGTTGGAAGGGACTTTAAAGATCCAACACCACCTTCAGTGAGCAGGGACATCTCCAGATAGATCAGATTGTTCAGAGCCCCACCAAGCCTGACCTTGAAAACCTCCAGGGATGGGGCTTCCACTATCTCCTTGGGCAACTTATTCCAGTACTTCATTGCTTTCATAGTAAAGAACTTCTCCCTAATGTCCAATCTAAATCTACCCTGCTCTAATTTAAAACCATTGTCCCTTGTCAAGGGCTTGTAGTGACAGGACACCCTCCTCCACCCCCAGCTTGAGATCTCCAAGCCTTCTTTTCTCCAAGCTGAACAAAGACAGCCTTCTCTTTCAGCCTGTCTTTGTAGATGAGGTGCTCCAGCTCTCTGATCATTTTTGTGGCCCTCCTCTGGATCCTCCCCATCAGGTCCATGTCCTTCTTGTTTTGAGGGCCCTAGAGCTGAATATATCTGAATGTAATATGCTCATCTTCCTTTCACCAGCCCTAGATTCACATGCACCTAAAGTGAGCTGTGATCCAGCTGTTTCTTCTACACATCTAAAAGTGGGAATAAATCTTTCTCCAGGCTGGTAGGGATACATGTGGGAGGAGGCTGCCAATGCGCTGCTGGTATCTGTGTGTGGATAGCGCCACATGCCAGGGACAAGCAGTGAACAAAGGCGATTTGTGAGCTGGGAAATGGGATTGCCAAAAGAGATGGAACAGAAATGAGGTTTTAATCCCCCAGCCCAATCTTCCCTGGTACTGCCTGTCTGCAAGAGGCAGGATTTTATCAGTGTTGTCCACAGGGAACTTTCCTGACCTTCAGTTTGCTGGAGAGCCTGGCAGAGCATTGCACTTCCCTAAGACGTGCAAAGACAAGTTTTCAGAGCACACAGATGCTCCTGTGAGCGAGCCACAGCACAGCACAGCCCACCCCAGAACAGGCTGTGCAGGCTGAACTCTGCAGAGGAAGGCTGTGCAGAGCTCACAGCTCCTGCAAATTCACAGGACCAGGTATATCAACATCTTCCACCCTCTTCATTGCCACTGAGCTGATGAAGTCAAACACCTTGGGACCTGTGTATTTTCCAGCCTAGAAGAAAACAACTCTCCCTCCTTGCATTCGTAGGGCTCTCCAGGTTAAAGAGGCAGAGAAAATGTATATAAGACCCACAGATACACTACACAGGAGACTGACTTGAGTGTGTGCTTGAAAATTTAGATATGCCTGTGTTGTACAGCCTCCTGCAAGTGCTTCCTACACCCAGTTCCTCCACCAGCTCACCCCCTCTGCCTGCCTGTCTGCCAGACAGACAACGCCAGCACTAGTTTTTTCTCAGATGCCAAAGCACGTTGGCCTGGGACTTCATTTCTCTGTATCACAAGCTACCAGCAGAAACCTTGTCATTGCAATTTTTCACATATTTTCTTCTGCTCTGTTTTTTTTTTTTTTTATCTCTTTGAAATCTCAACTCTCCAGCTCATGGCTGTAGGCTATTACTAGACTAGAACAAAACTTATTCTCAGTCCTAAACAAAACGAATAAGGCAGAAGAAAACAGTCAGAACAAAGTTAATGCTTGGAGTGATAAGCATCAGAATTTCTATCTGCACTGGGTCAGGAGGAGGGATGTAGGAGATCTGCTGTCCATTCTGTGAGCTGTTCAGTTGATGTCATTGTCTGATGAACCAGCAGGTGACAGGTCTGCCAAATCGCTGCATCCACAATGTATCTGTCTATATTGTGGCAAATTTCACCTAGAGAGGTTGTGTCCCCACTGTGGGCTTGGAATTAGGGCTGCCAAATCCATCTATGCAGATAGGGGACTGTAAGCAGTACAAGATGTCTTGCCATGATGAGATGCTGAAGAGATGCTCCTGGGACACAGGGCTGTGTTCGACTAACATCAGGAACCATTCTTCCATGTGCTGTTTAACAAGCAGCAAAGCAGGCTGAGACAATCCTTCCATTTTCTCCTTCCTTTTCTTCCCTCCTCTTTCCTTCCCTGCTTTCTTCCACCTGGGGTTTTTTGGGGGCTTTTGGTTTGTTTCCTCCCCCCCCCGCCTCTGTTTAACATTTCAGCTGTAGAACTGAGGTTTGTTGTTTCATCAGCTGAGTAAAGTCTGAGAGCTCTAAGAAAAACAAACTATGTATCTTGCTCACCAGGTGGGTTCTTCCCCACATCTCAGCTCCAGTCACATCCCTAATTGAGAATCTGCAGCCAGTTAACGAGCACAGAGGAGACACAGGCTTGGTGCAGAGGATCTCTGTACAAGCACAAACACACACACCTCCAGGTGTTTCATCTTTTTAATACAGATCGGAGCAGTGTGAGAAGGAAGGCTTCAGATCTGCAACCAACAAAGCAGCCCCTGAGAAGGGGACTTGTTTCCAGCACTGAGGTAGGGATGGGCTGGGGGATTGTTTATTTGTTTGCTTAATTCCACTATACTCTGCAGAATCCAGCCCTTGAAAATTTTGTATACTCTTGCACCAAAAGTGGTCTCCAAAGGCTTGAGCAAATTCTGTGCATTAAGTCAAGTGTATTTTCCTGCCCACACCCCTTCCTCACTCTAACCTCTCTCCACACACTTACACAGACACACAACTGCTTTTCATAGCAAGGCTATAATTTAACAGCTAATGCCTTGCAGGAGTACCACCCCTTCCCAAACTCTCCTGCTTTTCAGTTTCTATTCAAATTCAAAGACAGATTATTTTAGCTCTACAGTCCTGGAAAAAAAAAATGAAATGACAATATTTGAAGAAGCTCTGAGAATTTCTTTCCCCCATTCAGTTCACACCCAGGCAATGTCAAGTGTAAGTCTATTCTTTCTGCTTCTGCAGATACAGAGACAGTTGGCAGCTCAATAAACATGCTTTCAGAACTGGAACTTCCCAGTGTAGGCAAGAGATGGGTTTGAATTCTCAGGTGAGCACCCAGACATCTGACAGAAATAGGGAAAAAAGAAAAAAAAACCAAATCAAACAAACAAAAAATCAAAACAAACAAACAAAAAAACCCAAGCACCTTCTGCATCTACACCAACACAACTGATCCAGATCATGGCTTGGGACTTAGCCAGTTTGATTGAGACATATCAAGGCCTTATTAGTTGGCTGTGAGACTATTAACTGGTAGGCAAGACAGAGTTGCAGCAAAGTTCAGCCCTCATGTCTTTGTGAAGCACACTGTGCCAGGCATTTGACATAACCTCAGCAGTTTTGGAGCTGGAAGGAACCTTTGGAGATCATCTAGTGCAACTCCCTCCTAAAGCACAGTCACCCACAGCAGGCTGCCTAGGATCACTATGTCCAGATGGGTTCAGAATCTCTCCAGAGCAGGAGACTCCACCACTCCTATGCAGCCCTTTCCAGGGCTCCAGCATCCTCACAGGAAAGAATTTTTTCCTTCTGTTTAGGTGGAAGCTTCTGTGCTCTAGTTTGTACCCACTGCCCCTTGTCCTGTCAGTGGGCACTGCTGCCACAATAACCAGTAATGCCCAGCAAGGAGGGACATGGTTTGTTTTCACTTAATTATTATTGTGCACCTAGCAGTGAGCTGGAGAAGTACTGGTTAGAAAACATAGCCTTAGCTGCTACAAGCTCCACTGCCCCTCTCAGAGCCAAATCAAGAACTTCCTAGCTGAGCTGAACAACTTGTACGTTTGCTTTTTAACACTGAATTACAACAAGGTAGGGAGATCTTTTCATCACTTTTCCAGCACTCTTTATGCTTTACACTGGGTGTGCCAAACCCAAGCTGTGGGCTACAGCAGTGAAGCTGATCAAAATGAGATACAGTGAAGGGAATTAGGGGGGGGAAAAAAAGCAAAAGCAAAAAAAAAAAAAAGCAGCATCATAATCAACACCAGGTGTAGGCCAATTAAACAGCCATTCCCATGTGCTCACAGGAGGGCACTCACTCACAATTTACCCAAACAAATCCATGCTTAAAAACTCTCAGGAGTTTCACAGAAAAATCATATTTCTCTTCAGGGCTCTTTAAAAAATATTTGAAAGCACTTTTGTCTGTACACACCAGTTTTGCACACCAGAAACAGCTCCCTCTCAGCCCAGGAGAACTGATCAGCCTGGATTAAAGTGCTGGAAGATGCTTTTTCCTTACAAAAAAGAGTCCTTCCCAAAGCTCTCTTCCCTCAGCTGCCCCCTCTAATCCTCCTCTGGCTTTCTTCAAGGGGGTGTTTGCTTTTGGCTCATATGTTCAAAAGGCATCTTAGGGGCATCCAGGTGTTCAAGCCTGATTTATTTATAGGATCCAGGCATCCAGCTCTCAGGCTCCTTTGAAGCCCTCCCAGGATCAGTGGTATATTTATTCCAAGCACAGTTCCCTTCACTGTCTCATTGTTTGAAGTGTAAGAAGGTGCATGTCAAAGTAGACAGTTTCACCATGTCCCATCAGGACCTACTGCCCACCCTGGCCAAACCAGCTCTCCATGCCTCAGCCCCTTTCACCAAGACAAGCACAGTAACTCCCAACCATCCATTCCAGCTCTTAAGTCATCCCACACCATGAGTACCCCACATCCTGCTAGGGTGAGCACAGGCCTAAGCCAACCTCTCTTCAACATGCAAGTCAACACTGGCCACCTAACTGGTCCCTAGCTCCAACCCTGTTTGTGACAAAACTCCCTTTTGTTTGCCTGCTGGAGCTAGTTAACCTGATTTGCCTGGGGGAAATGTAGGATAAACCTTGAGCTCGCTCTTGCTCTGTTTTAACAATCACTGATGTTACAAGATACATCCAGCCCTCCAGTCTCTCCATTTATCCTTCATGGAAGGCTCTCCAGGAGCCTTTTCAAATCACAGGGAAATAATACATGGAACAGATCAGTAAACACATAACAGAGGATTTCCTAGGGGGCTGTATGCCTCTCTCCTCACCTTACAGCCAAACACAAGCCTTAGTGCTCCATGCAAAGGCCTGCAGCACCAGCAGGAGCACAGCAATCCACAGGTCACTTCTCTAGTGCAGCCAAGTAAGGGCAGGACAAAAAGAAATATTTTAGGCTTAGAAGGAGTCTCTGTGGGAGCTAGATGTAGGGATAGGATTCCTCCACCCACAATTCTGTTCTTCAGTTGTGAAAACCATCCTGCACAGCCTTCTTTCAACTGTAGTTGAACCCTCTTCCCCTTCCCCTTCTCTAACAATAAATCCCATCATCTCATGCTGACAATTGATTTTGCATGTGTAACTAACAGGCGTGGTGGGGAAAGGGTAAAGTGTCATCCTCTGGGTCTAGACATGAATTTCAAGGCTGCCTTCAGCTATAAACAGTTATTGATTATTCACTTGGGAAGTCAAAGGCAGAGAGGGATGATGCTAGCTATATAAACCTTGGCAGGATGCTGGCTTTAGATGCTAGGTTGCCTTCATCACGCTAGCCTGATGACATCTGACTGTGCGCTGATCTTTGACCTTGACCCTATGATAACTGAAGAGAGGTCCTGGACCTCTCATCCCAACCAGGCAGAAGCTTTGCCTGAGTGCAGTAGGAGATGCAGAAACCCACCCTTCCTTGGCTTCCTCCTGTTGTTTGTGGCCCTCAACAAAATTACAAAAGACAATCATCTGGCTGTTGTACAGCTTAATGCTGGTCGTCATCTCTGCTTGAGGTTGTTGATCGTCATCAGGAAGGCTGCCACTGCCTCTGCCACTTAACATTAGGATTTATCACATCAAATGTCATCACCTTTTTAGTTTTTATTTTCAAGGGATTTCAGCTCTAACTATATCATCTGGGGGAACAAAGAAGTATGTTTAGCATGAATGAAACTGCCTGGGAGCTCTCTTAAGGGTTTTAAATTTTAGAAACAATGCCAGATATAAGCAGCAGCTCCCTGAGCAGCAGAGCCAATGAAGATGGGCAATTAAAGGATTTATGTCTTAGGACTCAACACCCTTTTAAAATTTCTGCTATCTAATAAGGGCTGAGCCAACATTGCAGCCTGGGGTTATTGTTAGAGCTCCTCCTCTCCTCCATTCCTCTCTTTTCATGAAATCCACAGGAATTTAGATTTTTTGAGAGCTTGACCCATCTGCCAGCTTTGCCTGATGTAAGCCAACAGGTTTGGCGGTTGTTATATGGGGTCTGATAGATCTATATCTGTATCACAGACATCTCAATTCCCTAGGAAACTAAGCTAAAACCTCTTGGGTTCGATCTCTACCACCTCCTCTTGTGCCTAGCCTTTTATAATAACATAAAGTGAGCACGTCCTGCTTCTGCAGAACGCCTGCACGGTTTTGTGCCCATCCTGCAAGCACAACTCACAGAGGAAACGATACTTTCACGGCTTGGGGAAGATCACCCACACCAGCTGAACCTGCAGGGCATGCTCAGTAGGGCTGTCTCTGTCACTGGGGACAGCCAAGATGACAGATGTTATATGAGGCCGTGGCTGAGAGAGGAGAGAAGCAATATATATGTATATCTATCCAACAGCCTGGCTTGTGCAGCTAATAACACCAGAGATTAGATCAGTTTTACTAACGCTCGTTTCCGACGTTTCCTCCGGGTTTTTATATTCCCTTTGGCTTGAAGTATGTAAATAGACTGATTACCTGCTACTTGAGTCTGTTTCCAAAACACCACCTTTGCACTGCTTTCACTAGGGAAGGAAATAATTGATGGTGTAAACCCAGTTATGTATCTTTTTATGATTATTTGATGGCAGCATTTCCATCACTGGTACGATTGATCAAGCCTTTAAATCCTGTTCAAAGCCTACTTCTTTCCTCAGTTCCTACCACTGTCCATGTAAGTATTGGGAGTTCATATCCAGCAATTCTTTTCTCCTTCTTCCTGCCTATTCCTTTGACAGGGGCTGTCAGAAGAGGTTTCCATCTGTTTTCCAGAGCTGAGTAACCAGTTCATTATAAAGTCAACATGACAGGTTGTGGAAAATAGAATGAACACCTTTCCATAACCACTGTATTTATGCAAAGATAAGTCAGTCTTCAGTAGGGCTGCTTATTTTTGCAGATGTCCCTGGGCTGGGAAAACAGCACGGACCAGAGACTGTAAAAGGATTTTTGTTGTCAGTGGTGTAGAAGATTGCAGCTCCTGGGGGAAAAAAAGAGTTGGGCATTAAAAAATAAAGTGCATGTTAGAAAAATTTGAAAAGATTAGAGAGAAAGTGTCTGATCTAAATGGGCAAGAGCAGTCGTGTCCTCAGACAGCTGTCTCAGTTTGCCTAGCTTTGAGTTTAAGATAATTGAGGTTTCATCATTCTGAGAGCACTGGGGGGAAAAAAAACTAGAAAATAGAAAAGGGAGAGACAAGTTCTGAGCCTCAGAGGTCTCCACTTGCAGGGACAAGGTTGTGGCGAGGTCAGGTGGATTTGGGATCCCCTACCAAGCACTTTAATTAGAGACAGTTACATCTCTATCAGGAAACACTTTCCCTGTGTAACGTGGCTGTAAGGTCCCAAGCCAACATTTGCCTTGAAAAGAGTGGCCAAGCAAACGCACATCTGTGGGCAGGCTGGAGGAAAACTGGCAAAACAAAGAGATTTCATCTTCCTTTTATCTCGGTAGGTTCTCACTGGCACTGCCCCTTCTCATCTCTCTAGGGCAATACTGCAGTGACAGCCGTAGAGCAAAGTCCACAAGCAGCTTGAATTCATTTTGCCAGAGATAACAAAGGTTAATAAAAGTCATACTAGAATCCTTATACAGAAGTCTGATTTTGGGACCCATTTTCCTGTCAGCAGGCTTTGCTCATATATGAATTAAGGTTAGCATGCAGACAAAGGGTGTTTTTCTTTCCTGCTTTGAAGCATCCTTCCAAACACAGCAGAGAGAAAGGTGTGATGGCGATTGCTGACATTTTTCAGAAGTAGAGAAGTGCCTGCTAGCCAGCAGGATTGGTACCCTAAGCATGCTGAGCACACACTTCAGCAGAAGATCCAGCTGCCTGCAGAGCACACTGCACCATTGGAACAGGACCCTGGTTATTCAGGGGGCAAGAAGTTCAACATGCAGTGAAATCTCAATTTCACAGGGATTTCACAGCTGAAAACATTCTGCCATTACAAATAAATACATAAGAGTTAAATCCATGCATCAAACACAATGCAGACTTAAAGTCTGATTCCCCCAAACTGGAGGGAGGGTCTTTGTGTCCATCACAGAGTGGAACTACAGTGAGATGTGCTCAGCAGGACCGCCCACATTTCAGTAATGTCATCACATTTTTTTCTGGACCCATCTCAAGTTGTTTATATCTGAAATTGACATATTTTATTGGGCCTAAGTAGCATCATAAAAACAATAAAAAGCATCCCTGACATTTTCTCCTCCCCTGCCGTCTCCGCCACTGCAGCCCCGACCTTCTCCTGTCTGTATCTAGTCCATATTTCAAAGGAAAAGGACCTCCAAAACTCTTTTTTTTTTCCCCTTTCCAAAGTTTGCTGCTGCTTAAAATTTTAGAAGATTTTTTTTCTTTTTTTTTGGGGGGGGGGGGGGGGGGGAAGGGGTGTGTGTATGAAATGACCATAAAAAGCACTACTTTTTCAGCAACGCCAAAGTTCTATTTCATTTTAAAAAGAAGTACAAGTAGATGTTAACCAACAGACAAGATGGGGAAATGTGTGTAGTATGAACATTATCTATCCCAAGAAAAACAGTGTGGATAGCCTGTGAAATTAGGCTTTTATCACTCCAGAACATGACTATCTTTATCACATAGACTTGATCTATCACAAAAGATTTTAGCTAGTGCATAATAACTTCTAATTCTCCCTGTCCTAAATCCCTTAGAAATGGAGAAATCAGCTCTACCTGACTATATCCATGAGCTTTAAAACCTCCCTGGTACCACCACGGTCTCTGATCACATCAGTTGACATTAAGTCAGACAGCTAGCAAACAGGAACCATCTGACCTCCAGAGTGAGCTGAGATGCAGCGAATGGTGGTTATGTTCAGAAGATGTCCACTGAGTCTCCTACCTTCCAACACAAGAACAAAAAAGAGCTTGATGTTATGGGTGCAATAAGGTGGACTTAAAACCAAGGTCATTATTAACATTTCCTTGGTGGAAGATCCATCCAGAGTCAAGTGTTGTATAGGGAAAGCTGTCCCCAGACACTCAGGGCTGCACTCACAGAAGATCATTTGTTTTTCTCCCCTTTTTGGCACCTTATACCAGTTACCACCCATCTGAGATCCTCTGCCCAGCAGGATTCTGCACACAGAGTCATAAAGCAGGAGGCAATGCCAACCACTTGTCTGTGCCTGATGTCTGAACCAACCATAAGGATCAGTATTCTGTCTCCCTGATTTTATTCATGGTGCTTCAGCTGGAGACACTCTTCCCCTTCTCTCCCTTTCCTAGATAGACTGTGTAGTGAGAGAAAAGTGGTTTGCCCCACCCCCAAATGTACAAATAGCTGCATTTTAGCAGTTCATGAAGCAAACCTCCTCATATCCAACCTATAGGTCTGTTGGTGAGATTTGTACAACAGTCTGATTCAGATTGAATTAAGGATGTGGTGCAGGCACATAGCAGTGGTGTTTAATCCTTTAAAATGTCTTTCTTTGCACCAGGTTTGCACCAGACCCTGACAGACATACCTGTAAAGGGTTAAATTAATAAAGCAAAGAGGATGCCTATAGGCAGCGAGTTCATTTCCCAGTATCAAAGATATTTATACTTTCTCTGTGTCTGACTTATTGTGATAAATATGTTGAGGTTGTATTATTAGTAAGATAGTTGCGATTGCATGGAACTACTTGCTGTAATACAGAATTCATGAGCTCCTGGCAACAGACTGCATTAAACCACTTAACAGAGGTCACTTCTCCAAAGTTTAGACATTTACATTCTAACCAGCAGCCTGGCTGCAAGCAGCAATTTATCCTCAGCTACTCAGCTACCAACTGGAGGCTGCTGGGGTGCTGAAGATGGTGGCTGTGTTACTGGAACACCTCACTGTGACCTGCAGGACAAAGCCCCAAGGAAGAGTTAGTTTTCAACAGACTTGAAAACGACATTTTATTCCTCTTCTTTGGCAAAATAATAAGCTGTATCCTCAAGGTTAAAATAGCTATTTAATATGGTCTCCAAAACCAGGAGCAGCACAAAGTGAAGCCGCTTTAAAGAAGCTACAGGTACTGAGACTTGTACAGAGTGTGTTAGTTCCTTAAATCAGCATCTTCAGGGACTGCAGCAATAGTGCCACCTATTCCTTGTCAGACTAGGAGTCAATCCTGAACTCATTCCCAAAACAAGGACTGCCATGGAAACCCACCTACAGCCTGCTTGACTGGCAAAAGGAGCTACTCGAGCAAGGGCATATAAGGAGAGTCTCCATTTTGCTGACTGATTTAGCAGGAAGACTCAGACACAGACACAAATATAGACACACACTTCAGTGGTCAAAGAAATGAAGGCTGCAGATTGAGAGTGGCTTTGATGACTTACATAAGCATTTGCATTTCCCTCTGCCAGCAGTTTTCTTTACCTGGATCCCTGCTGCAGATATCCCAGCTGGGAGAGACAGTTCAGTGGATGTATTTCCCCCAAAGAGCATTGCCAGATGTGTCCCCTCTGGGTATGGCTGCTCACAATCTGTATCCTGAGCATCCTTCCCACACAGCCTCTGGCTGCAAGGCCTGAGCCTCCTCCATAGTTGCAAAGACAGAATTTTTTTTAAGAAAAAGAAAAAAGAAAAAGAAAAAGAAAAAGAAAAAGAAAAAGAAAAAGAAAAAGAAAAAGAAAAAGAAAAAGAAAAAGAAAAAGAAAAAGAAAAAGAAAAAGAAAAAGAAAAAAAAAGAGAAAAAAGAAAAAGAAAAAAAGAAAAAGAAAAAGAAAAAAAAAAACAAAAAGAAAAACAAAAATAAAAAGAAAAACAAAAATAAAAAGAAAAACAAAAACAAAAACAAAAACAAAAACAAAAAAAAGAAAAAGAAAAAGAAAAACAAAAAGAAAAAGAAAAAGAAAAAGAAAAAGAAAAAGAAAAAGAAAAACCAAGAGATCTATTTATTGAGGAAAGAAAAATTATGAGGAATATGGTAGTGAGAAAATACCTTTCTAAAATCTAGGCTTTTGGTTTTAAAGAAAAAGATTAGTTGATAAAAATGTAACTGGGTAAAGAATGTTAGTCCATCACACAAACACATTCTGAAAACGACTTTATTGGATCTAACACATCTATGGTAGCTTGGTCTATCCGTCATCTTAACATATATCCGTAGTCACAATTAATTTATTAAAATGTTATATCCCATAATCTGCCTGATCAAACTCAGATGAATCGTTGTACTTTGAACATCTTGTTAACAAGCAATTAATCACAGCTCCCGAGTGCAGCAAAGGAGCTAATTTTGATGTTTACTTTTCTGGGTAGCGTAGGTAATGCACTCTCCAGAGCTCTCAAGTCCTTCTCGATCCCAGTAGAAATCAGGAGTGACATGTAGAGATACCCCCTTCATGCAAAAAAAAAAAAACAAACCAACAAAAATCTCATACAAATAGCTGTGATACATATCAGCATAAAAACCCCAGCACATTCCACTTGCACATTCTGGCTTCCACGAGCTGTTCCCAACTGCTTTGTTGCCAACATCTTTCTTCCCGGCACGGCTTTGTTTTGAATACGTCCGAGTTAATGGCTGGCCTGTGCACTCTTGATGCAGTCTTCTCCCAGTAATGTATATACTAAAAAATACCAATCTGAAGAAGATACAGAAAACCAATTTATTTCTAGGATTAAATGATACTGTGGCATGCAGGGAAAATCCCTACTGTCTTAATCCCCACATATTGCTCCCAGGTTAAATACTGGCTTGATGCAACCATATTATTTAAGGTTTTCTTTCTCCCTTTTTTTCTTATTTTAAATTAAAACCTCCTAGCAATTTCCTCGGTGTGATCTAATACTGTAAATAATTGATCATACTGATAAAACATTTTGGCTGGACCAAAGCTAACATTTACCCTCAATATCTTCAAAATCCATCAAAACAACACTAAGGGGCTCAGCATGGAGCCAGTTTCACAGGGGCCATTAAACTATCATTGTGGTCCGGGCATTTGTTTGAATAAATTGTTTGTGTTTGTTATCATTTCTTAGTAAAACTAATTAAGGAACTAATTGATTGTTTTGTTGTTCTACTAATTAACTCCATATGGTGCACATCTCCATGGAGATACTGTATGAGTTATTGAAACTCCAGTGATTTAATGTGTCACTATTGGGTAGGGGGATGATTCTTTAGATCTAAGCATCCTTTCTATTTAAGTCTCCTTTCAGATGTGCTCCGCCTCTCTCTTTGGTTCTAAACGTCCTATGTGTCCAACTATATAAAACCAAGCACTTTGAAAGGCAAGCCAGCTACAGAAGATGGAGGTGTGGACAATTTCTGGCTTTATTCTGTGGGGGGAAAAAAAAAAGAGAGAGAGAGGAAGAAGCTGGCAACTTTGCTTCTTAGCTTTTTTCTTAGCTGCAGGCTAGTAAGAGCAAAATCTTTAGGTTCACTCAGTAGTCAACAGAGAAAGGCAGGTTCCTTAAATCAGTAATTTAACAGCATCTCAGCTCCTCCAGCTTCTAGATGAGCCATCCCCTATCTACATTAAAAGCCGAGAAAGATTAGCACATAAATAAGTCCTTCAAGAAATCTCCTGAGTGCCCTTAACCATCCCTAAATTCAGGACCTGTGCAAACCAGTCTCAGAAAAGCAGTTAGTGGTGCTATTTATGTTATCCTACAGGCAACACCTTCTCCAGGGATTTAGAAGGAACAGGTTCAAATTCCACCTTTGCTACAGTCTCTTCATGCTTTATGTTATGCTTGTAGAGATTGACCATATGGTATCTAAAGATCCCAAACATCTGTGCAGCACAAGTTATTCATGTTCTTGGGACAAGAAACCTCATCCTATACATCCCTGGCTATTTTTACTCATTGTTAAGTCACAGCCCAATGCCTGCTGTTGGGTCACAATGGTAAGAACTAAATTCAGGATGTCTGATTTTAAAAAACATTAGGCTTGTCTCTCAGTCACCTCTAAAGTTTGAAGGCAGAGCCATCATTCTATCAGACTAAATTAATGTAATTATCCCTTCTATTGAGGACAAGGCAACAGTTGCTAGGACAGCTCTGTGGTCAGCTCACAAAGACTCAGGTTCTACACACTAAACAAAGCACACACTAAAAAAAGGTTCAAAACCTAATTTGTACTCCAAAGAATTTTTTTTTTTTTTTTTTTTTTTTTTGGTGAGTAAATAAACACAGCATGGGGTAAATATTCAGAGCTCTCTTGCTCTCTTTAGTGACTTTCTTTGATGAGAGTGCCTGGGTAAATCCCTTCAAATTTCATCTGTAGTTGAGCTTAACCATGATGAGAGACTGGACTGGACACAGAAGAATCGACATAGTATTTCAAGGTTTCAAGCTGTCTAGCTCAGATATAGAGGGCTGAGTGCATAAGTACCATGTTAAAATGACTTCCCTGGGGTATGCACTTGATGATGCGAGAAAGCTTTTGAGTTCCAGTGATCCTGAAAGCCACACTGGCAGAGACTTTAACTTCCAGTAGAGACACCTATGTCTGCAAGGAGGCAGATGAAAAGGCATCTCCTGCTCCACTGAGTTTGCAATGGAGCACCTGGAGAAAAAACAAGTTTGCATTCTTCTCATGTCCTGAGCAAGAAAAGGAAGGAGTTAGATCCAGAATGCTAAAAGCCTTGGTTGGGCTTGGTTAGAATTCTCCGTAGCCTCAGTTTTCCCAGTATTTGAGGTGTTTTTTTCTTGAGTCCAAGTATTTAGGGAGTTCTCTGAGACTCCTAAAACCAAGTAAAGAAAGTGAGTCAGATTGGTTTTTATCCTTTTTTACTAAAGAAATGAAGGTCTTGCACTCACTCTGTTTGGTACTCATCCGCTCCCAAAAACATTGGAACATGTTGGCCATTTTCAAGCCAGCTGGCCAGAAAGGTAAAGCACTTTAAAACACGCTGACTCCTGCAGATTTTGTGAAGATGGGTGGCTGATTAGGAGACTGTTGTGATTTAATCCAGCAGGCAGATAAACACAATGCAGCCGCTCAGTCACTCTCCCCCCTACAGTGGGATGGGGGAGAGAATCAGAAAAAAAAAAAACATCAAATTCATCAGCTGAGATAAAGACTGTTTAACAGGATAGAAAAAGAAGAGAAAATAATAATAATAATAATAATAATAATGAGAGAATTAGAATATACAAAACAAGTGATGCACAATGCAACTGGTCACCACCCACTAACAGATACCTAGGCAGGATCTGAGCAGCAGCCCTGGACCAGCTTTCCCCCTAGTTTATATGCTGAGCATGACATCAGATAGTATGGAATATTCCTTTGGTCAGTTTGGGTCAGCTGTCCTGGTCCATTCTCCTCCCAACATCTCGTGGCCCCCAGCCTACATGCTGGTGAGGTGGGATGAGAAGGTGGAAAGTCCTTGACTGTGTAAACACTGCTTAGCGACAACTGAAACATCAGTGTGTTACCCATCATTGTTCTCATCCCAAATCCAGACCACAGCACTATCCTAGCTCCTGGGAAGGAAACTTGCTCTGTCTGTAAACACAAAATCCCTGACTATTGAGGCTGGGTTTATGTTTTGGAAACTAGAATTTAGGGTTCAAATGCATCCCTGAGAACATTCTTACCTGAAGCTGCCATGTTACCCAGAACTAAGAGAAGTGGAGAGAGAGCAGCAAACACTACCTCTAATATATCAAGGACTTGTCTTAAGCTGATGTCTTCTCCAACACACTCACCCATAGTCAGTGGCTGTTCTTTCCACCTTTCAGTCTTCCAAAATCCAACAACAAACCTACCAGGGCAAAGGCAAACCCAACCAGCCCACTCCACCCTCAACTTCACCTTAATCTAGTCTGCTTAAGTGAGGACAGGTGAGAACCACTGCCTGGACACTGATGTGGAGAGACAGAGAGAAGGAAAACCACCGCAGAGGAGCACAGTTTATTCTTCCTTGCACTCTTTAGTATTCAGCCCTGACCTATTTTAGCTTTAAGCCTTGCATTGTGACTGATGATTGCTCTCCTCTGGCCTTTGTTTTCAGCTCTCAGATTGTTGGTGTGTTACAGAAATGATGTTGTCTGAAGCAGCTCGGCTGATCACCGAGGCAGCAATCAGCTCACCCTTCGATGAGCCATTGAGACCGTCAGGCGAGGGGCCGCATTAGCCTGTCAGTTTTGGCTCTTCCAACACTTAGAACAATTCTGGTGAATTACAAGCAATAGAAAATCACTTTAGCTGCTCATTAGCTGAGAGACAGGAATGATGACAAATGCTCAGGGACTTTGAAAAGGGCTGTGCACACACAGCCTCCCTCCACAGCAAGGCCCATTGAACCCTGGTGTTACTCGGGAAGTAGTGGTGGTTACAAGCTGGTTACCTCCTTGGTTCTGCTTGTGAATTGGCCAAAGATCTCCCAGACTCTAGCAGAAGCCACAGCTTCCAAAGTGAAGCATCTGTGGAATTTAAACCTTCATATATTCCACTGGATTGAAAAAGTAACTCCACCTCATTACGAGAGCAGTAGGCTGCTATTCTCTATGAAAGGTAGTTAGCTATGGCAGGGGGCATGGACATGTATTTTTGTAGGAGTGTGGCACAGAGTTGTTGTTTCCCATGGTCTAGTCAGTCCATCTGGAACATAGTGACTTCAGCAGGCTTGTTTTAATCTATCCACACACAGCAGACCCATGCCGTAGATGCACAAAAACAGGTCTTGGCAAATGGAGTCGAGAAGGTCTGTGGAACTGATGTGATTGCACTGCTCGCAGTTGCTTTCTCATGTGGAAGGAGACCACTGTAAATATAACAAGGAATATGAAGGACTCTTGAAACAAGTGTTCTATGAGGACAGAAAGACCTGTATCAGTACTATAAGCTGCTGACAATGCAACTAAGGGCATGTTGCAATGTCCTATACACAAGTTTTGGAGGTTTGATATTAATAGTTATGGGAAAATAACTCAATCATAGTTCTTGAACTGGCAGTTTCAGTCTGGGATCCTCTCACAGGTCATATCTCTCAGCCCCAAGAGGTGAATTGCTAGATAAACAGGAAAGGAAAGGATGAGAGAAAAGGCAGTAATAGGGGAAATTCTGAAAATATAAACGTACAGCTGCAATAATCTTGGCACTCAGATGCTCTTAAGTCACTTACATGTTGGAAGCTGATCAAGCAACATGGTAAAAAACCTTGTACAAGAACCTGGAAAGAAGTAAGGATGCTGGAGTGACTGTCTAAAAGATGAGGAATTTTGCAGATGAGGAAAAATGGTTCCTGATTTCATCAGGGGTACATCCTAGGAATGTGGGGGCCCAGTTTTTGAACTGTAATGCAGCTGTGGTATTGGTACCTCACCTCTAGCACACATTACCTTGGCATCAGTAGATAACGACTGTGAGAGGGGCAACCACGAATGAGGCCATCTTTATAGCTGTCTACAAAGCACCAAGTACCTGTGATGAGGAAGCTCATTGTGAGGACTGAATAATCCAGATCTGGCCCTGAAATTCTGGGCATTCATAGACTGAGCTGAAACTCTGAGCACTTTGTCTCTTGTCTGTTGCTATTTTAGGCAGTGTGCTGAAGGACTGGTTCCTCTCGCCATGTCATTGAGAATGACAAAGCCTCTCTACAGCATTCAGGAGAATTGGATGGATGAAGGACAGGCAGGACAAAGAAGCTGATATTTTGAGGAGCTTCCTTTATTCAGATCAGGTCTTTTAACTTGCCCTCATGCCTTTGTTCTGCTGATTTAATGATTCCTTCCTCCACGCCTCCCCTCTATTTCCATTTGTGTGGATCAACCACAGCAGCAGGAAACTCTTTAATTGGCAAAAATATTTGCTCTGCTGAAGAGATCTGCAGGTAAAGGAGCACATTCAATGAGGTTCTTTCAGCATGCAGGAGAAGAAATTGCCATACCTTCTCTACTGGCATTAAGAGGACCATTTTCTAGTCTTTGGTCCTGGATTCTAAGATATCCACAACTGGTGACATAGACATTTCTGCTCTATTTCCCTCTTTTTATCAGAGAAGATGGCACAAGAAAGGAAGCTGGCCTGGGAGTTAGCTCTGTGTTTCACTGCAAGCTTCCTGTTGGTCTCCCAAAAGCTCTTCAAGTGCAACACTTAGGCATTGCTCTGCAAAGTGCTGAAATATACAAAACTTAGCAAAGTCCATTGACTTAAGTTAAGTTTTAGCTCCTAATTCACTGCATCACTAAATATGTCACTTGGACATCACTCAAGCCATGTGTATTTTTTAACAGATCTGCCCCTCTATAAATCTGGCCCTTAGACTGACTATCCACAGTTAACCCTCTGAGACATAACAGTAACAGCACTTCTGTAGCAAGCTGGGGAAATGTGAGGTTGCTGTACTTGTGCATCAAGGTGTTCCAGATGGGCATGAACAGCTCAGATCTGGAGTTCTGAACTGTGGTGCACAAGTTCCAGTCATAGAATCACAGAATCATACAATCATAGTATCATAGAATCATAGAATCATAGAATGGTAGGGTTTGGAAGGAACCTCTGGGGATCAGCAAGTACAACCTCCCTGGCAAAGCAGGATCACCTAGGGCAGGTCACCTAGGAACACATCCAGATGGGTCTTGAATATCTCCAGAGAAGGAGACTCTACAACCTCTCTGGACAGCCTGCTCCAGTGCTTCATCACCTTTACAATAAAGAAGCTTTTCCTTATGTTGAGGTGGAACTTTCTGTATTCTAGTTTGTACCCATTGTCCCTTGTTCTGTCACAGGACACCACTGAAAACTCAATGCCCTGCAGCTGATGTTTAGCATCATTCACAAGACAAGTCTGTGCCACTTTTGCCACCAAGGCAAGCCACACCCAGAAAACTGATAAACTCAGATAACTAAACCAAAAGAGACAAAATGATGCTTTGGAGATTGATACCTCCATGACAATCAAAAGTAAGGGAAAGAGATACACCTGGAAGATAGATCTACCAGGAGACTTCATGAGCTGACATAGTGAGACAAGTGACAGATGGGGGAAAGCAATACACAAGATAACTTGGTAACTCTGATAACTGATGGACTGAGACAACTTTATACTTGATTAATACTCTGAGGTGTCATGAAAAGAAGCAAACCTGATACATTAGCCCACCTAATACAAGGATGTGACAGATGCATCAAGAATACTGATGTACCAGGACTATGAGACCTCCAGTCGAGCTGGTGTTCATGCTCATAATTGTTACTTTCCAATTCTGCATTCAGATGGACAGAAGCCTGTAGGAGAATATCAAACTTCCACTAAGGCCTTTTTAAATAATAATTACTCCATAGCAGTGCTGTGAAATCTGTTATTACCTGAGGCCAAAGGCCACTTTGTTAATCAGTCAGGGCTCATATTCTATCAAAAGAATCTAGGGCTGATTGCTGGTCTAATCATAGGGTGACAGCAACTGTCAGACATGACATCTCTACCAGAATAAAAACAACCCTAAGGGCTTGACTTTGCTGGGGGGTTGCAGACAGTGGCTCTTCTGCAGAGAGATTTTAGGTTGGACATAGCAAAGTGACACTTCCATAACTCATACATGTGGTGACCCTTGGGTTCTCAATGGGATGTCTCTCTGCCTCGAGTGCTGTAGCAAGTAGGAGAGGACCACCTCTGCATAGGAGACGGTAAGCAATGAGTGTCTGCTTGCACACACACCTCTTTAGTCGGTTTTCAGTGCCTGGTACACTGTTTGTTGCTGAAAGCCGAGTGCAATGAAAGCAGAAATTAGCAGTGCTCATTCCACCATCCCATCCCTTTGCCTTACAGAGCCCAGAAGAAATCCTCTCCTTTGCTGACGGCCAGCAGAGGGAGAAAGGGAGACAGGAGCACAAACCCTGCACACAGGTCGTGTCCGAGGGAAACTCTTCCCAAGAAAAGGAAAGGCTTATAAAAGAGTGCAGAATGAGGTGGGAACGCGTAGGAGGAGAAAGAAAAAAGTACAGTGCCTGAGAGCTAGGAGGGGACAGAGTTATTGCAAAGCAAGAAAATGAGGGAATTGGTCTGGTAGGAGGCAGTTGAGTTGTAAAGGCACTTAGATGTGAGAGTGAAGAAGGAAATGGACTGCCTGCTCTGGCATAAAGAGGTTTTTGCCCCTTAGCCAACACTTTGCCACCTGCCCTGGACAAGCCTCACCCCAGGTTCATCAAGCAGGAACTCTGAAAGGAAACTGCACCAGCTCTAGGTTCTTTACTTCTAGCTGCTTTATTGAAATTCTCTCCATCTCCTCTCATCTTCTGCTTGTATTACTGCATTATTGAGTCTCATATTCATCTGTCTCCAAAAGATTAAACTGTCCCCTGGAAAAGGCCATCATGTCCTGGAGGAGGAGATCCTATTTCCACTCCATCCTCCAAGAAATAGAGTCTCTGGAAAGTTTTTCACGTTGATAAGTTCCTAACCATTATAAGAAATCTTCTGACTGAAAATGAGAGCAAAACCTAAGAGACAGATGCCAGCAGGTTTCTATACCCCGTGGCATAAAACCTTGTCTGTATCTGAAAGGGAGAGTGGGGAGGTGAGGAATCATTGCAGCCCCTTGGCCAGCACAATGGAGCTCAGCATCTTTGCAGGCTCTGTGGGACAGGGCTGGCTTGCTGAGAAGCAAATTGCAGGGAGGAAAGGATAAACACAGCTGCAAGGCTCAGGGGTTTGGGGACAGCTTCCCATGGCTTTTAGAAAAGCAGCAGCAGGTACCTCACATAACACGTGCAGGGGTCACAAGCACTTAGCCACAGTGTTCCTTGTGTCTCCCCAGGAGCTGCAGCTTTAGCCATGCTCAGCTTGTAGCTCTGTACTCCTGACCTTTCCCCCCGAGACTGTCTCTGTAGCCAGTCTCTGCCTCCTATTCACAACAGCAATTTCCTTCCCATTGCTCAGGTTCAGTCCTTGTCAGTCATTCCTGACCTCCCCCTTTTCTCTCCCCCCCCCCAGGCCACACACAGCCAGACCAACCTGTATATAAATCTCAGTGTTTGGGTTGTTTTTTCCCTTCTCAGATACAAACCATTGTTTAAACTCTTTCTAGCATCCTCACTTTATCCCTGTTCTTGACAGCATAAAGGTCACACTCTGTCCCTTGCTTGGCAGGTGTATTACCAGGGTGCCACTGACAACCATCTCCACCCTGCCTGCTTCACTCCTCTCTCCCTGCCCTCACTCCTGGTTGGTCTCCATAGTTCCTGAGCATTTTCAGGGTCACAGTCCAATGCTCTTTTCCTGAAATCATTGCATCAGCTCAGGGATGTTCCCACCTCCAGTGCAGTGTAGAAGGAAATGCTGCTTCCTTTCCTCATGCACACTTCTACCAAATGGGGCAGCCCACAGAATCACAGAATGATAGGGTTTGGAAGGGGCCTCTGGAGATCATCTAGTCCAACCTCCCCACCACAGCCAGGTCACCCAGAGCACGTTGCACAGGATGGTGTCCATGTGGGTTTGGAATGACTCCAGTGATCTCTCTGGACGTGATGGTCCAGTGTTCCTCCACCCTCAATGTAAAGAAGTTCCTCCTCATGGTTAGATGGCAGGAAGAGCAGGGTGTTTGCGTGGTGTTCCCCCATCTGCTCTGTCAGCAAGCAGCGAGGCCAAAACCACGACTGCAGCCTTCGAGCTGCGCTTGAGCTATTCCTCTGCTATCAGCCTTCATGCCATGATAACATATGCAAAGCAATACCCATCCTTCACAGCTCCCCCACTGTAAGCCACAAATCCAACTAATTAAAAGCCAGACTCCTCCACATCCCAACACACATCCCAGTGCATCTCTGCCTTGGCTTGCAGCACAGTGCTGGAGGTGCAGGACAGCAGGCTGTCGCTGTGACTTATTATTTTGTCATACTGTAAATATTACACAGGCCATATGGATTTTCAATACCTGAGCACCACGCTGCCATTAATATCAAATGCAATAAGATATTATATGCATGACAATCACAGAAAGAAATTGCAGAGCTCAGAAACTGCCTAGTGGAGCTCTGCACCGTTTGTTTTCGCCATGAAAAAGTCATAGGAAGCCATAATGAATCATTTAGCTGACGAATTTTATCTCTTGTTCTGTTTGCAAACTATCTGCCAGCAGATTGTCATTTTCTCAAATGTGTCCATTATTTGGAACTCGTCAGTGGACAATCTCTTCTGTGGCTAATCATGGGCCATTTGTGAAGGATTTGTTGTGGGTGTGCTTCACACTAAACGTGAGCTGATTTGAGCAGTTCCCCAGGTCCCATAACGTGACTCTTTTCCCTGTCCAGATGAGCTGGTTTGGAAGCCACTGTGGCTGTTAAGGATTGTTCATCAGAAATCTCAGCATGCCTTTGGCAGTGTTTGTTGAAGAATAACTGAAAGCAGGCCTCTGCAATACCTGCAGCCCTCTATTGCAGTGGCAGGAGCAGGTCAAAACTCCCTGGCTGCTGGAGGAGCACAAAAACACCAGTGGGCTTCTCTGACCTTGCTCTACACCATACAGCCTGGATGATCACAGTGTGGAAATCGAGGGCACAGTCTGCTCTTGCAGACATTGAAACCCTACAGAAGTCCACACAACACTGGCTGCCTTCCTGGCTAATGAGGCTGAGACATTTTCTGCTATGTGCCTTTGTGATCAAGAAGGTCAATGGCATCCCGGGGTGCATCAAGAGGAGTGTGGCTGGCAGGTCCTCCTCCTCCATTCTGCGCTGGTGAGGCCTCATCTGGATTATTGTGTCCAGTTCTGGGCTCCCCTGCTCAAGAAGGACAGGGAACTGCTTGAGAGGGTACAGCAAAGGGCTACAAAGATGATTAGGGGACTAGGGTATCTTTCTTTTGAAGAAAGGGTGAAGGACTTGAGTCTTTTGAGCCTAGAGAGAAGACTGAGGGGGGATCTTATCAGTGCTTATAAACGCTTAAAGGATGGGTGCCAGGAGGATGGAATCAGTCTTTTTTCAGTGGTGCCCAGGACAAGAGGCAAGGGGCAGAACTCTGAACATAGGAAGTTCCATCTAAACATGGGGAGGAACTTCTCTGTGTTGAGGGTGGTAGAGTGCTGGATGAAGCTGTGCAGAGATGAGATGGAGTCTCCATCTCTGGAGCCATTCCCAAACCCACCTGGATCTGTCCTGTGTAGCCTGCTTTAGTTGATCCTGCTCTGGCAGGGGTGTTGTACTGGATGTTCTCCAGAGGCCCCTTCCAACCCTTAGCATTACATGATTCTGTGTGATTCTGTCATAACTTCATAAATCTAGTGGACTGAGTGATGAGGAGCTCCTGGTGATGAGGAGCTTCACTGAATTTCAACCAGCAGGGCCAGTATTAACCTGGAAATAGGAAACCACAGCTACGTCTCCTGAGGATGTTTTATTCTTCTTGAAAGGGACAAATTGCAAGAACTTGATAGAAAACATCTTCTTTTCGATATCCTCCTTGTTCCTTTCACCTGGCTCCTGCTGGCTGATGGCAATATAAAGACAGTGCCCTCTGGGTATATGTAGTTTATAGGAAGCCTGCACTGACCGTTTGCATAATGGACTGTGCTCCCTAGTGCAGAGCATGACATGAATAGCTCACACACACTTTATTAGAGATTTAATATAGTGCCTTTCACAAGAGTCAAAGCACAGTGCCAAAGAGGAAAACAAGCCACTCACGGAGCACACGGATAAGCACATAAAGCAAGAATAAAAGGAGATTAGACAGGGTGGGGGAAAAAGTATAAAAGAACTTGGTTAGATTTTAAATGAGAGCCCACAGAACAACTAACTGTTTGAAGGGAAATTTCTACCAGGCTGCAGAGCACAAGACAAAAGGCTCAAAGTGTGGAATTTGAAACCAGTGACAACACAGCCGCCAAGAATAAATCTGACAACAAATGCACAGAGGAAACGCAGTGCCGGAGCAGTAGCAATAATGATCACAACTCCCATTCGTTTGCATCAGGACCCTTCTGGCTGTAGCTGTCAGAGAGAGAAGACAGGGAAACTGAGGCACAGAGAGGTGGGGTGACTTGTCCCAAATCACCAGTGGGGAATCCAAAAAGAAAACTGTGTCCTACGACACCCAGGTCAGTTCTTCACTCTCTGTCCTGATGGTTCCCACACTGGCAATTGGACAACCTGTTAAGTCACAAGACTGCAGTAAGTTGCCTGCTGAAGGAAAAGTGTCATCTATAAACTATTTTCATTTAGAAGTTCGACCCTTGAGAAACACTGGGGACCATAAAGGGTCTGAGCTCCTAAATATTTGCGACAACTGCATCAAGCCCTACAATTTCTCAGCAGAACACAGAAACAGCCAAACAAACAAACAACCTTCTGTATGTTTCAGATGGGATCATTTTGTTTCCTTTACAACTGCTGGGCAGATATGAGTAGCTTTCACTGCCTTTAATTGATTTGCTCTCCTGGCAGAGCTACAGGTGCAGAGAGAAGGGCACAGGCTGTGTAGATACACTTGCATCTGCAGGGAAGAGGGAAAGAGAGGGAGAGAAATTGCCTTTTTGAAACCAGTTTCCCATGACAACATTAGAATGGTACAAGATAAGGATAGTTCCCCCTCCATGAAATACAATAAAAATAAAATATAAAAAGAGAATGGCAACAAGGAGAAAAGCTTTTCAGTCATGTTAGAAAAGCTATTACAAGTAGCAGAACAAGCTTCAGCACACCACAAAAAGCTGTATAGAGCTGCCCACAGCACAATCAGGTGCAGCCTGAGTGGTCTGGGCTCTTCAATAAATCTAAAGCTAAGGCCAAACTTGCAAATGTTTACAAAGCTTTCTGTGAACCATCCGTTATTGCTTGGCTCCATGAGCTCTCTTTTTCCTCTGCCAGGCTTCACCTGTCTGACCTCCTCTGCAGCCTTCATTTGGGACACTCAAGAAATCAAACTTCTCTCACAGTTTTCCATCGCTGTGATTGGTGTGGTTTTGTTCTTCCTCTTGGCTGCTTTGTCTAAGTCTTGCCTGCAGTGTCACTAGTGAAAAAATCAGTCCAAAAATGCATGGTGCTACATTATTAAATCTTAATAATTTCCAGAACTGAGGTCTGGAGAGGGGGAAAAACAGTCTAAAAAATATTTGTTTATTTTGAAACTCTCCAGCCTTTTGCTTACCCTCCTGAGAAGCATTTGGATGGAAACAATGATAGGAGAGACAACTTCTGCTGGGGAGATTTTAGGCTGGTAGAAAGATGGAAGTAAAAGATTGCTTCCTCCCATCCCTTCCCTCCCAGCATTAAGGTTGTTCACACACTGCAGTACTTAACGCCTCAGTTTCCCTGACGTAAACTGGTCCTGTTGAGTGAATTAAGATCAGCATTCTTGATCTAAATAAAGCTTATTTGTAGGTAACAAAGTAATACAGTCAACAACCAGCAGCCCTCTTGCAATGTGAGCCAGCATGTGCCAGAGATTCTGCTGGGGCTCAGTGAAATAAAAACAACTTCTGGAAATGTCTGATAAATAAAGCAAGAGATCTTAACAACTAAGTTAATACATGAATGAAATAACAGTTTGGAGCTGAAACCCAGATTTTTGTAGCTCAGGAACAGGAGGCATCAGAGATGGATTTATCTTAAAATGGAAAGACACAGAGTGACAGAGCCTAAAAATAAAATCTCATTCTTAGCTGTGCTGAATAGTAAACGATTAGCAGCATCCAGTTGGAAACACCACTTGGGCTATGACAAATACACTGACAAAAAATCAGCCAAAAACCCAGGGAAAGAACACTAAATCTCTACTCTGTCTGCATATAAACTAATGCTGAAACCACTAGGAACTGTCAAGAGACCCCTGAGCAGAGGAAAGGATAGAGAACTGAGCTGTGCACAAAATTTCTTTAAAAATAATTGGAACAGCTAACTGCCCAAGAGGAATGGCCTGAGAGATACACACCACAAATAAGGAGCACACAAGACCAGAAATCAAACAGCTTAGAAACAGCTCCAAGCTGAAAGCACCTTCCCCACAGATCCTGCAGTGTGGATCTGAAGATCTCAGCAGCCTCGCAGCCCCTTGGTGAGCAGGGGCTGATCCCTGGTCCTGCACGCATTTACACACAGCAGAAACTTGACATTTGACACGTCAAGGTTAAAACTGGCAATCAATAGCTACAGCCTAACTTAGATATTCATCTGATAATGAGAAAATTTACCTCTTCATGTGTCAATTTCCTCATATGTAAATTAAGAACTATGATTAGACACCGAGATAATGACACTTGGGCAAACCAGGGATGTTTTAAAATTAATTTCCTTCTGCTACGTACACCTGAAAGCTAAATGACAAATGGATTTAGCCTGGGTTTAATGAGAGCTGAGCAGGAGTTTTAGGACAATACAGACTTGCTTTCCACTGTTCATACAAATTTGTTAACTATAGAGAAGGCACTGGCAGCACCTCTCATTTTCCATTCTGTAAAGCACAGAGTAGCCCTTATGAGGATTCTTGCAAGAGTGGGGTTTGGAGCAACCACCAGTTTCAAGAACCCATGATTGAAACAAGCACATTTCCATTAATTGTGAGTTTCCTAACTATAAGTACCCTGATATTTAATAAAAGGTCTTAATCTATATGGAGGAAAACTGGCATGCAGAGCAGGTCAGGTCTCTAGTTCACCAAAGAGATCGAAGAGGTGATCTTGCCTTTGGTCATGGATTGGGATAACTATTGATCAATGCCCTGCTTTGAAATGCATTGAACAGTAATTTTTACACACTCTCAAAAAATATACTTGTAGAGGGACCTGAAACTGAATTTAAGGGACCTCATACAGAAGCCATAGATAGAATCACAGAATGCACTGGGTTGGAAGGGACCTCTGAAGGTCATTTAGTCCAACTTCCCTGCACTAAGCAGGGACATGCCTAACTAGATCTGGTTGCATCAAGCCTAACCTTGAATATCTCCAGGGAAGAAGACTCCACCTTTATTTCATTGCAGATGTATGTGAACAACAGTTATAGTAACATGTAGATAAGACAAAACATAGTGCCATTACCAGCCACTTAAATCCTGATTCCTCCACTAAAATCTCTAATTAATTACCAATATATGTTCCAGAGTGAGGAAGTCTCTTACTAGAAAGGTCACACTTCTTGCTACTTCATTTCACCCTGCCTGCCTGGCTGGGAATATTCACCACCTATCACAGCATCAAATGAGTTCCTCCCTGTGTCATATTATTTACAAAACCTTTCACACAGCTCCAATATGCTGGGACTGTGAGTGATAATAAACTCTGTTCTGACACATCAACAGCTCAAGGAAAATTCCTATTGCAATTTTCAACACAAAATGAAACATCCTAGCAGGAGCCAAAGCTGGAGGAATCTGTTCTGAGAGGAATGATTTCAAGTAATTTATCATTATGAAATGAAAATGCAAAAGTCATTGAAGTCTCCCGAAACAGTACAAATAAACCCATGCTGTAAAGTCCATGATCAGTGAGGGTTTATAGTCAGCAGTACTTGGTCCAATAAACATCAAGAAACTAAATCACTCTTCATATATTACAGTTACCTTTCAGGGTGTTAGGCAGGGAGCTTTTCATTGCAACTAGGACATAGTGCAGCTTCCATGACATTTTCCTTCCAGTTTCCCTTTACTGTTAATATGTGAACAGTAAACTGGAGAGCTGAGCAGTGTATGGAGGGTCAAATCAGATACTGAACTACTGCTCTCAAAACTTGCCCATCAGACTTCTGCTCATGGTGCCTGCCTGCCCTCAGCTTTGCTGAATGCAAACACAGTTGGTGAATGTGAATAGAGGTTGGCAAATGTTTTCAAAAATGGTAAAGTGCTCAAAAAGTGTAGTCCCGAGAGGAAAGATTTAGAAATATTATGTAATAAGCCTGCATAATGCATCCTTGAATAACTGCAAGGCAAACAGAAGGTCTTCTAGGCTTGCATGAAATCTTTCCGCTTGACCTGAATGCGAAATATGTTGCTGAAGAATTCAAGATACGAACCAAAATCTTTCTTGTAGAGCTCTGATTAGGTTCAGTGCAGGTGGTGGGCTTCCCAATACAAACAAGTCTAGTTTGGACTTTGTGCCTTGCACAGTCATGCCCCAGAACTGTTCAGGAAAGCGAAGATGCTTGAACTTCCACAAGGTCAGCAGCAGAAGTCTTGTAATTCAGAGAGAAAATGCTTGTTTGAAAGACTGCTTAGTGGGATGAGGAGCATGTCATTTCCTGCATTCAGAACTTTTCCAAGTCAGCAGGGTCCAGCTCTGCTTCCCAAAATTAGACTTCTCTTCCACTCCTTTGTCAGTCTTTGGCTGGGAGTGGCTTGGGATCAGAATGGCAGATGGGTTTTGTAGATGTAGGTATGTAGGAAAGGCATCATGAGGATTACAAACTAAAAAATAACTGAGGTGGTTACATGCCACATGTGACCTGCCTAAAAAGAGCTTCATGAAAGGCTGGAATTGTACAAGTCAGGGCAACTTTGTCTTGCGTTTCAGGGGTGTGAAATTTCCACCTCTTGAAGCTGTCCTGCACCAGATCTGTTTCTAACCAGTGCTGTGAAATTTCCACCTCTTTAAGTTGTCCTGCACCAGATCTGTTTCTAACCAGTGCTGTGAAATTTCCACCTCTTTAAGTTGTCCTGCACCAGATCTGTTTCTAACCAGTGCTGTGAAATTTCCACCTCTTTAAGTTGTCCTGCACCAGATCTGTTTCTAACCAGTGCTGTGAAATTTCCACCTCTTGAAGCTGTCCTACACCAGATCAGTCTCTAACCAGTGTTGTTAATCTCACTTGACTGCTCAGATGCCTGCTGGTTGAAGATTGGGAAAAAAGCAGGGGGTCTCTCAAATTGCTCTTTAAGGAAATATCCCTAGACCAGACACAGATGAGACCTGATTTATATTTAAGAAGATTTTGTACCGTGCGACTGATGGTTCAGTCATTGGTCTGATTAGGGACAGCTCTGAACCTCATGAGAGTGGTAAATATCAGGCTCCCAAAGACTTGCTGAGTGTATCTAAACAGAAATTATGCTTTTCTGTCAAAACTGCCTGTGTTTGTGCTGAGAGTGACAATCTGTAGGCAGGGCAGCAGACGACATTAATGAGGCAGAGAGAACGCTGCGTTGTATAAAGGTCCTCATTCTGTTTGCACAAGCAGAAGGCAGGGACAGACACATCCATCTTGTACCAGGTAGAGCCCACCCATCAGAGGTGTTTCTGAGTCACTACTCCATCAATCCACTGCCATTCTTCCGCTGCACCCCTCACAAAATAGGATAGAATAGAATCATTTAGGTTGAAAAGACCTCTAAGATCATTAAATCCAACTGTCAAACCAACATCACCATGCCCACTAACCCATGTCCCCAGTGCCATAGCTGCAGGGTTTTTTGAACACCTCCAGGGATGGCGACCACACCACTTCCCATGGCAGCCTGTTCCAATGCCAGATTTTCTAATATTCAATCTAAACCTCCTCTGGTGCAACCTGAGGCCATTTCCTCTCACCCTATCCATCTGAGGTCAACGAGTCATTATGTTCTCTGCCATCACTCATCCAGCAAGCACAGGGAGATGCTGAGCTCCAGATGTGAGAATCTGCAGAGGGCTAGAGAACACAAACATCACTTGCCAGCTGCCATGAGAAAATATTCCCCCAAGAAAACTGGAGAGGGTACAACTAAGAATGTGGTGCAGACTCCAGAATGGTCCTTCAGCCCAGCAGCACTCAGGATACTGGGATGCACACAGCAATGAAGAATTTAAAGATAAAGAAATGTGTAGAGCTTGGATGAAAGCAGCTAAAGAAATAACTGGCAAGCTCTCTGATCCCTGAGTGATTGTATTAGAGGAAATAAATCTTTGCTGTGGCTTGTTTGACTTTCACTCTTCAGTTTTATGCTTGGAAGTTCAGGTCTTTCTTTCACAACATACTGAAGGAGGATTTTCAGTTGATTGGCTCCCACAGATCCCTGAAAAGAGATGGGATGGCACTGGAGTTCTGTATTCACTGGTACCCAGCAGCATCTCAGAGTTAAAATGGTGTTTCAGAGAGAGAAAAAGAGAAGGGACCTGCACAAACCCTACATTTTCCTGTCAGGCACTCTGCAAGTTAATTCAGATGACACATCTTAGGACAGAGAAGTTTCTTTTTCATTCTATGTCTGATGCAGATGAAGGGTAATACATATGGAACTTGTTTTTCAGCACCAACTTGAGAAGTAGTCAAAGTTTTAAATCTAGGGCAAGTAAATCAAGCAGAAATAAAGGGAAAGGACATGCAAGTTGTAGTTGTCCTTCTCTATCACTGAGCATGTGAGCTCTGGGAGGTTGGAGCAGGGGCTGCAGCCAGAACAGGGCACCACAGCCCATCCTCAGTGAGCAGCCCCTCTGCTCCTCACTGCCTAAGCCCCCATCTTTTGGTGCAGTGCCACCTGCCTGGGAAAAACAGTTCAAGGCAATTTGAGAAATCTAGTCATGTGTAGCAGGCACAGCCATGCTGAGAGGAAACCAATTGTTTTGGAGTGTGTCTGGCTTTGCTCTGCCTTCCCCAGTGCAGGGAATGAGGGCAGCATCTGACTGGGATGATAAAAAAAGAAAAATAAAAAATTGGGCAGAACAGCTGCAATAGAAATATCACAGTTTAACTGTCTGAATATCTTGGAAATATTATTCATATCCCCCAAACTGGTAAATGCTAAGATATTTAAATATAAACCCATTAGCTCCTCTATCATCAGATTAATTCTTTCCCAGATGCTATTCATTTCCCTCTGTACCAAAACTCTGATTGTACTCAGTGGGGGACCTTTTGGTATGACAAGTAACTAAACCAGTCAGAACTTCAGTTATTATGGGTAAGTCCAAAAAGCAAAAACTGATTTTAGAAGAAAATGTGCTTACACAAGCTGGGAAGACCAAGTTACCACAAATGATGGAACATTTAAAAGTAATCTGAACACTGCTCTTGCTGCAGCCATGAAAAGCCTGCCTAACAGTTTAAAAAATGGTTTCTTAAAGCCTATTCCATTTTTAAGCATGTCTCTGGTTGCTGGTTCAGCTGGTCCAGGAGCACAGCAAGGGCTGATGCACTAAGCTCCACACATCTCCTGAGAACTCCTTCCCTTAAAAAGATCTCCACTGGTTTTGCAAACACTGACAGCACTGGTGGGTCACCAAGTTAATCTGACTCTAAATTACCAGAGGAGATGTCTGTACACAGAGCTGGAGGGAGGCTGGAGGGAGGCTGCCTTCCCCTTCACAGCTTCAGGGTTCTGTCTTACCTGTCCCTCTCTTAACTGAGCATCCTCCTGCAACATATAGCTGTAGGGGCAGGTAGTCTTATCCCAGTGGAAAAGAATCATTTTCCTCAGGGATAAGGGGAATCATTTTCCTCAGCTGAAAGCTGCTGGAAAAGAGAGTTCATTCTTCAGTGGAAAGTCAGATGTGGCTTCTTCCTTTTGTCACAAATACATTTCAGCTTTTTTTTTTTGTTTGTTTCCCTGTATTTATCTGACTTGAGAGCCTTACTGGGAGCAGCTCGAAAGGGCCACAGGGGAAAAAAAAAGTAATTAAAAAAAAAACCCTGCATCTTTCTTACAGCAATTCTGGAAAGAGAGACAGACAGGATCCTAGTGAGCTTCAGTGGGCTGGTGTGAGGTGAGGTGCATGAAAATATAAAAGCAGGAAATATTTGTGCAAATACTACTGCAGTACCAGCCCCTCCTGTCTATTCCCACTTGCTGTCTGTGAACTGAGAGCATCTGTCCACACCTCCATGTGCCAGAAGGATTACCACAAAAAGGAATTTACATTCTGTCAATTAAAACCCCATCAAGTTAAGGATTAAAGTCACAAACACATGAATTAGAGATGGTGCCAAGGGACTCTCTCTATCTATCTTTCATGACTTTTCTACGTGCATGCTATAGAAGCATTAAAGACACCTTTAATCTTCTACATTTCCATGCATGGCTTTTACTTAGAGTGGTGACCAGTGAGGAGTCAACAAGCACAGGGGGAACACAAACCAGGACTGGCATATGTCTCCCTCTTAGACTGTGTGCACAAGTTGTACTTTCCATCCCTCAAACTGAAGCATTCATAAAGTGTGGAATATTACTGTGACAGTCACCTAAACACTGCCCTCAAGCCTTGTAAAAGCAGCTGTGTGCAAGGGATCAAAATAAAATCTGGGCAAAACTGAACTAAACCCTACACTGAAGGGAAATCAGGCTGCTGTGTATTCTCCCAGCACTGGGTGAAGAGCTATACATGAGCATTAGTTCATGCTGAATTTTAGCTTCAGGATAAGCTTGTAAGAATTAGGATGCAAACTATAACTGGTTTGCAAAGCACACAGTGGAAGGGGAGGGGAAATAGCTTGGTCACATGAAATAAGCCAGTCATCAAGGAGTGAGTTCAGGCCCTGTGCCAGATTGCCCATCAGGAGAAGAATGTACTGACACTTTGATGGTTTATGGCCTGAGCTAACCCTGCTGTGGCTTATATTGAATCAAGGTGGAGCAGATGGCAGGAAGGTTTCCACGTTGTAACCATGCTGCATTTCCAGTTCAAATGGCAGCACTTGGCTCCACTAGCAAGAAGCAAGGAAAGAAGTTTGACTTATTCTGTATTCCAGTGCAGACAGGCCAAAACATCTTGATTTTAGCCTAAGTTACCTTCTGGGTATATTCACTGCACAAAATGGCCTTTCTTCCCTGATGACTGTGGTGGCAGGCAAAGCAAAAAATGCAATGGGAAAAATAAAGACTGGCATATTTTATCTCATACCTGTCCTCATATCACATGATTGGGAAAGAGAGTGTTGTAGAAAAGTCACTGTGCTGGAGCTTGGAAGAACTGAGTTTAACCCCTGGTTCTGCCTCCAGCTTTCTTTGCAGTATTGAGGACTTCAGCTGCTCCGATGTCAAATGGAGGAACAACTCTTCCCTTTTCATCATGCATTCATTGTAAATTTGTCATGGGAGGAACTGTGAATACTTTGTGCAATCTGATCAGGAGCAGCATCTTTAGCTGTGATCCTAATACACATAACAAATGAGAGTGTGAATTTGGACATGCTGGGGGCTGTTCCCTGGCCTTGGCAAGCTAGCACAGTGGAATATTTCTCACGTTGCTAGCACCCAGGCCCTGCAGTGCTCTGGCTCCTACAAGAACAAATGGAGCCTAGTTCCAGTTAGAGAAGATGCTTACAGTGTGCTTATAGGCTTGGTTCTGCTGGTTCACTCTATGCTACTGAGAGATGAGAAAGAGCACAGTCCCTGTCCTTTGGAGACTGCAGTACAAATGAGGAGAGAGAAGGCAGAAAGCCCACAATGGAAAAATGGAAGAGGCTGCAAACTCAGGGTCATTTGTCTTTGGATTTTAATAATGATGAAGTGGCAGCAGCTTTTCCAGCAAAGGTCAGCATTTGTGCACTTCAGGAAGGAAGTGAGGCATAGGGGCTGTGATTTATTCCAGAAATGCTTTTCTTTAACCTGCAGCACCTCCAGTGACCCCAGTGATTATAGTTCTCTTGCTTAATGTGAGTACAAGCTTCAGCCCTTGGTGGGGAAGGAGGCCCAGGTACAGAGGTGCAGCACAGGAATTAATCCAGAACTGAGGCAGAAGGAGCAGTGAGCACTTTAACAATCACTGAGCAACCATGGTGTAACTCAGCTGTAAACTGACTCTGCCACCACGAGTCTGTCTGCCTCACCCTTCGTCTGTCTTTCCTGTGTCCCCAGTCCTGCATCCATGGGGCTCTTACATCCTTCTAAGCATTTCTAGTTTTGTGCCTTGAGCTTCCTCCACCAAAGGTACCTGAGTGATTTTCACAAGATCCAATGCACATCCACTCCTCCTGTTGCCCTGGAGGTCTTTAATGGTTAGAAATCTCACAAATAGTGAGAGTCCAAGCCCAAATTCCCTTGGTCATTATAGTTCCTTCCATCACTAATTCATACTGCAAATATCCCTACACAAAAAGTCCAAAACTTGTTATTACTCATATTCCCTCTGAAGTCTGTCCTGGCTTCTCTCTCTGTTCCTCATTTTTACCAATTGCAGTGATACAACAAACACAGGTGCTACTACTGGAAGGGAAAAGAGCATCTTGCCTCCTCTTTCCCTCTACCATTACACTCCCCACATGGGTGCAAGCCGCCTGCCAGTGTCGTCGTCGTCCCCCCCTCCCCGCCCCCCTATTCCTTGGCCTTTTCCTTTTTCCCTGGCTGTGGTTGCACCACCACCCCAGAGCTCTCCACGCTGTGATGAATGAGCTGCTGCCTGCTGGTGAGAGGCAAACGTCTCCAAATTTCCTGCAGCTTTACGAGCACCACGCTCGACAGCAAGCCCGATCTAGAGGCAAGAGCAAAGCAGCTCAGCAACGAGCTCCCCACTGCTGCAGCCGCTAATGAGCCACTTACTTGGCATGAGCCCTCCCGCTGCCGATGGCACCGCTCCTTCCTGCCAGCTCCCAGCTGCCAGGCCTTGGGAAAGGGGAGAGCCGCAGAGTGGGGGAGTCCAGCACTGCACACATGAGGCACTCGATGGGAAGAGCTGCTCTTTTTCAGCCACTCCTACAGGGACCTGAAGGGAATAGATTATTAGTGGTTTGTTTTTTCTTTTTTTTTTTTTTTTCTTCCTTGCTCCATCAGGAAATCATTCTAATGAGCATTCTGAGCCTAAAGAGCAAAAAGCAACATTGATTTCTTCTTTGTACACCAGGTCTCATTGCAGAGCTGCAGCAGTGCATGTGTGTGGTGTCCATTTTGTACCTAAGCACCTCCTAAGCTGGCTGACATTGCAGCAGGTCACTTCGTGGCTGTAAGTGGTATGGCACATCTCAGGAAAGCACAGCTATTTACCTTTCTCCTTGCAAGCCCAACTTTCACAGTAATAGCTTGTTAATGTCTTTGGAGTTGCTGGCCCCTGTGTGTGGGAGACAGCTTGTGCCTTCGAGCTGCTGTTATCTGGAGAAAGCCGTGAAGGTGAAGTTAAAGAGACTAACTCCACGTGACTTCACAGAATCACACAGCCCTGATAGAGGGCTATCACCCCTGGCCTTCTTTTTTCCATGTTTTTTAGTTTTTAAGTAAAAGATTGTGGTCCAAATTAAATCACATGTAGAACTATGCCAGCCCCCTCACTGCAGTTTTTTAATGGTGCTGTGCTGAGACAGCACTAAATTGAGTAGAGTCACTTCCCTTTCATCTGTGAGGTTCATGGATCTTGGACCCACTTCTGCTACCACAGGCAGCCAAGCTGCAGCCATTTACACCAGTGTTGGTTTTGGCTTAGTGCATCTATATTAGCTTTTGCTACAACATTCCATCATATCAGGTGTGTTTCTCGAGCAAAGAGTGACGAAGACACTTATAGAAAACTTTATAGCACTTAAGCTGACAATTTTCTGGGTTGAATGTGCATCTCCCTTGTAGCAGAGGTCTCTGCACCACAGATGGTGTTTTACATATAGCAGTAAAATGACATAGTTGGAGCTGCAACATATGTGCCTTTGCTGTGTCTCTGTATCCCATGCAAGTCCACAGGGTCTCCAGCTAGCTCCCATTTTGCATACATCTTCTTAACATTCAGCAGGGGCAGATGGGTTGCTGGCCTCGAGTTCTTCCTTCAACTGATGAAAAAAGATTGTGGCACTAAAGTGGAGGAAAAGAAAAAGAAGAGGACCTTGGTCATGAACATTGTAATGTTTCCCTCCACTACAAAGCCACAGCTTTGCAATCTTATAAAACTGCTGCTCTTTCCCAGTCCCCCCTCCACACACACTGGCAATGCTCACTTTCATGGGTTTCCATTAAGAGGATCCTGCAGGTTCTTTGGTGGTTTTAGCTTGTGAAATATTTCCCACCTGATTCATTGAGGATTATTATTAAAGTGAATTTAGCACTGGCTAAAGCTCCTGGATTGTCAGTCCTGCGAACGTGATGTTCTTTTCAGCTACAAACTATTACAGCAGGGACAAGGGAAGATCGCTTCCCAGGGATGCTCACCAGCAAGCTCAGTCTGACCTCAGCTAGGAGGAAGGGCAGAAGGCTAGCAAGGCTATTTCCCACTCAGGCACTACCTCCTCCATCAGCCTTTTATGCTGTGGGATCGTACTGTGACAGAGGGAGATGACTTTCTGTCTTCCTTGCCCTGCAGCTTTCCAAGGAAGGTGCTTTCTCAGCTGGTGCTGGCAGAGGGGCAATGCTGTAGAGATCTGTGGCTGTATCAGACCCTGAACGCTCATCCAAGAGAGTTTGAGAGGTATCAAAAGGGAATGATTCCCCAAGGGCAATCACAGCAGAAAAACAGAGAGACTGAGGAGATCAAGATATGCAATTTGTTAGTCTGTCTTAATCTCTAATAAAAATTACCTCACCCTATACATAGCTGGAAAACACCCCTGAGATATTCTGAAGGGAGTTTGGGGAGATGTGAGCAAGTTCCAGTCTCTTTTCTATTTCTTCCAAACCACCCATGCCACACTGATACCCACCCAAAAGAAATCACATTTCCTCCTTTACAGAGAGTAAGGCATGAGTTCCCTCCTGGACATTAGGTCTTTTGGGGCACATTAATCCTTGAACATCTGACCAGCCACTCAAGGATTAATGTGCCCAAAAGACCCAGAGTTCAAGCTCCTGGATGCCTCCAACAGTGCCTCTGTGAAGCTACAGAAAAGAATAGATCCAGCAAGCCACATCATGCCTTGACAAGCCTTTCTTTCCACTGAAGTCCCCAGAGAAGAAGCTCTACTGAATTCCTCTCTTGTACAGGCAGGGAGAGGCAGTGTATTTGCCAGCACGGCCAGCTTTGAAGTCTCTCTCCCTGTCTCTCTCCTGTACTGACTCTGCCAGGGGTGATGGTTGTGTTTCTGGGGATCCTATCTTACAGACTTGTCAGCCCTCTCTTACACAAAGACACATCATTTTACTCCTACCTTCAGTTTTAAGGGTGAGCTAGTAGGGAGTATAAACAACACGAATTCTCTATATTTCTTTGTATTTTTCAGTTGACTGCACAGAATATTTTACTTTCACACTAAAATGTTTCTGAGGGGGAAGCAGAACTTTCCTACCCCTTTCTTTTTGATTCCCAAAGGGAATCAAGATTCAGCTGAGTTGATGCAATGGCACCAGCTCTTGGTGCTGTCATCTCACTGTTGGGCACTTTTTATTCTTAAACTTCCAGTTTCCAGAGCTATGTGATAAGACACCCCCAAAAAAAAGAAAAAACAACCCCATAAAACCCCACAGAAAGACAATGCAAGTGTCTCTCCCTTTTCACTCAGGAAAAAAAATAAATAAATAAATTGTGACCATGTGAGCTGTTCCAAGCTTTGAAAAGTTATGGCCACAAACTTCTGGAGGGTTTTATTTTTTCAGTTTAAAAGCTCTTGTGGTTGTGGAGCCAGTCTTGTGATTCCTAGAAGCATTTGACTCCTGATTCCTGAATGCTCAAGGTTAGCAACACTGACCCCTATATTCTAGAAGCACATGACAAGGAGACTTGCAATATCAGCTACCTTGTAAACACTGTAAACTGTCTGTATTTATGTTGAATAATCACTTTTGCAGGGCAAGCAAAAAACAGAGTTCATAGTGCTCAAAAAAGGGGCGGGTGGGGAGGGTGCTGAAATCAATACACCCTTAGTTCTCCTGTCTCAGCAAATGGAGAGTCTCAGGAAGCTTTTTAACCCTTTCACACTCTAAAGAGGAGAAGAAATAACAGCTTGAGCAGGCCAGTCCCTGCCTTGTCACACTTGTTAACATTCCCTCTCTGATCTGATTCAAGATGTTGTGACAGCAACCTAAGCCCATGTCCAATACGTATTTTAAAATATAAGTTGTATGGTAAGATATTAAGACCCCTGGCAAAAGTAATGAAGTGGTTTGGTACCTGGGTGAAGATGAGCTTGTGGGAACCAGGATCCTTGCCTCACAGGAGACAAGAGATGTTGCAGTCCACCCATAGGTGCCCATGTCTTGTCTGATGCAACACTTGACTGGCACAGCAGGCTTACCAACACAGCCAAAAGAGCAGTCAAGCTGTCTCATGGGCTTGCTCACCTCTCTGTCCTCATCGTATTGCCTGTACTATCAGTGAGCAAACACATTTCCCCCCTCTCATTAAGAAGAGTTGATGCCACAAATGAACAACAAAACCTCTACATCTGGATCCCAGTCTTGCTCCTTCCTCCCTGGATGATTTCTAGGAGTCCCCAGAAGGTGCCAGAGCTTAGTGATGCTGCAAGCTGAGGAAATCAGGCCAAGGCTGCCAGTTCAGCTCCCTCACCCTTAATATATGCAGGTAGCTCTCCTGGTCCATATGATGTCATCCCAGAATTAGCATGTTGATTAACAGCTGGCTTCCTGCCATTCTAATAGGCTCTAAATACCTCTCCTAGGAGCTCCTAAAAGGAATTAGATTTTGGAAGGGGTGGGAGAGGATATTTTGTATTCACAGGGCCTTCTTCATACCCATAGGACATTCAGTAATTCTCAGTAATTGTCCTACATTCTGTTTTTAAAGCTCATTGTTTTCAAAGAAGCATTTCATTGGCAGGTGCTCCTGCAGTCTCCATTCCCCGTTCCTGGCTCCCCCTTTCCCCCCTTGAATTATTGATCTTTAGCCAGAACAGGATTTGTCTTCATTATACGTGAGCTGAAATCACCACAGATATTAGTGTAAACTCCTGGCAGCAGATTGATTAGTTCCTTGCATATGGAAGCAGGGGGGTCCCTCCCACAGCTTTATCAGGGATCCCCAGAGCCAGTTGTTCTTTACAGGACACAAAAATGGAAATTAGATTTCAGTTAAATACATCAGAAATTAGATTAGATGTTATTATTTCAAAAAGCCAAGCTCAGGGGAGCAGTGCTCCTCAAAAGACTTAAAAAAGAAAAAAAAAAGAAAAGGAAGATTTTGTATGGAAATATCAGCAGCATCACTCCTTGCCTCAGTGATTTCCAAGTGGGAACTTGAGTTTCTGTTTCCACCACTCATGACCAACAGATCTCAGAGCAACCTTCCTCAGTAAGGTGTGAAAATAAACAGCCATAAGAATAAAAACTCACCCTTTAGGAACTAGAACTGAAAAAAGCAAGTCTGTATTCCCCACAGTCCTGGAGTGCTGCTGCTGGTGGTCTTTGTTTGTCATGCTGAAGGAGGTAGAGACCAAAAGCTAGCCAGGGAGAAGTTATCTTTTTTTGGGACCCATCACTGCTGGTGTATAAGGAAACACCAGGACAGCAGGGCACCCAGCTAGACTTTGCTAGATATCTTCTCCTGGAGTCACAGGCATTGTGACCAAAGGGTCCCAGAGATGTGTATCAAGGCCACAAAAGCCTTTCCCACCCAACACCATGTGTGGCAGTCTGGGACCTCACAAGCTCTGGCAATGGTGACTGCAATAGTCAGGCAGCATCACTGCACAGGGCACTAGATTAAAGATACCACGTTTGTATGAGACATGCACGTGAAGAAGCAGAGTTCTGCAGATGACAGATGTGCTGGGACATTGCTGAATGTTCTCAGAGACAAACATGACCTGGGGTTCACAAAGAAACAGGTTAATACCCACCTGCAGCCAGCCAAATGCAGGAAGAGCTCAGAAATGTACCAGCAGCTGTGAGGAGAGCTGCTGCAAAGTCACAAGGGTTTTTTTGAGCCTTTCTCCATGAATTGCCAGGAATGTGATTCCCAAAGTCTGAGAGTTTTGAGATCTTCACCTGTTGGTAGAAAAGCTTACACCTACCTGAAAGGAGGTTGCAGTGAGGTGGTCGTTAATCTCTTCTTCCTAGTAACAAGGGATAGAATGAGAGGAAATGGCCTCAAGTTGCACCAGGGAAGGATTGTATTAGATATTAGGAGACCTTTCTTTACTGAAAAAGTGGTCAGGCTCTGGAAGAGGCTGCCCACAGAGGTGGTGAAGTCACCATCCTTGGAGGTGTTCAGAAAACATGTGGCCATGGCACTTCAGAACACAGCTTAACGGCTGTGGTGGCGTTGGGTCAATGGTTGGACCTGATGATCTTAAAGGCCTTTTCCAACCAAAACAGTTCTGTGATTCTATGACAGATTTTCTTTCTACATTTCTCTAGTCCACAAAGTCATATCTCCAAATTTAGCCAAGCCAATCAAGCCCTCTCTTCATCTTGGATCCTGATTGAAAACTTTCTTTTTAGCTTGGAACTCCCTGGTCTGGACAATTGCAGTTAATTCAAATGGCCATTGCAAACATCATTTTCCCTACCCACTGCTCTGATCCTTCCTGCTTTCCTCTTTTACCATCCCTCAGCTACTTCCTATCTATCACCCCTAAAACAACTTGTTTCCTTTTCAAACCTCTTGTTGACTGTCAGACTAAACTGAGATAAGATAAGGCAGCCTAATTACACCGATTTTTTTAGACAGCTCTGATTCCAACCAATCACACTCCACTTCTTGCAGAGAGCTCTAGGTTTATTTAAGTACAAATTCAGCTGTACAGTTAACATTTCTATTATGAGGACTCTTGCAAACAACTTGGTAATAGGCTGTTAGCACTTTTATATTCATAGCCTCTTTGGCCTGGAAGAACAAGATGATTAACATATGTAAAAGCTCCAAATGATCAGCATCCTTGATGCTGATCCAAAGAACCTCCAAAGAGCCATTCCTCAGACATGTCCTTTTATAACCCAAACCATTTCGTTTACATATTCATTTACATATGTCCCACAACACTTTAAAAGTTTCTTGTTGGATTGGTTCAATAGCAGTTCATTTATATGTATCTCACTTCCACATTTGTAACATCATTAGAGTCACAATGAGCTTAAAGTACTGTAACAAAATCCTTGGTGTCAGAACAGCCCCACCTCAGAAATGTCTTATTAAAATTCCTCATCACCCGGTCTCAAAACATCTTCTAATCATATTCCAGTGCAACAAATTAGCAAATCACAAGGTTGTAGCTCACGTTATCCAATTAAATGAAAATGAAGGACTTTAGCTCTGTCAAAGACAAATTATTCCTGCTGCTGTTTTCAGCCAAGTTGGCCTCCCAGTTCTGGTCTCTTTATACCACCACAGCTACTGAGAAACATCCTACAGACAGTAAAGACACATTGCTCCAAGGTCAACACCAAGGCAAGATTCCCAAATCTTCCATTTTCCCTTGCTTCCAAGTCTGCATGGACCTTGTGGATTCCCACAGGGATGACCCCATGGACTCCATGTCTGATTGTTGATAGAGCATCCACCACTATGTGGACCTTGTGTATTCCCACAGGGATGACCCCATGGACTCCATGTCTGATTGTTGATTGGCTGTTGATAGAGCATCCACCACTATGTGGTCCTAGTCTGCAAGCAGGGCTTCGATGTGCTTCGAGATTAACAATGATCCTCCTCTTTGTCCATTCCCTACCCCTAGAATAGTTCTCATCTTAATCATAGAATCAGTCAGGGTTGGAAGGGACCTCAAGGATCATCCAGTTCCAACCCCCCTGCCATGGGCAAGCACACCTCACACTAGATCAGGCTGGCCAGATCCTCATCCAGCCTGGCCTTAAACACCTCCAGGGATGGGGCCTCAATCACCTCCCTGGACAACCCATTCCAGGCTCTCACCACTCTCATGGTGTAGAACTTCTTCCTCACGTCCAGCCTGAATCTCCCCACTTCCAGCTTTATTCCATTCCCCCTAGTCCTATCACTACCTGATATCCTATCTTTTGTCAGCCTTTCCTATTTATATTACAAGCTCTCCAGAGTCATTTTATTTAGAAGTCTGCACAATGGAGCCCCAAATTCCCAGAGGTGATGTTCCTTTCTTAACCATAACGATCAGCACCTCACTGACCCTTTCATGCCACATCCCCAACTCACTGTCATACTCAGCTGTTATTTTTGGAGCCATTTCACACATCTAAGGTGGTTAAATGGCTTTCATCCTTTTGGCAGCCAGGAAACTTGCTACCATACAAGGGCAAAGTTTCCTAGGAAAAGGAAAGCTCCTCAAGAACCTTCTTATTTTCCAAAGCTAAGAGTGTCACTGACAAAGGCTTTCATAGGTTCTCATTGCAACGGGCTAGAATTACGAAGGGGTGAGTCATTTTTCATTTGCAGAATTTCAATGACTGCCATCAACAGCATTTGCATTCATTATTCCTTCATGACATCCTAAGGAGCTGGGGAAATTTTTGCACTTAGAAAACTGCATCACTGCAATACTAGTTATGTCGAGACCTTAATATTTATTTGAATTATTCCTGGCATGTTTTTCCTTCTCAGTGCACTATGGAGCATATAATTACTGAAGTAAATATATATTCCCACATGCATGTTTCTAGAAAATAGTGTAAATATACCACAGAGCTGATCCTCTCTAGAACATAAATATTTTTCCATGGAAGGATCATATGATTTCATGAGTAGCATTTTCTTTCATTTTCAGCCAAGTTCAGCTGTGGGGCTTGTGAAACTGTGTCAGAGTGAAAACCCACAGACAAGATTTTCCAAAGGAATGAAGGATATGGATTATAGTGGTTTGTCTGCTTGTTTGTTTCATGGAGGATTTATTGTATCTCCATTAAGAACCTAAATTTCAGAGGTGTAGATACCTCGAATCAGACAAAAAGTCCTAAGCTACAAACACAAAGTGTGAGATAGGCTCTGTTATGAGCCTTTTGTGCTTTGGTGGGGTGGGGAGTGGACTAGGTGATCTCTAGAGGTCTCTTCCAACCCCTACCATTTTCTGATTCTATGATGCTATAAGCTGCTTCTGAAGAGTCATAGCCTGGCTGTCAGCTGAACCCCAGAGACAATATTACTGAGAGGTCTTCCCCACATGTTCAACAACCCCAGTTTAGAGAGGTTGCCTGCAGCAGTTCAGTTCTGACAGCTCAGTTGCTGGTTTCCCTGGTGAGAACGATGACAAATGAGTCAGATCATGCCAAGCAAGACAACAAGTTTTTTTGATTTAGATTTTCCATCAATAAAAAAGAGCTCAGAGAGCAATAAGTTGTGCCAGTCAGGTCAACAACAGATTCCAGTGTTCTGATTTTTCATTATTTGATAAAATAGAGAAACCTCATCCAATACCTATCCAGCTGTAGGTTAAAACCCCCTCCAAAGAAACTGAACACTTGCTCTGGAGTCTGTGAATGAAGACAAGCCCAGCCCCCTTAAGACTGCCTTACATTCACCAAGCCACCCTCTACTTTTCCCAATAGAAATACCAATGTGTTTCCCCCAAGTTTACCAAGAATTAATGGATTCATGGATTCAGAGAAGAGTGGCATGGTCTGGGGATGGAGGAGGTTAGCAAGGAGGAGACCCTGCAGTGGCATGATGCAGTGTGGCACATGTTCAGGTTACTTGATGGAGAATGACAGTGCCATTCCCTGCCCATGCGCACGCACCAGCATCACACATTGTCTGCACACAGCCCTGGCCATCACCAGGGAATTAAGACTTCTGTTTTTCCAGCACTATGGGCTGAACACCAGCCCTGAGCATCAGCTCAAGCTCCCCTAAGAACTGACATGATGTAAACTCCATCATCTCATGTAGCCTGACAGGCAAATATGACAGAGAAGGCTGTGGTGAATCTAGTCCACAGGCTGAGTGTGACCAGACAATTGCCACTTCCACTCCTCAGACCTCAGCAGTCCTCAGAGGCAAGGAGCACAAAACTGGGACCAATAGCTACACTGGCCTTTGCACCTTACAGGGAATCTTGATGGATTGGTTTATTTATTTTTATATCTTATAGTCATAAAGCCTGAACATTGACTGATAGAAAGCTTCTTTTTCTCTGGTTTCAATTCCAGCTGCAGCAATGCTTTTATGCTAGAATATGCCTCACAGTGCAGATTTTCAGCATAATAAACCTGAGCTACAGAACTGACCTGTCACAGATCATTACAAACCTGGCCCAGATTTTAAACCCATCACATGCTGGTGAAAGAGTCTATATTTTATCTTTTATCCTTTTAACCACCAATACAATTTATTTCATTCTCTGGTAGGACAGTGAAGATGAGCATCAGTAAGAGAAGAGAGGTACCTTTAAAACACCTGCAGGAATCTGTAATCCCTTGGCCAACACTGTCTATGTTTTGTATTATATTTACTGTCCCCTGAATTCCTGTTCATGAGTTCTGTGTTCTGTTGACATTCCTCAGCTAATTAGAGAGACATTTTATGGTGCCAAAGAGGCATTCCTTCCCTTTCAGTCCCAGACCTCCCAATTCCCTTATTCCTCGTCCTTATTCGATCAACAGGTAAAAGAAATGACAAATTGGTCATTTACAATTCTCTGGATGAAGCCTCCATCTCTGGGTGTCTCTAATGAAGCCAGTCTAATGTGTCATGAATTTCTGATGCTATCTTTCAGAAACACTTGCAATGCAAAGCTTGTGTGAAACAATGTACCACACAAAGCTGTGGTTTATATTCTGCCTCCTCAGATGGGACTCACATACACATGTGGGGGGGAAAAAAAAGCACTTAGCAGTAGTTACCTCCACTCTATTGAAAAAGGAACTTTCCAATTTTCAGCTATGTTAATACAAAGCCTAATGTCCTGTGGAAGCTGATGTGAGTTGTGCATGCATGAATTATTATCGATTTTCTTGCAAAGACTTATCTCTGGGCTACAAACAGTCTCAACAAAAAAAAAGTTAAGGTGATATATTCTCTAAACTGTGTTGCACAAAAGGACACTGTTTCCATTCTTCTCTGGGTAAACTGACAGATATTGCTATGATACCCAGTTAATCCTTTCTGGATGAGCATTGGATTTTTCTTGGCACAGCATCTTGTACTAGTAAAAAGGGAAAAAAAGGTTAAAAAAAAAAAAAGGTAAAAAAAAATGCTGTTTCCAAGGCATTAAGCAAGAAAATGGTGAAATGCTATTCTTGCAAAAATTGCTCAAATAAACTATCAATGCACAGGATAAGGTGGAAAAGACACGAGTCAGGCTAAGACATTCTATCTACTGGGAGAGTGGGGAGCCACACACCACAGCCAGGCTCTGCCTGGAGCAACCAGCAGCCTCCTGCTGGAGATTCTGTCGTGTGAGCTGCCTTCCAGGAGTGAAGCTTTGTGCTTTGGTGGTGACTCAGAGTTTAAGCTTGTCAGAAAATAATTATGCCGCCTACCCAGGGAAAACATTGATCTTTACATGAAAACCTCTAAACTGAACACTTTTGCACATCATGTACACCAAACCAGAGATTAATAAATGATGCCGCAGTACTTCACTGGCACTTCTCCTCTGCCTTCATTGTGTTTTCCCTCTCCTGTGGGGGGAGTGCTCAGGGGGTGGACTACATCTCCCCAGGCACACTGTCATTTAAATTCTTGGCAGATTTCCATTGTTCAGCATGGGAGTTCCCAGCTGAAGAGCATCAAGAGTTTTGTGTCCAAGTGAGGGGTCCAGAACAGCAGTACACTGATGGAGGATCAGCTCATTCCAATTTGTGAATAGAAAGTTTGCTCTTTTTTTCTGTCTGTGGCTCCAGAGTGGCAAAGTTCCCTTCTTGTCCTTCACCACTGCTCCACCAGGAAAGCTGCACACAGGGAGAAGGACTTCTCCTCAGTATGTAAGAGGACTTGATTTTCCACTGGTTTTGCCTTGAACAGAAAAACCTGTTTCTGAACTAGCTGGCAAGGAAGATGGTGAGACACCAGCCATGCTGGAGATAGCAGGGAGGAGCAGGGAGCTTCTGATTTCATGCTCAGAGCAAGTCTGTTGATTTACTGCAATTACTATCTGCTTGCACTGCTGTAAATGAAATCAAAAGCAGGCAGGGAATTAATACAGGGACTGTACTGATCCTGCATAGCTGGAGTTTGTTTTGTTTCTTCCTCCCATATCACAAAGGCAAGTAGCTGCACAGGATCCCCAAATACACTGTCTTCTCTTCACTACAAGGAAAATGAATTCATCCTGATCACTCCAGTAAACACTAGACCCACTAAGGCACATATTTAATCAAATAATTAGGAGAGGTGCAGGGGAAATGTGTGCTGAAAAGATAATGTTGTACTTTAAAGGATTCATTATTGGTTATTACATTTTACCTAGAATGTCATTTTCCTTACTAGTTAAAGAAAAGGTGAAGGAAGAAAAACAAAGTCCTACAGACTAAATGCTTCAGCTCCATCTAAATTATAGTCTGCTCAGAATATGCCTGAAATTGGAGGTGCCACCTTTTCAAAGAAGCCCTGCCATTATGTTGCTAGCACAGCACCATCTGATTTTTCTCTTTTCAAAGTTGTTCTCTACATTCAAGCACTTGAGCAAAGAGATAGAGGAGTATTCTGGCAGAGCATTTATCTCCTGTAACCCAAAGAGCCAGCATCCTCAGCCTGCTTGCAGAGCATGTCAGACCCACAGGGGCATGCAATGCAATTAGAGCCCAGGAGACAAAGGTGTATATCACCATCCTACATGGGCATGAGCTGCAGGACACAAGTGCTTGGCAAGGACCAAAGAAAGATGAGAAGAGCAAAATGCAAGCACATGGAACACAGCAAAAGGGAGGGAGGGAGAGAAAAACGGAGTGTAAAGTGCTGATCCTCATCCTCCTGTCAACATCCAGCAGCAGTTTTGATTTAACATGATGTAAATTAAAGAACAATCCAACCCACAAAACTGCTTAAAATCTTTCTCTGTGCTTCACAAACTGCAGCTCTCTTCACCCTCATCCAAGGAGTATTTTAAAGCCAGAAGACTGACAAATAGTTTAAAACCACCTATTGAGAAGTGTCTGCTGCTGGTTCTGCTGTTAGTATTGAGATTTCCTGTCAGCCTTTACAGAAATTCTTTGGGAGTCTGACAGGATTAAGGGGATTAATACATTAAAGCATTATTACAGCTTTCACAGGGGATTTTCAAAGACTTTACACTGTGATCTATTTGTCCTGTTACATAAAATGAGCATTAATAGGCTGATTGAAAAGAATCACTGCAATCGATAACCTTAATTTTTGTAAACATATTCTGCTATCAGAATGAGGGGCTGAGGTCACCAGCCCTCCCACAGTGTGCTACTCAAATTAAGCTGCATAAACATATTTTTGCTGTATGCCAAAGGTTGGTCTGGGTGTTACAACCTACCCCTGACAGGAAGAAATTTGTTAACACTGAGTCACCAACCCCAGCTTCTCAACCCCTGTGGAGTCCTGGCTGACTCATCACCTGGACTGCACATCATCTGCTATCCAGAGCACCATGCTGTCACTGTGTTACCAAATGGCTCCTTTTGGAGAACAGAGTTTTTACCTTAATTAAATGTTCATGGGTGGATTGGTGGTGGTCAGTTGCTGGGGTGCTGCTGTGCTTCTCCTGGAGAAGATAATCATGCTGAGGACATTGGAGTGCCAAGTCCCCTTCCTGCCCCAGCCTGCCCCAACACCAGCCTGCTATGGCAGTGTCCTTGCACAGCTAGCTCAAAGAAAGGTAACTCTAATGCCTCCATCCTCCAACCTATCAACCCATTCCTAATTTACTTCAGACTCATAAGAAGCACTTGCCCATGCAGATTTTCCAGGCTCTTCTCTCTCCCAGGTGCTTCCCCCACCACCACCCTGCACTGCACCCTCACTCTTCTTTCCATTTCTCTAGGAACAATTTCACACCATCCCTTAGCATAAACTTCAGGTTTTGTTGAGAAACCTTCCCTTCAAAATTTTTCACAGGAAAAAGGGCATAACCTTACCCCTCTATTCTCATTCCCTGGCTGCTTCTTGTAAGTCTCTAAAATATTCGAGCACGGAGAGACAGAAACTCATCAGCTGCAAATCATCATAAATCGGGAGAGGTGAGGGTCAGGGCAGCATTTTCCACAAAGATATTCTTCTAAAACAGAAACACTCCTCAGCCGTGGGCTCTGCTGTAAAGAGGGGCTGGGTTCCACAGCTTTTCTTTTGCCCCGTGCTTTTGAGATCATCCAGAAGGCACAGTCCTTGCTTATACATGCCCTGGGCTTTCAGACAGTGCTTTACTCAACTAGTCCAAACTAAACTAGCATCTATACAATTCACAGACCTTAAGGGATACTTGAACCTCTAAATTAGGTAAAGAAGCATTAGTTTGGGTGTTCAGATCAAAACCTAAAATATAGGAAGATTAAAGCTCAGAATTTTAGTTCTCAAAGCCAGCCTAGGTTGCCCATTCTGAGTGAGAAACAGCAGCTGTTTTATGTCTAATTTCCCAAGGCTGTTCAGAAAAGCCAGGTACTATGAAAAGACTGAGCAGGGGTCACTCACCTCACACCTATTATCTTCTCAAAGTAGTTGCTTAGCCATTCAGCCTAGTCTTAATTAAGATCTATTAATGAGCTGCTTGTATCAGTGAGATGTGTATTATTGTATAAATGTGACTGACAATTTCTGGTTGCTATGAAATGCAAGGCTGGCTCTGAAAAAAAGGGCTTCATGCTGAGATTTCAACATTGCCAAGCCAGGCAGAAAAGAGTATATGTTCTTACAAGAGGTTAACAACTTGTTAAGGAGTTACTAAAGCACTGAGGCAGTCAGAAGTCTGGTGAGTGGAGGGTTAAAACTAATATGAAATTATGTGGGGAAATAAAGAGAGACTGCAGCTGGAACAGACTAGCAGGCAGGATTTAATGAAAAAACAACAAAACTTCTGTATCCAAATCAGCATCCCCTCCCCTGACAGCAATCTAAGAATATGGGCTTTGCCTAAGAGCAGGAGATGCAGGAGATGATTCAGTAGTTATTGTAAATGGCTGGGAAATAGAGAACCAGAGAGGTCTCTTGGAACACAGCTTGCTTTTATTTCTCCCATCCTGTCCCCATGATACTGTGACTGTGGTACCTGTACCTTTATTTTACAAAATAATCTTTTTTACATTTACTTTTATTTTTGCTTCTTGCTTAGATATTTGGCCCATCTGTCAGAGTTCAGTCTCTGTTCAGGCCTCCAAAGTATGTACGTGCCAGGTGTGGTAGGTTGTGTCTGAGAGCTACAGGCTGCACTAGCTGGGAGTGCTCCTTGGCTGGGTGAGTTCTGTCCCACCAAACCCCACAAGTTTACTGCTGGCCACAGTCCTCTCCTTTAGTTCTGCAGCTCACGAGAAACTGTGGTATTTTTACCGGATTCAATAGGAATGTCAGGGAACCTTTTCCAAGTCAGGCTTCCAGAGAGGCTTTCCAGAATTTGTCCATTCCCGTCCTTCATCCACTGAACCAAAGTGATTTGCAACATCTGACATAGGCAATGGTTAAACCAGCAACTCTCACAAGTGGTTCCTGCTATTCCTCTCAGTATTGAGATCTCCTGTCAACCCCTTCACAGAAATACTTGGATAGTTTGACAGGATTAGGAGGATTAGTATATTAATGCATTATTACAGCTTTTATAGGAGATTTTCAAAGACTTTGAGAGTGAGATCCATTTGTCCTGTTGCATAAAATGTACAGTAATTGTCTTAATTGCTCCATTGTGACTAGGTACTGCTGCTCAAATAGAACTGCTTGTCTAATTGTGCCAATTGTTCCAGGAACTCGCAGCAGTACAAAACAAGAAGGTGAGCCAAACATGAGACTGCTCTCCAAAGATTTCTCTCACCACAACCCAAATTCTCTGTTGTCTCTCTAAACTGGACACAGGGAACAAACCTGGTTTCTGTAATCCTAAAAAATCCTGTCCATGCATACAAAGCAAATACCATGCAGAGGTACTCAGGGCACAGACTTATTTTCTTTCAGCCACCAAGTAGACATGAGTCCAAATTTCAAGGGAGCCAATCAGTAAGTGAAGAACTCATGGCTGAAAGAGGGAGATGTCCCTTTCCCCCTGTGCTGTTGTCACAGAGGAACCAATCATTAATCATACCCCAGGGCTCTTGGTCAAGCAGCATGCAAAAAAGACAACAAAGAACCATGCCAAGATGTGTGCTGTGCTGCTCATGCATGGCCCTTGGTCTTCTGGCCATGGACACTGAGGGACTTCTCAGCAATGAGAGTCCTTCACTGTAAGTAGAGTCACATATTAATCTGCTCTTATGATTGATAAGATCTGGTTCTCTCATAAAGACACTAAAAGACATAGAATCTATGTCCTCTATGTCCTACAAAGTAACATGTAAAAGCAATACCAGAGACTGAGCTGGGTGGGTCTCACTTAGAGTGACATTTGAGAGGCAATTATGAATAGATAATAATTCAAGTAGTTCTCAGCCAAAAATGCTGATTTACCATGATGTAGAAACATCATTTCAGGTCCTTCAGGAAAAGTACTTGTGGAGTTACTGAGGACTAACACAGCAAGATAGTTGAGAAGAGCAGTCTAAGTTACTGGGGGAAACAACTGGCGCACCAGACCTCATGAACAGCTGGATTCTCACCTCTGTGGTCCAGCTTTTTTTGCCTCTGAGAAACTGGCATTATGTTTTTCCAAGAAAAACAAATGTGAGATTAATGAGAGTGGATAAATGAGGGAGAACCTACATTTCATGAGACTCTTCTCAGATCTCAAGTAGTGTAAGCAATCATGGGCAAAAGCTGGTATCCTTTCTAAAACTCTCCCTGTATATTCTGCTATCCTGGGTTATTCATTCCCTGTCCTGTACAGCAGGCAGATAGAGGAGACTGGCAGAGGTGCCTTGGCTGCTCATTTCGGGGGCTGCAAGCCAGCTCACAGCCACCACAACATACTGGGTCTTGGATCCTGAATTGGATCAAAATTCTCCCTCACAGATGAAAACACACATTTGCTTCATCTTCATAGCCTTTCTCATTTTAAAGAACAGAAATTCAATTAGAACAGTTATTACAATGCAGTCTTTCAAAGGGCAGAGGACCTTGCTTTTCAGAGATTTCAGAGCAGCTAGAAAATCAAACTTTATGACATGGGCACAAATAATTCACCTTGAGTTTTCATATTCCAGTTGCATCTCAAGTTCGCTTGCATACTTGATTTCACCTGACTAAATAAACAACTGGATTTCCAAAATGCATCCACAGAAATCCAAATGAATATGCCTATGGGGATAGTAAGAGAATAGGGGGGAAAAAAACTGAAGTCTGCTCTATTGGAAGAAGAATTTATCAGCAAGGAAATAAAAGAGACTTAGAGAGAGGAAGAAGTCCAATCTAATCTGCCGAGGTGCTTTGTCCCACTGTGACATCCCCTTCCATAAAGAGAGCAGGTTCTCCTTTCAAAAGCACACAAGATCACTGCACAGGTAATTGATGCTGTCCCTGTGAAAGCCTTTCTGCAGTTAGGGAACAAACAGCATCACACTGATTTCTTTCCCCCCAGATTCGCTGCAATGGAAATTGTATTTCTCAGCATGCCTTCTACATCTAAATTATTCTTCAAGTTGTTATCCCTTCCATGGGGTACAGGGAAGCCACTCACACATCTCCCCGTTTGAACTCTCTAGGATGGCTTTGGTCTTTTGGAAAGCAGAGGTAATATCTGCTGCAAACACAGGCCTTTTTTTTCTTCTTCTTCTTCTTGCCATTTTCTTTAACTTTTTGTATACAGGCAGATCAGGAGAGGGGACTATTTGTTTCCTGTGGTGTCTGCAGGAGCTGTGCTCACCACTTCTCTCCACCAGCTATTTAAATGTCTGCCTCTGCTCTAAGCCGACAGACCCCAGACGTGGTAATGAGTTTGCCCCCCGGGTGCGACTTTGTTAACACTCAGCTTTGTAAAGAAAGGAGATGGATTTGCCCACAAGTTGACTGGGGAGAGATTTGAGGCTAAGGTTTCAATCTGTTACTAGGTCCTAGAAATAGGGAGGAAATAGGCATGTGTGTGTGTGTTGCTCAAGGCAGCAGGTGGCTCCGCTTCGTAATCCTGAGGAGTGTTGAGCACTGGGGTTTCGGAAGCAGCACGTCCTGCTTTTGGTAAGGAGCAAGCTTCACTGGGCAAAGGACCATCAAGGAAAGGAAGTTTCTATAGAAATAAAAAGACAGAAAACCTTATTAATGACAGGTTTTACTCCCAGCTGGAGGGGACATGCAAAACCCAACTGTCATCACAAAACAGTTCTGTGCCAGTGCCTCTTCCTCAGCTCTCTCATCTTACACACCTTGAGGTATTAAAAAAAATGAGTAGATGTGGCACTCTAGGACATGGTCATGGAGGAGGTGGGTACAAGGTTGGACCTGATGATCTTAGAGGTCTTTTCCAACCTATAATGGTTGTATGACTCTCTATTTGAGCAACCTGGTCTAGTGAAAGCTGTCTCTGCCCATAGCAGGGCGGTTGGAACTAGATGACCTTCAAGGTCCCTTCCAACCCAAACCATTCTGTGATCTGTGATTCTGTGATCTGTGTGTGTCAGCATGTATGTAAGTATATACATTGATGGACCATTTGCATTCCTTCTCATTGTGGGCTTTAAAAAATGTTAATTCGTGGGTTTAAGCCTGTTAATAAGCTGTCAGATCGAGAAGAAAAATTATACAAAGTGCAGCAATTGGGGAAAAAAAGGAGAAGAAAAGCACAGAAATTAAAGAGAAATCTTTGTACTAATTTGATTTGTGACTTGATTGTAACAGAATAAAGCCTGCTTAGATATTAACAATTCATTTACATAACCAGCTCCAATCAAGCAACACAGACAAATGTGCATTCACTTCTGGAAAGGTGGGAGGATTCATTTTAACCTATTAACATCTTTCCTTTCAGATATGCTCTTCTCTACTTTCTTCCATTACCAGATAAAGTTGTTTACTGGTGAAGAAAACAACTTACTGGGTGGCAGGGCACTTAATTTTCAGAGCTTCAGGGTTCAGTCAAGGCATTAATCTGGGTCTACATACATCAACAAAGACAAGCTTTGGAAACCAGAAGGAAAAGGGACACAGTGAAGAAGCAGGAATGCCCATAGTCCCCTTCTGAGAGGTGGGAACCTGAGGCATAGAACAGACTGCCCTGCCTGAGCTTTCATCAGAATGCTTTGGGAAAGAAAAAGATCCTCAGGGTTGAGACCACCTGAGGGGTCTCTACTGCCTCCTCCTGTTTCTTTTACATCCTTCATTCTTCTGCCTAGGCACCAGTGACAAGATTTCTATACAACCACCACTTAAAACACTTCATTCCATTTACCACACGAGGCACACATGCATTTTTCTTGCCTGTCACAGGCGAAGAAGCAGAGACAGAGAAATTTAAGTGGCTGATGTGAAGTCAAAGGAAAAAAAAACCCTCAGGCACAATAAGCCATGAGGGTCCCCAAAATCCTCTATTTGTACTCAACATGCCCCCAGCACTGTGCCATGAAGGTTGCTCATTGCTTACGTTGTCCCTAGTCATAATTAAATAGAATAGTTTTGTAGTTCTCCACTGAGTAATAAAACAAAAGGCAGCTGGATTCCCAGATCCTCCATTTCCTGGTATAGGTAAGGCTGTCTTTGTCTACATACATTACTCAAGTCTAATTAGAACTGTAAAGAATTTTCATGACTTTGTAGTTTTCCCTGCTCAGAAGTAAATCCACCCTTAATACCATGGAGAACATATTCTGAGAAAGTCAGAAGAGAGAATTAAAAGAAAGCCCAAGTGAAGATCTGGGAAGGGATGCCAGGTACAATCACTGAAGCAAATAAAGTGAATTAGTTCAGGAGGCAGCTAACCATTCTGCTGAGAAAAGGAATAGGGGACAAAATGGCAAAGCAGGGAGATCTGAGTGCTGATGCAAAGCTAATGGAGACAGCATCAGGAAGCTCAGCAGCTATGTTTTGTTGTCATTTACCTGGCTATGAGATCCAGGTGACCAAACTGACCTGAGGGTTATTTGTACACTATTTGACTCCATGTAGCAAAGAGCAGAATCTGGCCTCCTTTTGGTCATGAAGTCTTTGATCTATCACAAAGGGGGGATGGGAGGAGGAAAGTGTCCTTCTTCTGCCAGCTGTTGAGTGAATGATGGCTTTGAGTAAAGGCTTAAGCCACAGAGAATAAATTTTCCAAAGCCACTCACTTCCTGTTCATTTATGCACAGTAATAACAAGCACTTTACAGCCCATCCAGGATCACTTTACTGCTTTGGTGGCCTGCTTTCCTCCAAAATCTTGCAGTCCTTGTGTTTCCTGGTGGCCAGACACCTCCATGGATCAGCCAGTAGGACACACGGTAGGGAGAACTTAGTTTAGGTACTGTCCTTGTGACATTTTGTTACTGTGGCTTATAAAGAAATAAGACCAGAGATATTAACTTCAGATCCTGCAGTTACCACTGTCCTTGATAAAGACTCATAAAAGAAAAGGAATAATGTCTTTCCACGAAGAATTTGGTAGCTCTGGCCCATAATTTTTCCATTTGAATCTCATTCTGCAGAGGACCAAGGTCTGCCTGCAGGTCTGCTGTTCACCATCTGCTACGAAACACCATTTGTGGTTGGAGCAGTGTGGTTTGGGGAAGAGAATGAAATCACAGCAGTGTGAACTGAGCCAGCTGTGGCCTGGTTCTGTGTTTCAAAAAAAAACCCTCAGCCACCAGTAAAACCTTGAGATCACTTTGTGATTAAAAAGAGAATGATGTTTCTGTGAGTGCAGGTCTAGGTCTTGAAGGCTCTAACAACTGTGAAACGCTCTTGGTTTGCATTTCAGTTTAGTATAGAGTTTAAATGAAGGAGAAGTTTCCTAGCCAGGTGTACTGGCCTAACTTGAATCTTTTAGCTAAGTTTTGGAGATTTGGAAGATTGTGGGGTTTTTTCTTTAAGTTTCAGATAATTTAGAGCTTTTTAGGGAAGCAAGTGTGAAAGTGGCACTGAACAGTGAGGAGACAAAAGCTGTGGCAATGTTTGACAAGCCGTGCTCCTGCAGGCATGTGGCACCAAGGAGGCATCATCCAACTCTATCCAAGCAGAGACCACCCTGCTTTAAGAAAGTTGCTCTTGCCAGCAAGATCAGAGGAGGTGTCTAAGCCCCCATTTCTATGTGACAGCTTCACAGGACAAATACAGCTTCATGTTGAACCAGACCCAGAAATGTAATAAATAAAACATTGTGGCAGTTTAGGCTGGGTGCCTCCTGCCACTGCCGCATGAGATACACCTCTGGTGTCCTGGGTGCCCACCCACAGGGGTGGACACAGGAAACGACGTATTTCTACCCATAAATCCTGCACCCTATAAGGCCATCTGCAAAGTCATTCTCTTCCTCTTTCTTCCCTCTCTGCTCCCACGGGAGATGTCCTCTCTTATCGGGTAATGCCGGGGGAGTATCCTCAAGGCCTCTTAGGCCTGTCTAGGCCTAATGCCAGGAGGAGAATGGAGGGGGGGGCAGTCTCAGACCTGGCCAGCCTGAGACTTGCCTAGCAGTGGGAGGGGGAAGAGAGAGCCCTGGGGGGTTTGGGTTTACCCTCAGGTGGGAAGAAGGGAAGGATTGGGAAGCTTTGGGAATTCTGTGAGGGGTTCTGTACACTTTGGGATACTCTTTGTCACTATGCTTTGTAGCTTGTAGTTCTCTGTAGCTTCACCAATTGCTTTTCCATTTAAACTTTCCATCACTCTCCAATCCGTTTGTGTGAGTCTCATTCTTTTGTCCCTTTCGGGGCAAGAGACGATCTGTCTGGCCCCAAACCAGCACAAACATTAAGAAAACATTACTCAGTTTGAGCCAACTGACAAGTACTCTGGTTTCCAAACAGATAATTCAAACAGGTGCAGTTCTCCTTCCCTTATTACAATATCTAAGAAGGTGAACCTTTGCACATGGAAATTTCCTATTTGGCAGAAGCTGCATTTTTCTATTTTAAGAAAAATATTTCAAACCCAAGCCTTTAGAAAAGAAAATGCAGTAAGTTGATCACCATTTAATTAACATGAATTAACTAGTGCAGCTGCAGAACAACTTCTGCCTACAAGCATTCAGTCCATGTAAAGCCATTTTGGAAAAGCTTTTGGAAAAGCTGGCTTTTGCAGGAGGTTTGGGCATTGAGTGCCTGACCCTGGATTCTTCAGCAGCCTGGAGGACAACTGAATTTCATTATTATTGTTGGTTTTGCAGATGAAGAAGAAAGTGAGGGTTGTTCTCCCATGGTATAGAGAAGACTCAGAAAATTGGTTAAGAGGTGGCCAGAAGATGTTGAAGGTCTGCTTTGATGGTTTCCCATGTTGATGTGCTGGTTGCATCTTCCCACACACTCAGCATCCTCAGCAGCCAACCAAATGTGTTTTTCCTGGGCTCAGCTACCTCCAAAGGAACCAATATGCCTCCAACCACAAGCCTGAAATTTTCTGACCACTGTTGGAAAAGTGGCTCATTGAAAACCCAGTTGTCCACTTCCCCACCTCCACCAGGAGCTTTGATGGCACTCATTCCTCTGTATCCAGATGGAAAAAGCACAAAGAGAAGCAAATAACAGGGTCAAGTTCATCTCTGGTCTTCCTTCAGCCCCACTCATAGACCACTGTTTATTTATTTCCTCTCTTTATTGCATGTCCTTGCCCTGTGACTGGACTCCTGTAATCAAATTGCCTGTACCTAGGGAATCCCTGGAGGGAGGAGGAGAAGAGAAAAGGGAAAGGAAAGAAGAAGCCGAAATGGGGAAAAGCGAAGGAGGAAGGGGAAAGGACGGAGGGAAAAGCAAAGGAAGAGCTAAAGGAAGCACAAAGAAGGAAATGGATGACAAGGCAAGGCAAAGGAAGAAAAGGGTCCACACTTTGAAAAGTGATGCCCAGGTCTTCATCAGTAAACCAAAGCTCTAATTGCAAAGGAGAAGTGCAAGCTTTACACAGTTCTCTGGGGATGCCCCTCTGCCTTCTCCTGACCAGGCAGGCCCTAGGGGAGAGGTGAGCACAGTGCACAGGTACCTGGCCAGGAAGAGCTGCAGTCCTTTGGAAGCATTTCACAAACATCCCATTTCAATCTTTATAGATATTTATACCTGTGCCCCAGCCCTGAAATGCAGCCACAGCTCACAGAGAGGTTATTTCACCCACCACTGGATGACAATGATGCCTGGGGTAAACCAGGCAGCTATACATACTGATGGACTGCAAAAGCAGCCATGCATGGTGCCAGTGAGCACTTTGATTTCCCCAGACAACTACCTGAGACCCCTGTGTAGGCTATTGTCTAGGCTGAGACTTACTGCCTGAGCTCTCTATGAAATGTATTTTCACACTCTCTTTAATATTGCGCAGCAAATGGCTTCATTATACTTCTCCAGACATCTGATTGTGTCTAATCTCAGGAGGACCCAAGCTCTGGGAGAGTGTTTTATGTTTGCCTAGAAATGGACCCTACTTATAACACTGTCCACCACAGCAGGAAAGTACCCTTTGCTAGACACTCTGCCTGGCAACCCCAGCTCTCTCTCACATCCACCCAGGTGGATCTTATCCTCTCAGATTTCTCCTTCATTGAGCCACAGATAATTATTGGGCTGGGAATGATAAAAGGCAGGCCAGTTAATAAAACAAAGGAAAATAAACCAACAATAAAAATACAACAGGTTTGTACATCAGCCAAAATGCATCTGTGCCTTAGAGGCTGTGGAGAAGCCTGGATGTCTCGACAGTGCTCTCATCTGTCTTTCACAGTGGCAAGGAATAGTCCACCCAAAAATCTAAGACTCCCTCAAGCCCTCATATTTGTATGGACTCTTTCATTCTTTTCCCACCCCCACCCCTTTGCTGAGTGAACTGAATGGTTTCCTTTAGTTTGACAAAATGTGTGCACATTCTCCTTGTCTTCCCTCAGACTGCATCCCAGGGAGACTTTGTACAGAAGATGATGAGATGTTGCATCCTCTGTCTGAGCATCAGCTTAAGGATGCTCCATAAGAGACAGATCCTTGAAGCGTCCATCAGAACCAGACCTGAGGTGGTTTGACATGAACCAAGAACAAAGAATGGGCAAAGTGATCTTTCAAATAGCCAACAATTAGGTGTCAGAGGTGGCTCAGACAGGACCCTGTGGATTTGAGGCCAATCCACTGGTGATTCCCAGTTCATCGAAAGCTTCCACAAATCAGAGCATGAGTCAAATAGGGAAATCTGTGGCCTTAACAACTGTTGATGGTGCAAGAGTATTCCTCAGATTCCCAGGCATTTTCCCCAGGTTTTATGCCCAGATGGTATCAATGCTTAGAACAACATTGGGAGATATCTCTTAACTCCTGAGTTTGTCACTATTCTTAGGATTTCCTGTCCTCCACAGTAGATCCATTTTTCATTGATAGATGTCACTTCTCTCTCACTTAGCACAGTGATGAAAGCAAAACTGTGGCTCCAGCAGAAATACTTGGAGTGACCAACTATTCTTCTGTAGGTGATGGTGGTCAAAATGCAATGACAATAGAAGAGGGACAAAGCTCTTCCCTGCAGTACTCTGTGCTTTGGACAGCAAACAGAACTGCTGCTGTTCATATTCCAGGCTACCTAATTCAGTTTTTTTCCACCCAGTCTCTGCTGGGCAGTGCTCTTGTCACCTTGAAGAGACACAATCAGAAGGACACTCCATCAACACCACCACCATAGTCATTTTATCAGCAGTTGCACTACATCTGCTCCTGTTTTCCAAAGACATCATTATCCCCCAGACAGCCAATGTTCCTGGTTAGCCCTTCCCGCAATGGGAATTTCAGAGGCACGTAGTGGGTGAGTAAATCTGGACTATGTTTGAGTAAATCCTCTGGCAGTGTAAAGCAGCACCACTCCACTGCAAATCCTTGTTTGCCCTGCTCATTGTTTGCTGCACATGATTCATTGTGCTCCTGATCCATCAATGGAGATGTGGAGTGAAAGAGAAAGGGAGAAAGAGTTTGGGAGAGGGAGGGGACAGATGAAGGGCAGTGTTGTGGATTACCACATGAAGGTGATTCTTACCCTTTATTGTTCAGTGCATTTGCCATCAACAGATTATTATTTGGGTCTTAGTTTGCTTCCAAATCCAATCACAAATGACTGGGTGTTGTAATAGAGCATGCAGTGTTCATACCTGATAAATCCTCTTTGGCTCAAGTACCTGGCTGAGCTGACAGCATTCCAGCATGCTAAGATTAATTAACCAAAGTCCCTTCTCTGACCAATCATTTGTGCAGGATCAGAGGAAACATTTGTGACACAGAAGTCATCTTACTGATTTCTGGTCCCATCAGCTGTAGGCAAATGCACAATGTGAGATCTGGATCCTCCAGCATTCTCATAGTATTGCTAGTCCAGATTGAGAGAGAGAGCTTGTTCTCTGCATTGCACCACAGGCTCTTGTGTACCTGAACAGCTTGAAGACACAGAAAGGCCCAAGTATGAATGCAGAATGACCTATATTCCCAGCACATCAAGTATACTCCTGCATAATAAACAGATTTTTGATGTTTTAGTATCTATCACACAGTGAATATCATAGCACAACACTACATTGCCCAGAAGGTGCAGATTCACAGTAGAAGATCACCATTAATATCACCACCATATGTTTTTGGCTTCCCAAAAGATTCCCCTGCATACTTCAAATAGCTGGAGTAAGCTGTGTCTGTAGGTGTAGTACTTAAGTGCATTGAAAAGTCATCAGGATCCCAGGGGCAGATTCATATCTCAGTGCTGCAACAGTTGAAAAACAAAGTGCCTGAAAAAAAAACAAGAGACTTAAGTGATGAAGCTCTGTCCCCTCTGTTGTGCCAGCTCCTCCCACACCCTGCTATGGAGGGCTAAACATTCCTTGTGGAGGCTTCAGATAGGATCAGTCTTTCTGGCTAATTCCTGTACATGCTGTCTCCACAGTTGTCTTGTTTCCTTATTTTGCAAGACTAAGGTACAGCTTCCATAAAGAAACAAGTTGTGTTTGTATACAAATACTCACCACACACCACATGTGCATATTGGCATTCAGGTCTTTACTCATCCCTGTCGAGAAATACACAGCACAGAAACACTCCTAGAGCTACAGACACTCAGCACAAGAGAGCTCCATCCCAGCCCTGCAAAAGGCAAAGCTTTGTAGGATTTAGAGTCATAGAATCATAGAATCATAGAATCATAGAATCATAGAATCATAGAATCAAGAAGGCTGGAAGAGACCTCAAAGATCATCGAGTCCAACCTGTCACCCTACACCTCATGACTATCTAAACCATGGCACCAAGTGCCACGTCCAATCCCCTCTTGAACACCTCCAGGGATGGTGACTCCACCACCTCCCTGGGCAGCACATTCCAATGGCCAACCACTCTCTCTGTGAAGAACTTTCTCCTCACCTCCAGCCTAAACCTCCCCTGGTGCAGCTTGAGACTGTGTCCTCTTGTTCTGCTGCTGGTTGCCTGGGAGAAGAGACCAACCCCCTCCTGGCTACAACCTCCCTTCAGGTAGTTGTAGACAGCAATGAGGTCACCCCTGAGCCTTCTCTTCTCCAGGCTAAACACCCCCAGCTCCCTCAGCCTCTCCTCATAGGGCTTGTGCTCAAGGCCTCTCCCCAGCCTCGTTGCCCTTCTCTGGACATGCTCCAGCAATTAGCTTGGCATGTATGTGGCTATGGTTAGCTTTACAGCCTTAAACATCATGCTGACGTCATGCTAACTTCAGTCTGGAGAAGGTTGAGGTGAGATCTCATAGCTCTTGTGTCAGTGTGAGCTGAAATTCCCCCCCCACCGACAATAACCAGGCTAGCCCAGTCTGGAAGCAAATGAAAGCTGTATATACAAAGCAGAATCTACAATCTATGATGAAATGCAATGAATATGTACAAATATACAAAATTCACAACATTTACAAATATATACAATCAACAGAAAAGCACAACCAATCTCCCTTTGCTTCCCCCCAAAGGAGACTCTTCCCAAAGGGGCCTTCCTCTCCCAGGAGCTTCCCTCCAGACCACCCCTTGGACAGAAAGCAGAGCTAGTTAGAGCAGAAAGTTGTTAACTTAGCTGCCAAGGTCAGTGTGTTATCTTCAGCCAGAAGAGAAGAAGAAGAAAACAGCAGCCAGACAGCCCAGCAACTGGCCCCACTGCCGAACGCAGAATGTGCAGAGTGCCTACTTTGTTTTGGGTAATAGTTCTTAAACGTTTCTATCTATCCAATGGAAGTGTTTAGAACAATCAGTATTTTGCTTTCTTACACCCAATAGTGACTTATTTACATTCTTTCACTTTCTCTGTTCTGAACTTTGCAAGGAAAAATTAAAAAGACAGTTTCAAACCATCACAGCACTCTATACCTCCTTGAAAGGAGGTTGTAGCAAGATGGGGATGACCTCTTTTCCCAGGTAACAAGTGATAGGATGAGAGGAAATGGCCTCAAGTTGCACCAGAGGAGGTTTAGATGAGATATTAGGAAAAACTTATTCACCAAAAGGGTCATCAGGAACTGGAAGAGGCTGCCCAGGGAAGCAGTGGCATCACCATCCCTGGGGGTGTTCAAAAGATGTTTGGATAAGTTGCTTAGGGACATGGTCTAACAGTTGTGTCCAGGGAGATGTTAGGTTATGGTTGGACTTGACAATCTTAAGGTCTTTTCCAGACAGGTGATCCTGTGCTTCTATAACTGGTGGCACAGACGTTTACATGACATGTATGTGTGCACAGTCTGTAAAACACTCATACCTTTCAGCCTGCGATTCCTATGGGCACAAGGTGCCTGTAGCTGCCTCTTCATGCTGCACAGGCTGACACACAGCCCTAGGATAACCACACACAAAATCAATTCATAAATAAACACAAGAATATGGAAGATCTTCCTATATATCTGCAGCAGACACCAGCTTATGTGTGTGATGAAGTCCGTGACACGTAGGATCCTAATTGCTTTTGTGAAGCCAGGTGCCTGCAGACTCAACATCTACATAAAATATCCAGATCACATGAGTTTTTTCCTGTCCATAGCTCTCTTGACCCACTCTGTGGAAAGCAGGGCTGCATTAAGAGCTCTCAGAGAGCAGAGCTGATATTGCTAACCAAATTGAAGACACGGCTTTGCAAGATGTTTAAAATCTAGCAGATCTGCAGCTAACAGTCAAATCTCCAGAGCATGGGAAAGAAAAAAAAAAAAAAAATCAAATTCATTTCCAGACCTAGAATTTTGGGATGGGTACCCACCTAGTTATTTCAATAATCAGCTGCAAATTATCAGTTTAAGGCATTTTCAATCTCTGAGTTACAAAGAAGCTAAATACATCCCTACGCCAATCCTGGGTTGAGGTTTAGGCTGCAGAAGAGGTCTTTCAAATTGGGCAGACAGGCAACTGGGTAGAAAAGCTGCTTCAGCTATATTTTTTTATTAAGACTAAAGGAAAGCTAGGGCAAGGAAAACAGAAAAGGAGAAACAGCAGGTTAGGTGACTTCTGGGGCCAAAATGGAGAAAAGTTGAACTTCCATTAGTCTATCTCCTCTGCCTCATGCAGAGGAAGAGCAGGGAGTGTGTGGACACCCCATTTCCCCTAGCAATCACTGCCTCAGGTTGAGTGCCCCACACAGGCAGTAAGAATCTTCCCCCAGCTCATATTCAGCCCAAATCTTGTTTTATCAATGCCATTAGCCTGCAGCACGGAACTCCTTTTTTTCTCCTAACCCCCCTAGGATCACTTCCTTGGTACTTTGACAAATGCTTTCTGCAGCGAAAGTACCACTCTACACAATTAGTGCAGTAGGGGCTTATTCAAACAGCATGGAGAAAACCAATCCCTCTCTTACTTAATTTTGGAGCTGCAGAGAGCTGTGTTCTTGCCCACTGTGGGCACACCCCTGGACTGAATTTTTTCTTTTCACTTTATATTTCTTAAGTTTTCATTTGTTTGACTACTGTCAGATTGACCAAGAAGCAATTGAGTTCCCAGCATGGCTTGTAATACTCAGCAGTGTTTTACCCCTCCACTTAAGGATCAAATGCAGTAATTGAGGGACTGAAAAGATGGAGAAAGGTTTGGTGGATAGTAATAACACTTGTGGGTCCTGGAGGTAAAATAATCCAGATGCCAAAAATATGGAAAACCAAAGGGTATTGTGAGCTGGCAATGGTTAGCCTTAACCTGTGCCAAAGCAAAAGACATCAGAGTTTCAAGGCAGTAGCGGATTCCCACAGGGATGAGACAGTAATTTGTTTCCATGCATTGCACAATCAGTCTAGTGAAAAATGGCTTGGGGGGTAGAGGTCATTTTCCTCTGAATCATCACAGACTGACCACTGCCAAAGGCAGGAAAGAGCACCGAATGCATGGGTGATCTCAGGAGGTCTGGCAAATCCAGTGCTCCTGCTTAATGCAGAAGCCTAAGCTCTCCTGGTAGCTCCCCCAAGGAAAGCAGAGTTCGGCACAATTTCCACATATCTCCGTATTCAATAATTGATGAGTTCAGTGAGTTCCTAGCAAAGTAGCTGCTTCCAGCCATTGCCTTTATTTAAATGTAATTGTTTGTTTAAAACCATAAAATGAAAGCCCAGAGGGAGACAGAGAGTTTGACCTACTGTGCCCACTGTAAGAGATCCACAGCCACAGCAGGGACCTCGCTGCTCTGCAGTGCCGGAGCTTTCTGAAAGTTGCTGTTCAGTCCAGAACCAAAGGAGCCTTTTTCCAAAGGATGCTCCATGGGAACCAAAGGAACCTTTTTCCAAAGGATCCTCCATGGGAACCAAAGGAGCCTTTTTCCAAAGGATCCTCCACGGCCTCTTGGCAAATCATGGCATATAACACCCACATAAGTGTTCTTCTGTTTAATAAAGTCTGTATGTTATATCCATTCACATATCCAGCTATCAGGTAGCAAACCCAGCTTGCCATGAACCCAGAGAAACCACTCAGACCAGCGATCAGATGCATCATGAATTCATCTAGATGATCATTTGGAGCCTCTTTGTTTTAGCCTTGTTTTGGTTTTGTTGAGACAGAAGCTTTGGCCAGCTTCAGGCCATTAGCAGCTTGGAGTCAGCCAGGACAGCTGACCTGAGTTGGCTACAGGTGTATCCCATACCAGAAATGTCAGTATAAAGAGGGATGTCTGCTGAGAGGGATGTGTTTCTGTTTGTGCTTCTCCTTGGCTGACCCAGCTTCCTTCTCTTGCTCCCAAGGACTGCCTTGCTGTCTAGTGTGACCATCATCCACATGGTGAGCTGAGTATGACTTTGTATGTTTTATATTGGTGTTGGTCTGTGTTGTTACATCTCTTTTAATTTCAATCTGTAGGTCTACTTTTTTTCTCAATTCTTCTCTGCTGGGGGGAGAGGTCACAGAGTGATGGAGCAAATGGTCTGCTTTAGCTCCAGATGTGTGCTAAATGTGGACAGTCTTAATAGTGATATTGAATGGCAATCTGTTGTCATATGACAAAGGCCAGAAAGCAAGGGATGGACACTAGATACCTTCTGTGTGTAATCTTTGCACTGTTAGGAGCACCCACAAGTCTTGATGGTTGCATCTCCCAAGCTTCCAGTATTTGCAAAGTGAAGGTGGGGTGTGTACAGAAAATGGGGTTCTTTACAAGCTTTCCACTGCTTCCTGCTGGCACTTCTGTAGGGGCTGGAAATATCATGAAAATGCCCTTGGTCAGAGGCATCTCAGCCTCCTGCTTTTCTTCTGAATTTAAGAAACACAGCATCAGATAGGAGCAGTGCATAGGAAGACAGGAGTCTTCTAACCCCATTGCAGGATCCTGGTTTGGATTTGGTGTGGGTTAGATCTGCGAGTCTGCAGCAGTTTTTCCCCCAAAATCATATGTGCTCAGTGCATCAGCTAGCTGGCTCAGAGTTGTCTGCAGCTCTGCCCTGCAGCCTTTACCTGGTTCCTCTGGCTCCTGGGTATCCCAAAAAGGTTCACTCACCTGCCATGGCTCTCACAGGGAAGACTCAACATTCTCCCATTCCCATCCCTTCCTGGAGCAGCTCCCTCACAAAACACCTCCTGATCTATGAAGCTGGGTGCAGTTTGCTATGCAAATCCTGTCCTCAGGAGACATGGTCACAGCCATGTTTCTGGGCTCATTGCCTGTGGGTAGAGAGCAATTCAGGAGGCAGCAGCTTCCCTCAGGAACATTTAGGCCTATCTGACCAGTCCAGGAGGGTGAAATATGCTGCTTGCTTTGGCTCTGATCCTGTAAAGACAGAGATGTGTTAACTTTATGCACTGCAGATAGTGCCACCACAGCTGTTACAAAGGCAGATAGTTTATCTTGCTCCTCATCCTTGCTCTGCAAAGCAGTTTGACCCTTTTTGCTCTAATGCATCCTGGACTGAACCTCCACATCTATTCCTGAGCATGTCTGTAAGTGAGATAAAGCCTGGCTGGGAAGGCAGAAGCACATCTGGCTGCAGGATGCTTGCAGCACCTGAGGCAAAGCCCCATGCACTGTGTGCGTGTGGTTAGAGCTGCACTGCGTGTGCTTGGTAGCTGAGTACCAGCTAGGTGTATGGCTATGTAATTATGCTGCAATTAAATTTAATAGCTTTGCTAACAGCTCAACTGCAGGAGAGTTTGTCTAAGAATTTTTGTACTGGGATTATTAACCTTTTGATGGCTTCCCACATCTATTTATGCTTCTATACTTTCCCCTGAAATTATATTTATGTTTCAGCCTGAGGTTTATGAAAATATTTTTATTGTGGAGGTTCTTCTGTAAGCCACTGTTGTTCAGCACAACTAATCAGGCAAGATCTGTTGCATGGTTAGTCCTGTATGATAAGGTCCATGGCAGGAAGGTCTCGGTCCTGTGAGCTTAGTAGTCCTCTGGAAGCAGAGCGCTCCCAAACTACAGCAAAGAAGGTCTGGGATTCCCTCAGGAAAAGCCATAAGGTGTCACTGAGGTGTTGTGGAGGGAGGCAGTAAAAGAAAAGGCTGCTGAGGTGGAACATAAAAGCCTACCTTTCAATCTGATATCAGTAATTTCCCCATCACCTGGTCTGTGCTCTCTCACCTAAGGGACTGTGGTGAGACAACTGAGCTCTGCTGTCTTAAGGTCCAGATTTGAAGCAAATCTGTCACCACCAGCTGGTCTATGGCAGCAGCAGGAGCAAGAGCTGTAATCCAGGTTTCCACTGAACAAGATGCTCTCCTTTCCAGATAACTCATTGCTTCAGTAGGTCCTCCAGGAACTCACTGGGATCTATCTTCTCTCCAAGGCTCAGATTTGCATATCAGTTTAGCATGGAGTGAATTTCCATCCTTCTCCTTGTTCAGTTTACAGGACTCTATTGATCTCTTGGTTGTAACCTTTGTAGTGGACAAGGTCTATGTTTAGGCATCCTCATTTCTCTTCATTTATTAAGAGGAATGATTTCTGGTTTATGGATCAGAATCTGCTAAGGCTTTCACTGTGATTTATAAAGTCCTATCTTTGCTACCACACCAGGTTTTGTTTTTATGTTCTGACTTCTTTTGGGCTTATAATCATTTCAAATCAGATAATTGGTATAAATAAGAGGAGTGGACACAGAGGTTGCTACTTCTCCTGTACTACAGTTATTTGGTCTTAAAGAATTCTGTCCCTTCCTCCCCATTATCACTTGAGGGCCTCTTAAGACAAATATTTAGCAACATGTTTAATGTGGAAGAGCAGTGAATGACCATGGTATGGTCCAGTGGAGAGAGCTCTGTGCTAGAGGACATGATACATTAGCTTTTTATGCAAGTGGTGTTTATGGGCAATGAAAGAGATTAACCTTTGCCCTGTCACTGCATTATACTAAACAAGAAAACAAGGGTCAGGCCTTTGGCTATGAGAAGCCTTCAAGCTGCTAAGTCCCACTGCAATGACCTTTATTCAAAACAGATTGAAGCTTTGGTAAACATGCTGAAAAAGAATGAGCAATTATCTCTTCACCTTAAACCAGAGATTAGTTTTCACTTTCACACACCATTAGTGTGACAGTTTTCAGGGAACATGGGAGTATTGGGAATTAATCTTCTCAATGGGAAAGAGGAAGTCACTTGATGATGTGACCTGCTTGAATCCAGCTGTCTCCTTCTAGAAGACATTGATGCTCCCAGGCCATTCCTTGGCATATGACTGCCCCAGAGTATGGCAGGTGTCCCCTGTGGTGCTTTCATTAATGCATACTGGAGGTTTTATAACTGGTGTGGTGATCTCTGCTTTAACTGTAGGCCAGTTCCCCAGTGGGCATGGGTGAACTGGAAGGCATTGCCAGTCTTCCTAGCTGAGACAAACCAAAGAAGCATCAGGCTATTACTCTTTGAGTGCTCTCTTCTAATTGAAGTTGAGTTTTTGGAGGCTTTTCTCCCCACTGCTATCCCTATAATGCAGTTTCCCTTGAAATGTATAATGAAGCATCAATAAATCACTAGGCAAAATAAATATGCAGATCTTTTAGTCATGAATGTTGCAAGAAATAAACCTTCTGTAATTGATAATTAATGTCTTCAGAATCAATATCTGGCAGAGGAACCTACAGACTGAATCATCTCTGACTGTTCAGAAATGACTGATGCTTTAGCAACAAGCCTGAGTACCAACCAAGTACATAAATTACAGCTTTAAGATGGGTACCCAGTGGCTTGAAATGGGATCTGCTAGTGGCAGATGCTGGCCATTTGGTGTTTTGAGAGCACTAACACGTTCTTTCATCATGTTGAGATAGACCTAGAGGGAAGAGCTTTCTTGTTTTGTCCTGTTAGTGGTGCTGGGAGGTGCTGTAACTAAAATAATGGAGAGACTAAATCCATTGAAAGACTGTGCAGGAGTGGGACTATGGGATGTATTCCTACATGTGTGCAAGTGGTGATTGCTGCAGTAGCTCTGGTTATATTGTGAATCTGGGGGAGAATTGATACACAGAGCAAGTCAAATAATTGAACTCTCTGCTTAAGCTTTGAGTTTTGAAGAGGAAGCTAGTTCCTCATTGCTGAGATTATCCTGTCCTCTATTTTTGATAGATCTCTGGTCTGTGTGAGTGTGGATGTAGATGTTAGATGCACTATATGTCCATTATATATGTCATCTCTGCATTGATACATGCACAGTAAGTAAAAGGACAAATGTAAATACACAACCAAATGCAGGCAGCTCAGGTTATGTGCAGAGAGACTCAGTTATCATAAAAAGACCAATAAGAAAGAGTAGAAGGATGTTTGACTGCTGGAATGGCTCTTGTTTCCTTTTCATTATTCTTAATAAAAGGAGATGGTGCCGAAAAATTGTTTCCTTGGTTATTTTTCCCAGGAGATACTTTATAAAACAGAGAATATATAACAGACTCTGTTGCAAGCAAATATCTTAAGTGAATATAGTTAGAAAGAAAGAGTAACACAAATGAATGGTAATATTTTTTCCCCTTTAACACTTACTAAAAAGTGCAATAGTTCTTGATATGGATTTAGTAGCAGCTGCCTTGAGTGGTGAGGGAATCTCACAGCCATGGTGTATGCAAGAGCTTCTTAAACTAGTACTGGATCATTATCAACCAAAAGAAGATCAGAAGACTCTGGGTAGACAGCAATAAGATTTCATCAGTGAGATTGGGTGGTGAATAGAAAGCATTTCTTCTGCAGTCCTCAAGTGCAGGTTTCTAGGAAACCACATAAGGCTATGCTTAATGGTGGTATCCATGTATGAGCCAATGATTTCCAGTGTTCAAGGACTTTAGAGCAAAGTGTTTAGACATGAATTTACACTGCAGTACCGGGGCTGACTGGCAAGTGCAAGCCCTTGGGCAAGCCATCTCCACTCTGTCCTAGGCCCTGAACCTGAGAGTCCTGCCCTTCTCTGCTGTTGTCTGCAATGGAAGGTGGAATTTTGAGGTAATCCTGATCCAAAAGACCAGCTGTTGCATTAGGACCATGGGCTGGGTTCCACCAGCAACCCTATGGGAAATGTAGTTGGGATGAGTTTTCACTAGCTCCTAACTTGGTCTAAATTCAGAGGTTTTTTCCAGTGCATCCTGGCTCATAACTCTTAATGAAGGTAGTGCCATTGAGCAGAACCAATGCAGAGCATTGTGCAGAACCAGATGCAATAGATATATGCTGTTAGTCAGCATGAAGGCCTTCACAGCTTTTCAGCTGACTCCACTTCTAGCTATCTAATTTGCAAATGTATGTGCTGAAGATTTCCACTGCAGGTCAACAAAGAGGAGGTGACACCTCCAGATAGTAACTGAGACATAGGTGAGCTGCCTCTTCAGGATGTCTGGGTCTCTAAACAAGAAAGCACATTGAATTAGTCCCTTAAACTAGGCATATTATGTGCCCCTAGTTATGAGATGAATGTTAAGCTTTGGATAGTTACATAAAAAAACCCAATCTGAAGTTCTGAGACACAGCCCTGTCCCTGCAGGTGCTTGTCCAGTGTTTCTCTGGGAGGGAGTTGTCAGCTCACAGGTCTGTGTCCATGGGTACAGCTGCTGACTGAATGAAATTGGGTTCATGAAAGAAAAACAGCAGTTGACACAAGGTTATCAGCAGCAGTGACACACTTGCCTGATGCTGTTGTGATCCAATGAAAAGGTTTCTGTGTCAGAAGGCAGAAGGGATGTCCTTTGGTGAAAAGCCACCAAAGCAGGACACTTCCCCCTCACACAGCCTCCTTCTTCCAGGACAAGCTTCACCAGCCAGGGAATAAACCTGAACAGCAGAGATAAAGTTGTATTGTTTCCACTGATGAGAGATGACTTTCTGTTTCACTAGGAGCCATCCTATTCAGTTTTGTTATATTTTTAGGGGTTGTTTTGTTTTCAGGGATTTGTGTCACCTGTAAAAGGAATCCTCCCTTACCTTGCTGCTATCATTCTAGCATCATTTAGTAATGCCTGCAAAGACAGCAACAAAACCTGTGGAGGAAAAGAATATTTCTTCTTAAGGGGAAAAAAAAAACACAACAACAAAACAAAGAAAACAGCCAAACCCAACCAGAACTTTTGTTTCTTGTTGAGTAACCATATTCCACAAGGCATGGCAAGCAGACATTAAATTGTCACTCGACTCAAAGGCAAACCATTATTCTGTAATTTTGTATGTAAATAAGATGTATTAGGAAATCACTCAAGCAATTAATTAAACAGCTGTTACAGAATAAGTGATAAAGGAAACAGGGGATGAATATGTGGAATTTTCCTCACACAGGCATTAGGATGCAGTTATTTATTTATTTCTGGCTGGTGTAGATGTGCATTACAATGCCTGCAAACCTTGGTATCAGCTCTGAGTGGCATCAAGGGGATCTTATTGTTTGTCAGAGCCTAACTTCATTGCTGCAGCAAGAAGGATGAAGATGATTTGGAAAGGGACAGGGGTCTGTGGTTGTTGCCATAGGAGGCTGTCAATGGCATGGGAGCCAGCCTGCATGCATGGCCCATGCTTTAGCTGTAGGAGGAACTTTATTAGCTTTCAGAAGCAATCTTTCATCTTTGAGAGGTGCAGTGACCTGGCAATTGATGTGCTGACCCTAAGCCAAATGGTAAAATCAGCTTTGCTGTCTTCACATGGACACTTATTTGGAGAGAAGCCCATAATTATTTTAATGCAGGCCATGCATTTCAGACAGGCACAAGGTAGAAATGGTCTTGGGAGGGTGAAGCTCTCTAGGCCAAATATCAAAGGATTTCCAGGCCTTGGCCACTGCTGAGGTGCAGCCAAAGTGATGAAGGGCACTCAGCAAAGGCCAGTCTGGAACTGATAAGCAGATGAGATGGGACTGATAAAAAGATATGAGGGGAAAATGACACCAGAGAGATGGTTAACTAAACACAAAGCCATGAGATGATTAAAGACCTCAAGTCTGCCATTCCAGGTGACCTGTGCTTTCATTCACCTCCTTCAAACCACTAGCTGTGTCCATTAAATGAGCAGGATCAGGCCCCTCAGCAGGTCTTCCCTAGAGCTGGGACATGCAATACATTTGAGGTGTGACAGAAAGAAACTGTAAAGGTTGGCCAGTGTGAAGGGAATCAGAGAGAAATGAGGATGCTCCTGTCTCATATTTCCACATTGATGGGATTGGTCTCACACTCATCTTGCCTGCAGGTTCAGCCCTTCAGGTGGAAGACTTTTCAGTAGCAGGTTTGGCAGCTGTCTTCAGCTGTTTCTACTTGCAGCAAGAGCAACCTGTACCAATGCCTGCTGCAGGGCTGTGATGGATGAGCTCCAGCTCTAGATAAGGTCCAAACTGAACAGAAGCCTTCCAGCTTGTGAGCTGCATTTTCAGAAAAGGGCACACAAATGTCTTGATGGCCTTAAAAGGCAGAGAAAGGTTTGGAATGAGCAGTGCCATGGGATTCACAGACTGGAACATTCATCCCTCCACACAGGTCAAAAGGTAACGTCTCAGAGCCTCTCTCAGCCTTTGGTTGTTTCCATCCTTTCAGTGAGTGAATGGCTGAAGACTGAACCTTGTGTAGAGCTGTTAGCATTGTGCAAAAGTGGACTTTCAGAGTACCCACTGCAATTTGCTTAGGTCTGGGGCCATACTGGGCCATATTCCCAGACTTATTAAAAAGAGCTGACTGCCTCTGCAGTGGAAAGAATCAGAGCCTTGAAGAGATGGATTGTTTTGGCTAGTCAAGGAAGTCATTTTAATTTGCAATGTTCAGCTTCCAACTGTTCAACAATAGCAAGAGGTTAACAATGTGGAACTGAGTCTTGCTCAGAAGAGACATTTGGCTGTTACTGTGTACATGTCACTGTCTGCCCTCAGGCAGCTCTTTTTTCCTGCTCACCCCCTCCCCAGCTGAAGAATTTTATGCCCAGACTTATGCCCCCAGGAATGCCATGGACTTCTCCAGGTTTGCAGTTTTGAAGGCTGTGTCAAAATGAGCTGGATTTGAACTTGAAGTCAGTAGCACGCTTTTGTCACTCTGCTCTGGTCTTGTAGCCAAAATGTTCTTGTTTTTTTGGAAGATCCAGAGCTTTCTCTACTCCCATGAGATTGTTCTTGAGTGTAACTTGATTATCTTAGATGGGTTTTAAGATCTTACCTGTAACAATCTATCCCTAAAAGAAGGACCCTGGTTATTAAGTCACCTAGCAGAATAGATTCTCCCACCACACCTCTGACATTTCTGAACAGCTGGTGACCTCAATGCTCTTTCTCCCCACCAACTTATTCCACCTTCACTCTTCTTGCTGGAGATGTTGCACTGTTCTAATGTCACCTTTCCAGGGACTTATGAATTGAGCCTCAGGGTAGTAAACCTTTTCCTGACAAGATAAGCCTCCTGTCTACATTACACAGCAAAGCAGCTGCAGACCACCACTGTGAGCATGAGGACTCACTCCTGCAGATAGGTGAGACTCCACTGTCAGCTTGAGGTTAGTTGCTATCAGGCTGAGGTTAATGTCTGCCTTAGTCTGGGAGCCTTAGCTCTTGTAAGGGATTAACTGGAATAAGCAGGAGGAGTGTAGAATGTGGTTTCACTCACTTTAGCAGAGTCTGGGCTGACCCCATCTCACTGAGATGCTCAAAGTGGGGATCCAACTGTCCTTAGCAACCTGCAAATGAGAAGTGCTCTGGAGAGTGGTTCAGAGAGAAGTCCTTTCTCTGGGGCTGTCTCCAGAGCCAACAGAGAAGGACCAGGTTCCACCAGTGGTCTTAACTGAAGAGGTGGAGTTAAATGTCATAGTGGTCACAAGTGACTTGAATTAGTGCCAAGAAGTAGGGTAGCAGCATAGGGGCTGGCTCTGCTCCTTGCTTGGAAATGTGATGATTTCCCCATTTGCTCACATTCGGAAGTAGGAGAAAAGGGATGCAGTGTGCTCCATGGCTCCAAAATTACTCAGTAGGTCATTTGCATGTCAGACACCTGATCTCCCATTAACAGTCCCAGAAAAGGGAAGAGCATAGATATTTTCTGTTTCTGTCTACACTGGACAATTATTCCAACAGCTGTCCCAGCTGAGGCAGATTTAATAGCTGTAAATGAAGGACATTTAGCTCCAAAGTAACTGTTTTGATTAAAAAAATGGCTAAATCAATGAATTCATTACTACAGGCTGACAGTGCCACTTGAGTGGGAAAGGAACAAGCTTATGCTGTTATAAGCAACTGCTGTCTGGTGGCATTTCAGTGTTCAAGGTGGTGTTGGTGTGCAATGGAAACGTTTGTGGCCTTTGGAATTCAATGCTCTGATGTGTGGAGCACAGCTCCTGCAAACAGCACTATGAAAGGCTCCTGATCCACCTGCAGTTTCTTATCTACCCTCATCAGTGGAGCTTGCAGGAAATGATATGCAAGCTCATATTATTCACTCCACACATCTGCTGAAACAATGAGGGGAGCATGGATATGGTTGAGTGGTGGACTTGGTAGTGCTGGGTTGGTGGTTGGACTTGATGATCTTAAAGGTCTTTTCTATCCTAAATGATTCTATTAAAGATCTTGCATCAACACCTCCCTTCTCAACAGCACTAAAACCTGAATTCACAAACCTCCAGCATGCACAAACCAGCTTTTCATAAACTGACTGATTTAACTGATTCTGGTAGGGTTTAGCCACAGCAGCAAGTGTACAAGCAGATATTCCTGCAGGACATGATTTTTCAGGATTCTTTTCAACATTTCATTTTGTAATAGGTTCAGTTTCAGGGTTTTTTTCCTCTGTGCTGATGAAAAATTGCAACTGAAAGAAAGTAGATGTTAGTTTCACTGCAAAATATTTTTCTTTTAAATCCCTTCAAAATATTTTCACTTCCAGTTTTGCAGCTGTCTTCTGTTTTGCTTTCCTGTATCCTCTCTACTTTCTTTATCCTTCCTGAATTTGACACTCAGAAGAAAAGGGGAAGAAATAATGCATTAAGTCAATATTTTGTTTGCTTTTTTTCATGTTAGGAGGGAAGTAAGAACACAATTATTTGCAATATTTCAATTTTTGGCAGAACAGAAAACTCTACTTTCTCATTTGTGATTTCTTGGACCACCCAAATTTGGACAGAAGTGAAAGGGTTTACCCCAATTTAACTTATCATTATGTGAGGTCAGAAATTCATGCTGGAAGTGCCATATATTGTGATCTACCATTTTGAGGCCTTCCAGCTGCCAGGCTGTATAGAAATAACTCAAAACACTCAGCACAATAGGTTCACTGGGTGTTCAGGATAAGCACACACTGATGGGATTTATGGATGTACCTTCAAACTTCTTTTTCTTCCAGAGAAAGAGGTGGATTTCATGACATGAATCTGAACACCCCTTGTGTGAATTAGAAAAAGTCATTTAGTTCTTGCTTTTAGGTTTAGGTTGGGCATTAGGAGGAAGTTTTTCACAATGAGGATGGTGAAAGACTGGAATAGGTTGCCCAGAAATGTGATGGAGGCCCCATCCCTGGAGACATTGAAGGTCATGCTTGATGGGGCTCTGATAAGCTGATCTAGCTGGAGATGCCCCTGCTCATTGCAGAGGGGTTGGACAAGATGACCTTCAAGATTCCCTTTCAAACAAATACATTCCTTGACACCTGTGACATCAAGCTCTAGCTTAGCACCTTCTCTCATCTTGTTTTGCTTTTGATCCTAATATTTCTTGATGGGGCTTTGCGATGGCTGCCACCTCCAAACTGCTCACATGAAGAAATTACATCACTGTGAAAACTCTAAGCCTGTAGATTTGCACAGCTCCACTGCCATCAATGGACTGGGGCCATCTGACACCAGCTGAGGATCTGGCCCATCCCCTCTAACCAGAGAACCAGCAGTGGATAGCCCTTGGCTGGGCCAGTTCACAGCTGTATTGAGGAGCACAAGAGCTTAGATGCAGCAGATTGAGTAAATCCATGCTGCACTCAGCATTCATTTGCCCTAGAAATCACAGCCTCATTGGAGCACAGAGCACTGGCAAGGATAGCAAAGCAGCCAACATGATGAATAATGTTTACAGCGAGAATCCAGATGTCATTTTCCATCCTGTAGCTTTAGAAATAATGGCCTGTTACTTCTTATTAAATCAAGGGTAATCCATTCACCTACAGGCCCAATGATAGCTGTCTCTGCTAATCTCCACTCAGGGAGCTATATTCATCAGCAGGGAAAGCTTGTGCTTCCAGCAACAACTGGAAGCCCAGGGATTATCAGCAGTGAAATTTCAAATATCAATTAGTAGTTTAAATGTATGAATCTGTCAGCACAGTCCAGTATTTACTTAAACCTCAGTTTTTCCATCAGTAGTGTGACCTCCTGTGTCCTCAAGCATGCAGACCCCAATGTTGTTTATCTCCACCACAAACTTTTTTATTTAGTAGCCATAAAAAGCTCAGTGACTCTCTTCAGTGATGATTCTCTCAGTCTCATAGAGCACATCAGCCAGTTTCATCTCATGAATGGATCTGACTTCAAAACCAGTCTTGCTTTGAGTGCTGAGGATTGGATGAGATGATCTCTAGAGGTCCCTTCCAGCCCCAATCTTTCTCTAATTCTATGAGGGAAGTGGTGATGATATTAGCTGTGACTTAAATGTCTTGAAATGACCTTGGGAAAGGTTATTAAAATTACCTTGAAAAACAAGGCAAAGTTCTCATTAAGCAACCTCTATGCAGTTTGGTTTTCCTAGTTGGGTTCAACCACTGACATCCTTGATCTGACCTGGCAGTTATGGTGGTGTGCACCTTGCTTTCCTTGGTCTTTCTGCCAAAGTGTGAGGAAAGGTTATTTTTCTGTGGGGGGGGGAAAAAAGGAAAAAAATAATTAGAAAACAGGTTAAAAAAATTGGTCACATACTTTATTTATGAGATATTTGCACACAGCAAGAACTGGTCACATCTACTTTCAGATTCTAGTCCCTTGCTTTGGGGGTTTTGGACTGTAATTGTGTTCAGTCTTCTATTTATACAATGAATCTATAATGTAATTTCATGAGGTACTGAGATGCAGTGAAAAACATATGAGCACTAAGTTGCTCTGCCTAATCCATATGAAACAGTGTTGGAAATCAGCCTGGTAAACATGGCAAGAGAATGAGCAAGGATTTCATCTGGGGCTCTGACACTAATCTAAAAAGGATTATCAAGGAGATAGCCTGAGATGCAGAGCACTTGAACAGAGAGGACAACGAATCCTGTTTAAATGAACGCATTGGATTGCGGCTGGCTTGTAAGCGATTAGCACACGGACTTCATACTGGCCAAGCTGGTAGGAGTTCATCCCTCACAGCCACTGCACCAGTTGCATTCACTGCTCTGCTGGCTGAATACAAATAGAGGTTAAGAGAAACAGATGATTTTCAAACATTGGATTTTAATAGGGACAGCGTGTCTGGCGAGATGAAAAGAATGCAAAGCCTCTGCGGTTCGCAGTTGTAATCCACCCCCAGCTGTCTCGCTGTTGTTTCTCCCCAAGCTCCACCACTTGTTGCTTTGGGGAACCCACATACACATGAATTGATTTTAAGTCAGCCAAAGCCCTGTGCTTGGGGACCCAGCAGAAGGTGGTTCTTAAACTGAAGTTCATGCTTTGTGCTATAGGTGGTAGTAGTATAACCCAAATCCTCTGGCATCCCTGCTCTCCTTTGCTTGTCCTGTTTGCTCGCAAAACTGTACGTTGTTCCTAATGGCAGATCAGTGAGCAACTGTCCATTTGGGGGGATGGAAAGAAAAGGTCAGGCCAGCAAAATGTTTAGTTCTAGGTTTAACTTAAAACATGAGAATTCTCCCTTTTTAAACAAGAGAGAACTCATTCCCTTCTTTTGTGTCAGAAACCTAAGAGCCTGCTGCTTCCTTTGGTCTTGTCTGCTCTAGGGAATTGAAGGCCTTTTGGAATATAGGAAGCCAAGTATCTAGCCAAGATCAAGAATCTATGAGATGGTTCAGTAAAACCTCAACAAATCCATGCTAAGTCCACAAAAGAGCTCTCATCTATCCTCTTACTCTTCTCTTTGGGTTTGGGCTACAAATAAATTATGCATGCACTAAAGTCCTCTGCAATCTTCATAGGCTGGTGAGGTATCATGAAATGAATGACCAAGTTAAAATCTCTTTAAAACCTGACAACTCTTTTCATGTCTTGGTGCTCCTAACAACCATGGGCATGGGACCTGGAGCACAACCACTTCACAAGGACATGGTGGTTCCCTGAATTTGTGTAGGAAGATGGAGAACATAAAGGTACTCTTGCTAATGCTTTCCATTCCAAATTTTTTCTTCTCTTTTGGTTTTGCTGGGGTTTTCTCCCCCTAATAAAATTCATGAGATGGGGAAATGTATTAACTGTACCAATGCTTCCCCACCCTTCACAAGCCTGGTCAGCTTCTTTTGCCAGTTTTGCTGAGTATTTCCACACAAACTGTCCCATATAACTGTGTGGCTGAACTGGAAATCATCCTGGATGATGCAAAGCATTTGTTGTTTGAAGCAAAGCTGTCACAAATGTATCAGAAGCAGCTTTTCCTTGTTTTGCATGCTGTACAACAGAAGCTGTTATGTTCACTGCAAGCATTTATCCATTTCAGAGTCATATTTGATTCAGTAAGACTGGAAGGAGTTCCAGTAGGTTAACTATCTGAAAAGCCAAGGTTCCCTCTCTCTGGAGTTCATGTGCTTAGTTCACTTAGCTTCCCAAACATAAAAGTAATCATAACATACCCAGGGGATCTGAAAACCTCACTGGGTGGTTCATGGGATGTATTAAGCCATCTCCCATGCTTTTCATCTGCGGGAAGATTTGTGCAAAGTAGAGAACATCGTTATGAAAGAAGACAGATCATAAAGCAGAGGGCCAAGCCTTCATGTTGTGTAGCATCCCAATAAAGCCAGTAGCACTGCACTGATTTGTGCCAGCAGAGAATCTGACTCTTTGGATTTAAAACAGACATAAATACCTCTGAGCAAGAAAAGTGAAATATGCTTTAGTTGTACTTTAAGGAGAGATTTCAGCAAACTTTATGTTTAAATTTCTTGGTTGATTAGCCCACAATGGTTTCTAATCGCTTGGGAGAATTTTTTTAAATCAATCTTGAATGTGCTCAATGCATAAGAGGCTGAGAAAGTTGTCTGCAGCTCATGGGACCTAAGTGTTTTGTTGTTTTTTTTTTGAGGGGGAAAAAAAATCCTTCCACTGAATTGCCAATAACTGTTGCATCTAGTCTCAAGGATCTGAAACCATCAAAGCCTGTTGTTTGAATGAAAGCTCAACACCTTATTTTCCACTCATCTTGCAAAGGATGTGCAGTCCTGTAGAAAATGATAGAATAACATTATTATCAAAATGGAGGGATAGAGAAATGGGATAAATGTTTAATTTTTTGGAGCCAGCCCTTTCAGGTCGAAGCATTTTGTGTGTGCTTGAAGATGGGATGCTCACAGAAGACTAGACAGAACTACTTACTCAAACTCGGATTGGCATTGGATCTAAGTTATTTTCTTCCCATGGTGCTCCAGTTCCATTCCTCACCCTGATTTTTGCTGCAGCTGAAGGTGCTCAGTACCTCTGAAGACCCAACTATTCAGGAGGCACATCAGGTTTGCAGTAGAGGAGAGATAATGCAGACATAGCTGGGAAAGCTGCCTGCACCCCTGACTGCCCAGCTGTAAAATGTAACTAATTTCATTCACTGGGGAGTGCTGGGAGGATTAATTGGATTTAGTGGCCACAATGTACTTTACATTGGTTGGGTGGAAGGAGACTGATAAGAGTTGAGGTGCAAATTTCTCAGAGGTGCAAGGGAAAAAACTGACCAAGGAGGAGGGCAATTATTTAAAGAGTCAGTGAAGCAAGGAAAAGACAATTAGCATTGGTATCACCCTAATTCACAACAATTTACAACAATGAGGCTGAACCATTCTTCCCATCAAGGCCAGAATGCATAATTCCTTGACCTTATTATAAAACATAATTAAAAAAAACGTGAGTGAAAGGCTGCTTGTCCACACAAACAGAATGCTGAAGGACACAGGAAGGAGCTGAAGGACAATGGTTCTTGGGAGTCCTGGGTCTGAAAGAAAACAGTAGGTCTATCAAACCCAGGGCAATCAAATGGAGCTGTTGTAAATAGGTGACAGAAAATTTGTATTGCACAGACATCACCACATTTTTTTTATTCATCAGGAGCATCTCATCTGGACCTTGCTTGCAGAGGATTCCCATACTAGTGTCCAAAGCAGCAGATAGCTGGCCCATTCTCCTGCACTGGACAAGGCTAGGAGTCTTTTATCCTGTATCCTTGTAGGTTGTCTTAGCCTCAAGTATCTCCAGCAATGCAGCATGGAATAAACAGTAGAGAAGCAGATGGAATACCAGGAACAACAGCATCAATACCTTTGGAGTAAATTAGAGGCTGGAGTACAGCTGCCACTTCGTTGATCTTTTATTAAAATATAATATTATTAATCACAGAGTTAAAGGAAAGACACTTAGAAAGGGGGAAGAGAAGTGGCCTCTGAGGAAATTGTGACTGTTTTTTACCATGGTCTTCCTGATTTCTTCTTTGTCTTGCTTTTTATGTGAAGTGTGTTTGATATGGGAGGATGGCTTTCTAAGGACTATGTGGATCTAAGGTCTTAGGCCAGATCTGTTTGCAATAAGAGTAGTACACCCACCTGACCTCACTACCTTTAAAAGGTTCCTCTAGGAGGAGGTTGTTTATGGTGCTTGTATTTCAGAATCTTGCCTGCCCAGGAAGCAGTGGGGGAACAAGTGGTAGATCTCCTCTTTAACTGATTGCTTTCCTCTCCTTAATTAGGCAAAAAACCTCAGCCTGTTCCACATAACTCCTTAACACTGTTAAAAAGAATAAATGTTGGGGATTTTATGTGACATGTCCCTTTCTCAAACAGAAACACTTCCACAAGATTTCCTATTATGCTGAGGAGGAAAACATTCATCAGTTCTAAAGGGCAAGAGATCTTTGATAATACCAGCTTTACACAGAGCTTTTCAGACTTGCAGCTCAAAGTCCTTCATAGACCATATAAGTAACATTTTCAAAATTTATCCCAAAGGCCATTTTGAGTCACTCCACCAAGCCATAGCTAAAACAATGGCAATAGGAACCCTCAGCCAACTTAAATGTGGTATGAATCTTTACTGATTTTGGTGTTTCTGCAAAATGTATATGGGGTGAATGCCAACCTCCTTGCTTAGAATGGTTTTGGTTGGAAGAGACATTGAAGGTCATTAGGCTTCTCCCAGCTGTTTGGAAAAAAAAACACCTAGTGCACTGTAGGTTATTCATCAAACTATTTCTTTTTATTATTCATCTTTATGCCTGCCTTGTTCTGTCTGCTGGGTGATGATTGTCAGATGTGCTGGATTGTACTCATGGATTGGAGCTGATGGGATTAACTGATCTGATTACATTGAGCGAAATCAGTGGATTTCCTATCAGATAGAATCAACAATCTGAATTACACTAGACAGATGAACAAACCATGGCCAGCATCATTGCTTTGGTTTTTGTGGGTTATCACAGTGGTTGAGAGCAGTGGATTGAATTCATCTGTGTGAGGTATGGCGACTGGTCCCATTTGAATCGCACTGGTGGGCTCAATAACTCCAATTCCTTTTTAACTTGAGGTTTCTACTGATCTTTATTATAATAATTATACCTAGCAGCAATCACCCTCTCTGTACACACAGGAAAAAAAAGTACATTATATGACACAGAGATGAAGTGCCTCATTTTCCCCCTGTTCTAATTTCGTAAATGGTGATTACAGAGGTAGGAGCTTAGCGAAACCCAATGAGCCTTGATACTTTAGTTAGATTTTTAGCAAGTAATCTTTACTGAGACCTAACTGCATGGAGCCAAGAAAGATGACAACTCCAAGACTCTTGCCTGCTGCTAGGGTTGTTATTCTCTTGATTATCCTCCAGCATGTTGAACACTTCTGTGTTAGAAGGGCAGCACAAATGCCTGTGGCATCACACGTGGCCATCTTCCTCTTGTCCTTAATCAGAAATGTTGAACTGTTCTGACGCCCAAAAGGAGAAAGAATTCATTAGATTCCATCTTTTTTTTTTTCCCCACTTCTGAATGCTAAGTGTCTTTTCTTTTTTCTCTCTCATCCTGGGGGAAATGTGTAGAAACCAATGTTTAGGAAAAAATATCTTTTGCAATTCCCTCATGATGCTGAATTCCATCTTCTGCATGAAACTGCAGCCAAATGTCACTAGAACAGAGATGTAGGATGTTAGCAGTGTTTCCTTTCAATTCAGTGATCAAAAATAGAAGATTAGCTGCCTTTTTCCCATCTTAGCAACATAACAACCATGGGATTGGATTGTGAAAGTAAAAGACAGACGGTGTTGACAATGAGAAGAAAGTTCAGTGGGTCATGACCGAAGCTGTCATTTGAAAGTAAAAGTTCATTCATATTTTCACATCCATAACACTCCCAGATTAGGGTACACATGACTGAAGTTTTGACAGGAAATCAGGAAGGGTTAGAAGAAAGGATTAGAGCCAGAGGCTGGCTTCACCTGCAAAACTTCTTCAAGGTCAGCTAAAATCTTCTGTATTTATCACACGTTTGTGTCCAGCAAGCATTTCTTGTTAGACTGATTCAGGTTTGTACTGAAAAATTTACATTACTGCTAGAAGAGGAGACCCAGACTCTTGCTCCTTTTCCCCTTCTGCTGCACAGATTTTTCTTTCTGCCTAAATGAGGCCAGAGACTGAATCCACAACTGGAATCCCTGGAGCTAAGCAGATTTCCACCAGAACCATCCCAGAGAAGGACTGGGTATGAAAGAGGCATGAGGCCACTCATCAGGACACGTCTTTCTCTTCTTACCCTACCTGACTGCATGGGTGAGTTGTCTAGTTTCTCCATATACTCAAATACATACAACAAAGGATATTGTGGCAAAGGATGGAGAACAGAAGCAAAATAAAATCATTTAGAAAAACAGACAATGTCAAGGTCTGCCCTTGCATCTTGACTTACAGCTGCAAATAAGAAGTTCATACTTTAATTTACAATTAGAACTTACTGTTTGTTTACAGAATATTGGATTAATTTTAACTTGCTGAGTCTGACCTTGTTATTATGGAAAGTGGTTGAAAATTGTACTTATGCACAACTGCACAAGGACATTTCCTGGCCTACCTCTGGAAGGGCAGACTGGATTGGGCTGTGACAGGACAGGGGAATGCATCTAGTTCAGAATCCAAAGCACAGAGCAGTATCCTGCTATTTATACAGTGCTCTCCAACCTTGCTGAATGCTCAGGGATTGGCTTGTTTTTAAACAGATTCTCATGTTATGCACAAGGAATAGAAAAGCTGCAGCATTCCTGCATGCATTCAGGAGGTGGTTGGATGGCCATAGTGGTGTTAGGGGATTCATTGATCTTAGACAACTTTCCCACCTGAAACATTTCTACAATTCTCTGATTCAGCTCAAGAATATCTCAAAGTCCAAGTTGCTACTCATCAAGCTTTCTAGCTCTCAAGACTTGGTGTATAATCCCCTTTGTCCTGCTCCATGTGGCTCTCCCCCCTCTCCCTGTCTCCCTGGGAAGGCTGAATCTCATCTGTCTGCAGTTAGCGGAAACTCAAGTAACTGGACTTGCTGCTGGAACAGAAGAAATATGTGATGTTACCAGTTCATTGAGCTGTGAGATGAACAAGCTGGGTGTTGAAAAGGAAATGCAAGCTAAGAGTACATTTCCAGTGTTAATAAAGCTTTTTTTTTCCTTTTTGTTGTATATTTCCAAACACCGATTCTCAAATGGTTGTCATCTGTTTTCTTCCAGAATTAGACAAGAGGGCAAATTTAAGGTATCTTGGACTAATTCATCCTTGATAAATGATACTCTCACTGCTGCATTAGGAGATCAGTTTCCTCCTCCACCTTTTCTTAAAAATTCTATCATGTCTACAACTGTTGATGCCTTTTACAACAAAAACTACAAGAGTTTTGAGTCTGTCTTGCCTGCCTCCCCTTTTTAAACATGAAGCAATAAGCTGGAAAGCAAGATGTGAATTCACTGGGAATAGAAGGAAGACTTTCTTATCAGAGGAAGATGAAGCAAGATCTCTTCTGATACAGGCATTGGAATGTGCTGCCCAAGGAGGTGGTTGAGTGATCACCATTGGATGTGTTGAAAGGTCATTTGGATGTGGTGCTTGGGGATATGGTTTAGGGGTGAACTTTGTGGAGTAGAGTTATTGATTGGACTTGGTGATCCTGAGGGTTTTTTCCAACCTGAATGTTTCTGTGATTTCTGGGACATGAAGGCAGTGTTTTTGGGACACAGATTTGTTGCCAATGATGGAGGAAACTTCATGCAAGAACAACCATGAAGAGAAGTTGAAAAGACACAAGTAGCAGAATGTGAGATAGTAACAGAGAAAAACCCTTGAAAGGGTTTCTTCAGAATGTGGGGCCTTAGAGAAAATATTTTCTCCCCCTTTATTTCTAGCTACCATTACTATAAAAACTGTTATTTCTACCTTTATAGAAAATTTGCATAGGTGAGGCAGGTAGGGGTGGGAGCTCCTGTTGCCAGATGTTTTTGCTCTCATTCCATACAAGCAGATGTTGCATGCAGGCTGCTCTGTGGTATTCTTGGCAGGAGCTAACTCAGATAAAACTTTGCACTACACTTTTAGATGGAGAGGAGTTTCAGCTGGTTTGGGTTTTTATTTTTTTTCTCAGGAGCATTTATGTGTAGCAGTTGCATAGCCTGAAATGATTTAGAGACCATTTCTGTTACTGTAAGACCATTTGGCATTTACTTTCATGAGCCACAATGGAGACCTCATGCTGCAGTGAGGTTTGTCTTGAATTCGTGTTTCACTGTCACAAAGCCATCATCATCTGCTTTTGCTTCTGAGCTGTGTTTTTTGCTCAAGAAAGGAGAGCCATATATTATTCACATCACATTAGTGTTCACAACATGTGAGGTGCTGGACAAATGCTTTATAAGAAAACAGTCCCTGCTGTGAGGAGTTTATAACCCAGGCAGGAAAAGCAGATGAAATTTAGAGGGAAAGAGATCTAACATAAAACCAAAATGAGATAAGAAAACATTCAAGGTGTCATGATTAACAGATGTGTTGTAATTCCTTTTCTTCTTAATATTTCTTTTTATTGGCAGAGGTAGTTGAAAATATTTCAAAACTTGCCCTCCTGCTGCTAAAAAATTTTACTGTGAAAACATAAAATCAGGTTTTGCTCTGTCTTTTGAATTGAATTCTGATTTGTTCAGAAATGGCTTTTGTCTTTTGAAAACTCAACTGCAGAAATACTGTGTTAAACTTTATTTTCAAAAATCATGTTAGATTTGCCTTTAAAAGAAGCAGCATGAAATTATTCACCCAGAATTATACTCCCCATTTAAAAAAAAAAAAAAAACCAACCCAAACCAAGTCTCTCTTTCCTTCTCTTACAATAATTCCACATTTGGTACAGCATTGACACCAGGTACCATGTCACATGCTCACATCCATCAACTTGTATGCCTGTGTTTCCTTCTGCTCACCTCCAGACCCATCTGCCAGGTATCTCTGTGCTGTAGTTTGGCTATTTCCTGTCCCCATGATGGGTGATCATTGCCACACTCACAGCAGCTTTTGCCTGTGGAAAACAGTTCGAATGTAGCAAATGGGCTTCTTCCATTCCCGATTATGCCAGCCTCAAAGCTGTGCTTTCCATTTGCCAGGAAGGCAAAAATAACCTTCTTCCTGGAGAATTACTGGCTACCATTTTCTGTATGCAGATCAAACCCTGCCATGTCACCCGACCTGCCCCCCAGGGTTGTCCTAGGCAAAGGGAAGGTTGGGTAGGAGTAACAGGGAGGGCACCAGAGACTCACACCCAGCACAGCCCTCCTGTGTTACAACCTTCCTCCCTAATCCCACAGAGAAAGCCAAGGGTTGTGCTCTGGCCATGTGACTCCTCCTATCCCCTCAATTCTGCCGTCACACCAAGGAAAAGCTGTTCTCTAGTCTGCTCTAGAATCTGGCCAGCTTCATTCTCACCACCACCTACTCCATGTCCCTTCTCTACCCTCGCTGCTCTCACTGTGAGTTTTGGCTAGGTGTAGTTCTCATTTGTTTCGGTTTGACAACAGATACATCAGTGAAACCAGAGTCTGGTTAAATCACTGCTCTGCTTTGTCCTCTCCAAAGGAGCATGGGAGAGGAATTTTGCATTGTCAGGTTCCTGGGTGTCACAGCAGGTCACTGTTCAAGTGCCAGTTTCCTATTTGTTATCAACAGCTCAATTTTCTGCTTCAGCTGAGGTATGTTTGCAAGGCATGGTGGTTGGTCTCTCTTTGCTTTGTTTTCTACCCAAGCATTCTAGATTTCTTTGTCTTCCCTCTCTTCCAGCTTATTGAATTCCTCTTGATATGAAACAGACTTCACCAACTTAGTTGTTCTTGTCTTTTCAGTGCCTCCACTGTCACGTCTGGTTTCGGTTCTCAGCCTTCCTTCTCGAGGCTATTGCCACAACTTACTCTTGATTATTGTTGACACTTTTGCTGTAACGTTGGCTTTCAGAGAGAAACTCAGGTTTCACATTCAGAAAAGGTTTCTACTGGAAAAAAAGAAAACGCTATTCAAATGCAAAACCTGCTGAAACAATAATAATAATAATAATATTATTCTCAGAAGAAGCTTGGAAGGTGTAGCACCAGGATAAGGGGCACTGGTTTTAAACTAGAGCAGGGTAGATTTAGATTGGACATTAAGAAGATATTCTTTACTATGAGGGTGGTGGAACACTGGAATACATTGCCCAGGGAGGTGGAAGACATATTCAAGGTCAGGCTTGATGGGACTCTGAGCAACCCTGGGGATGTCCCTGCTCACTGCAGGGCAGGTGGTCTAGGTGACCTCTAAAGATCCCTTCCAAACCAGTGCATTCTATGATTCTATGTTCTGCCTCATTTATATTAATATCCTTAAAGGAACAGGTGACACTCCAGGGAACTATCAGCAGATGGCAACTCCATCAGCAGCAAGCTCAGGGGGGTAAGCTCTGCTGCTTTAAGAATGAGGTAGCTATTTTTCTCTGGTGCATAAATCTATAGATTATAGTTACTGCTTGACAACCTGCCACTAATTATATTATAAATGACATGACAAGAAAGAAACAGTTTAAAATCACTGAAAACCTTTTTGGGACACTTTTAGTACACTCCAGCTACATTCCATTTTCTGAAGCACAGTGACATCTCCCAGTGTTTATATTTAAAGCAAGTTGAACCAGGGAAGAGTCTGACACAATCTCCCTTCATGGGGAAACTAGGGTGAGCTGCAGGACTCTCTGCTAACAGCCTGACCTCATTCCTCATTTCCCTGTTGAGCAGCCAGTCCCTCTGCCTGGACTGGCCCTCCAAGAGCTGCAGCTGTCTTACCAGGTGAGGGAACCTTCTGCAAGTTGGAAGAGAGTTACTGCCATTCATCATCCATCTCATAAAATTGGTTGGTTTGGAAAAGACCTTTAAAGGCCATCTAGTCCTCACCCCCCTGCAATAAGCAGGGACAACTCCAATTAGGTCAGTCCCATCAAGCCTGACCTTGAATGTCTCCAGCATTCCACCACCCTCATGTTAAAGAACTCCTTCCTAATGTCCAGTCTAAATCTACCTTTCTCTAGTTTTTCTGGAGGAGAAACAGTTCTATGCCTAATACATGGATGATCCACCATGGGGCTTGAAGTTCCATTATATTAACCACTGCATATGTGCTGGAGGCCATAACAAGTGAAACCTCAGGTTCACAAAACACAGGCTAAGCCTAGAAAGGTTTCTTTTTATCAGGTCAATGAGGTCTGTTGGCTTTGGGAGAGCTGGTCCATATTCACACCAGTTCTGAAAAGTTGTATTCTTCTCCCTGCTACCCATCCCAGTGAGTTCAAAAGGTGTTCAGAAATGTGTAGACATGGCACTTCAGGACATGGTTTTAGTGGCCATGGTGGTGTTAGGTCAACAGTTAGACTCAATAAGATCTAGAGGACTTTTCCAACCAAAACGGTTCTATGACTCTGAGTTTCATGCCCTGTCATACACTGTTGAGATTTACCTCCTACTTCTGTGTTCCAGGTCATCTGAAGCTTCACTGATGTCACTGCATGTGAGGAAATAACATGGCTTTGATGTGCTTGGTACTTCCCCAGAATCCATGTCCAAGCCATGTGTCACTCTGCAGATAATTAGCTGATAAAGCAGATTCATTGCCTCCCTTTTTCCACCAGAAAAAAGGCATAAATCATAGCAGATTTTTTTCTTTGATAACTTAATGCTGCAGATGTGAAGTGTTTGGGGATGAATAGGATTCAGTGTTTGTTAATGAGAGCTTAATGTCTTCATCTTCTGCATTAAACTCCAGTTAATTAATATTCATTCAATTAGAAAATGTAAAAATAAATTATACAAAATTAAGCTTTACACAGGAAGCAAGTGACCTCATTTCAGCTGTTTTCAGGTGCTAATTAGATTAGCCTCTTCCCTATAAAGGGGGAGGCACCAAGCCCTGCCAGCTCTGAAAGGGAGCTTTGCAGTTGGCTGTCGAGACCTTCTCACCTGGGAGTGCTTGATTGCAGTCTGCCCTGAGCTGGTGGAGACAGCAAACCACAACCCAGTTACTGCCTTTGTTAGTCTGCAAAGCTTGCTGGTAAGTGACAAGATGCTCTCTGATGGAATATTGATGTTTTTATGGAGCTGGTGTTGCTAGGAGAGAAAGCTATGTGCTCAACTGGTGGCAAACTAGGAGCTGCTATGTGAAGTTTTGGTTCTAGGCTGGTTCTATTTGCTGGTTTTGGTTGAGAGACTTTTCCTCCATTTGTTGCCTTTTCTTTTTTTTTTTTTCTTTCTGTTCTGAAAGGATTATCTAAACTTGGACTTCTTTAGGAACTGCAATAAGTGGTGCTCTTTTGGAGCTGAGTGTCTGTGGCTTAGAGAGAAGATGTGGTCTCTGGGATAAAGAGGTGGATTGACTTGAGCAGGGCTAAAGACAGGATAAAGCAATTCAGCCTGAGCTGTCTCCATACAGACAGACCCCAGGGGTTCTAATAATCACTATTATCAGCTTATCTAATGCAACTTTGAAGTTGCCCTTGCTTTGAGTCAGGGGTTGCACCAGATGACCTGCAGAGGTCCTTCCAACTCCAATTACTCTGCAGTATTAAATTCTTGCTACTTACCTCAGTCCTGAGGCCATGCTTGTATTCTGTTGCTGAAATGCTGGAAAAGGCAGTGAGAGCCACCAGAAAACTCAAACTACTTAAAGACCTGCTGTGGGTTACTGCATACTATGCTGGGGTGGGGAGGGGGCAGGAAAGTTTTTATACTGCTGCTTGTTTTATAGTGCATCATCCATCACTCTCTTCTTAATCTGGTACTTTCCAGAAGCCTTGAATAGCAATTCCCTTTTAAAAGGGGGGGGAATCTGTGTGAATAAAACTCAGAGGTAATATCTTATCTTTGGAGATTGTCAAAAGGAGAAAACACCATTGGATGAGGCTGTCTCCATTACTAAGGCTTTGGGGAACTGTTTTTTTTGTGTGCTGTTAAGAAGAGTCAGAAGTAGTCCAGACTATCAGTGACACTGCAGTGGGATTGCTTGAGATGATAATTACTCCTTTCAAAGGAGGAGGGTGTAATAAAGTGATAAATGCTTCAGAACACTTTAATTAAAAAAAAAAAAAAGTTGCAACTCTACTGCCAGAAAAAGAAGTGGGACCCAATTGTGTTTTGTTCTGTCATCTCATCCCAGAGAGAAATGGAATTGTCCTTAGTGTAAAACTTCTTGTTTGACTCAGGTCATCATAAAGACCTAGTGATTTGCAGGGCATACACAAATGAGCTGCACTGTTACAGCCACAGGCACCTTGGCAGGAAGACTATTTCATGGAAGGGAGGTCAATGATGTTACAAAAGACATCTTTTCCTTCACTGTCTGGTTCTGCTGTGGCCCTTTACAGTAGAACATAATAGCTCCTCTGTGGTTTTCCCCTTTATGAGTTCCTTCAAGGGCTATCATCCCACTGCCTTTTTGTTTTCTCTTCTATTGCTTCTCTTTCTAGTTCTCTCTGCTACACCTCCTCATTAGCTAAAATATCTTAATCTTCAGAACCTGTGCTTGGTTTCAAGCCAGATCCCTGCTTTCCTTGGCTCATTCCAGCTATCACAATAGTTGGCACTGACTGTTAGGGCTGTGCTTAAGGCACCAATTCAGGATATTGCTTAAGAGAGATGTTGAGGTATTTATTGTCTGGTGTAGGCAATGCTGAGAGGCATGGGCTGCTGCAGTGATTCACTGGAGTGCTTGGTATTCCTCAGTGTCACTCAGACTTTTAATTTACTGTGTCCTGCTAAGCTGCAAGGGGAGGCGGGAGGTCCCCAAGCGTCAGGTTTATAGAGTTGTTTGGGCTGTGTGATATTCCCCTGCTCACAGCACTGCTGTGCAGCAAAGCACTCCTGCACATCCTTAACTCTAATGCATGCTTCAGGTCTACTGAAATCAACGAGATCTGGTTGTGTGTGCTGGAGTGCTCTGCTGAATTGATGTGCTTGTCTTGAGTCTTGAAGTTACTCATCCCTCTGGACTTGCCACTCTTGGTAATTAGTCCTGCTCCTGGCTTGGAGAGAGGCTCCAAGCACTTGGGTGACTGGCAAGGCTGTAACAAGAGGGTTAAATAGAGCACACCTCCCAAGGTTATCAGGTTATCCTTGGCTGGAGTCTGCAGGCAAAGGGCAGGATGTTATTCATCAATTGTTTTTGATATGATCATCCATATACATCCCCCACAAAACCTCCCTGCTGAGAAGGAGGTAGAAGTTTTGGGAGATAAGAGGCAATACCCTGCATGCTCTGTTTTCCAGGAAAGCTTTTTCTTGCTGAAGTGATATCTGCTTGAGTAGAGAGCTAACAAACACACTGGGCATCTCAACACCACAGCTTCCCAGGTCAGATTTCTCCCTAACATTACAGGTTTTCCTCCTATGTCATCCAGAGTGTTTCTTTTCTTCTGTGATAATTGGGAAAAGTGGCAGTTGTGGGTCTGTCAGAATAGGAGACCAGTCTCGTATTCCTCACCCTAACCCACTGCTGAGTCAAGAAGTGTTTACACTTGACAAGATTAATCTCACCAGCTATTTGAAGACTTCAGTAAAGTCTTTCATTTCACTGTTCACTCAGGCTGCTCAGGAAGATTAGAGTGATTGCTGATGGCTTTACAATCTGCTCCAGTGGATACTGAGTAAATATTTTAGGAAGCACAGCTGCAAAACACTCCAAATCCTGCCCTTTTGATGACAAGCCTTACCTAACTGGCCCAGTCAGAAGAGGAAACACCAAACCCTTGACCATAAATCCTCCTTGTTATCCTTTTAAGGAGGACTAGAGTTAAGCTCAGGCACCTCACAGCAGCAGACCCTGATTTGCTGGCATTTTCTGCACTGTTCTGGGCAAACTTGGCAAACATGAGGTCAGAAGCTGGTCTCCACCCACATGCTTGGTGTTAGCTTGGGATTAATCCTTCTGGCACAGAGAAGACTTTCACTTAATCCTATGAAAATATTTGGAGATACCTGTGCTTCTTGTTCTGATTACTGGAAATTTATTAATGAGTGATTAGTCTTGGGAACTAATTGTGTGTGCATTAAATGAGCTACCAGACAACCAGTTACATATTTCTGCCCAGCAGCCTCACATTGAGAGTAGACCAGAAGGGATGTGTACCCCACTTCCATTCCAAGGTTTCTCCAGAATCTAAGTATGGAAAGGTTCCTGAGAATTGCCCCAGCTGTGAACTGGGGCTGCACCTGAGTTTGAGCTTTGTACTCAAACCTTTCAAATCTTAATTTGGTATGGAGTCTCTTAATAGCAAATCTAAGAGAAACATTGCTGTTGGAGCCAAAGTCCTGGGCAGGAATTCAGAGGAGGCAGCCCTCAAGCGTAGCAGGCAGTTTCTAGCCTTTGGGAGATGAATATAGCATTGCCTGTTATCCCAGGGGAGATCCCATCCCTGTGGCCCTTCCATGCTTTCTCAGTGGGATTCAGATATGGCAGAGACCTCATTTTGAACGCTTTGAAGGAAGCCAAACTGCTTTGCAAAGTCTGGTAGCTTCAAGAAATTTAGCTGGCTCCTTCTCAACCGCTTAGAGATTTTCATCATTTCCATATGTTTCAAAGGGCTGTACCACCCTTCATTAAGGTGTCCTCTCACCTCTTTCCATCTCACAAGTGAAAAGATGGGGTTTATAGTCTAGCTCTGAGGTCTGAAGAAGAGGGAGCACTGCTGAATAAAGCAACCTGTCTTCTGGAGTGCTGCATTTCCCCATCAGCTCTGCTTGTTTCTCTTCACATCTGTCACTTCCTCAAGCGCACACACACACCCCACCCCCCCCAATGATACTGCTAATGGCAAGAGTTGTGTGCTTGTTTTATATTTATCTGCTTCTCTTGGCTTTTGTCCAGTCTGAAAAGTGAAAGCTGTTGTGTCTGAACTGATTATAGGCCATCAGAGTGGATGTCCCTTTCAAATTATGACCAGTCTTCAGAGATGGACAGATCTGTCCTCCTGTCTGAAGCTGTTGGGTCGTGCATTCCTGCAAGGGAAAACAGGGCAGGCTCTGAGGCTTGCCTTCTTCCTTGGGTGAAGGGGACATTTTCTAAATGGGATTTTATTACAGTGAGAGTTCTGAGTGTGAATCACCCCACTGATGTGATATTTCCAGCAGCTCCACCAATTATGGCCACCTTTGCCATGAAGAACAAGGAAATTAACAGCAGCTAATGGACTGACAAAGCTTTCAGTGCCAAGTCACCAGCATATGCCAAGGCAGATCAGTCCCCGCCTGCCTCTCCTCTTATTTTCTTCACTGTCATATATTTATTGTAATAGTTGAAAGGCAGCATTTAGCCAGCAGAGCACTTTCTATTTAAGGTGCTGCACAGAACAGGCCATTCCACAGATAAAGGGAAAAATATGTTTGAGGATGATATTGGGACTGAAATGGAAATTGCCTTAAATTGGGCTGGCAAGCATCCTTATTATTCAGGGGAATGATTTAAGTACCCTGAATCCTGAAGAACCTGAAGTTAGGGGGGTGGGGAAAGAGTAGAAATGTGTGTGGGGAAATATTCTAAAAGTGAAACTGTTCTCTGTTCACTCACTTAACTTCTAACCCAGCAATGCCTCAGGGAGATTTCTCACAGCAAATTCTGGCCCAGCCAGGCTGCAGGAGGACTCTAGGGGTGGTCTTGAGAGCAGGTCTAGTTGGATCAGCTTCCCAGAGGGCTTCTGCAGAGCATCCTTACAGGGAAGAGTGGCTGAATGGCAGTGGCCAAGGAAGAAATCTTTTGTCCTTTGCCTCAGCCTATGTGTGTAAGAGCTCCAAAAGGCAGAACAACTGTCTGGTACAGACTCCATTTGGGACTGTCCTCTACTTCTAGAGGGTGTAGCAGACTTTGCAGTGCACGTTGCTGTCTGATTCACTTTTGTGGTGCACTTTGCAGGCTGCACAGGAAGCTACGGAAAAGAAAATCAGTCCAGGATACCTCATCCTGGGCTGCTCAGGGTCAGCTTGCTGCGGGGTTGCCAAGGGATGAAGTGAACCTTTCCCTTTTCAGCCACTGTTGGTGTTTCCAGGGTAGGTGCTTCAGGATTTTCCTGACAATACCAGAAAGAACTATCAGAGCAGGTACTGGCTTTTTCCATGGGTTGGGTTTTCCCTGCTGAGTCCAAAACAAACCTTTGCTTGTACCAGACTTCTGAAAACTGATACCTCATGCACCTGTTTAGAACCTAAGCTTCCTAAAGCCCTTCTTCAGGTGTGCATGCCAGAATTACTTTTGACTTGCACCCAGCTTGGAGAAGTGCATTATTGCAGGTGCTGTGGGGCAGAGATGCTGTCTCAATATTCAGAGCAGGAAATGAGGAACCACAGTATCTAACTGCAAATGAGCAAGGGCTGTGCTTATCAGAGTGTAATTACCCTGATCTGTGACCTTGAGGGAGCTGAGGCTCTGATAAGAAGCCCCTGGGAAGGGTACTCTCCTGTCAGACTGAGAACATGCATAGAGATTAGCTTCTACTGTGATCCCAGTTTCTCCATTATTTCTTCTTTGCTTTTTCTGTAGGAAAAGGAAGAAAAAAAAAAGTTTAAAAAAAAAAGCTTTGGGAGGTTTGTGCTTTTTAAGCTTTCTTGGCAGCAGTCTGAAGAAAATCACTTTCATATCCTTTTTTCTGGCAGGGTTTTGGATGTTTTTGGGTTCCTCTCTGGTGACCTGGGGGCTGCTGTAGTGTCCTGCTGTTACCTGTGGTGGCCTGCTCTTGACAAAACTTTCTCATTCCATATCTTCATATTCCCAGTAGCCACTAGCTCTGTAGCCTGAGCATCATTTGAAGGGTTGGCAGTGTTTAGGGGCCTGAACACATGACATATGAATAGCACTGAAGGCAAAACTAAAATGAGGCTTTCCCCTTGGACACCCTGATGAAAGCCCTTTAATGGTTTAGTTCAGACAGGTTTAACTCTGCCCTCTCCATCTGCAAGCAAAATAAGGTAAAACATTTGCACCTCAGGCCAGACAATACAAGATGCTTCCTCAGCTACCCAGCTTCTGCATAGCAAACTAGAGCTGCATCCCACCTGTCCTGTAACATTTTGCACTTAAGATACTCCCTTCCATCTCAAAGGATGCTTACAAGCAACATCCCATCAGTCCCACATGGAAAGACTGAACAATGCAGAGGAGAGTGTGGTCCTATAGCAACACCTGTGGAGAACAGGAGAGTTGGTGCAAAGGAACAGTGTCCATGCTATGACTATATAAAAGGGATTATTTTAGGCTCCCTCTGGTCTGGCCCCAAAGTCTGACTGCTCAGTAGTGCATTAGGAATGTCCATGCAAAAGCAATTCAGTTCATGCACACCCAGCCTGCTTCACCACGTGAGCTGAAGTGTAGTCAAGAGGGAGATTTGGAATTCAACAGTATGCTTCTGGTCTGAACCAAAATGCTGATGTAGGTGCACACCCACAGCATCTAACAGCCTGAGCAAATTTAGGCACAGCTGTGAACAGGATCAGGCAACCTGGTTGTGCTGGGTTCAGCTGGGATAGGGTTAATTTTCAGCAGAGGCTGGGACAGCCAAGAGAGCTTGACAGAACCAGCCCAGGGGGTATTCCAGATGATTCTGATGTCATGCCCAGTATATAAGGAGGGAGCTGGCCAGGGAAAAGCAGGCATAGCTCAGGTGGGTCCAGATGGTGTGTAGTTGCATTGTACATCATTAGTTTAATCAGTGTTGTTTCTTCTCTCTGTGTGTCTTCTACTCTTTCAACTGGTAGGTAAAACTCAGTGCATCCTCAGAAGGGACAGTGCTTCATGGTTCATGTATGACCCCTTCCAATTGGGCCTAAACTCTTTAAACATCTCGCTGAGTCTAAACAAAATTAACTGCATGGTATAGACCAATATGGGGTGCTAGAGATGAGCTAGGAAAAAACAGTTGGGATTTCACATGAATGAATATATGCACTGTATCAAGAGGAAATGGAAAACCTTCCATGGCAGCTTTTGCAGGAGATGTCTCATAAGCATTTGTCAGGGGACTGCTTTTTAGTTTGGAAACTGCTCATTATATTAAAAAAAAAAAAAAACAACCAAAAAAAAAACATAGGATGCTATAAAAACTACTGAACCAGAGTTGGATCCAGATACCTCTGAAACTGAATAAAATTCAAGTCTATGGTTTCAGTTTTGAAATGAGAGTGTATAGATGGGGTCCTGAAGCTTCCCATCCATGTAACATATGGTGTTGCCCCCAAAAAACCCTCAGGTTACTTGCAAAAGAATTAGGAAGTGTATCACAAGATGTTGTGCAGAGCTGCTTTTTGTCTGTATTGCTTCTATCATCTCTGGCTATCTGGAAACCACACAGGTCCAATTCAGTTTCAAATAACCATGCCTGCTAACCATACAGAAACCAGCAGAGCCTGGCTACAGATGCACACTGCTGGCATAAGTTGGCTTCTGTGTTAGGAAACAGATGTGCCCCTCCTAGGCCTCCTCAGTTATTTAAATATCCAGTGTCACTCTGCTGCCTGTAGCTCTGGTGTGGTTATTTTTCCTATAGCCCTGATGTGGTTATTTTACACCATTGCTTCTCTGAAATGCTGATAGTGGTTCTGTGCCCTCCCACAGTAAGATTGGTGTGTGCATGTCCTTTCCAACAGGATAGCAATTTAGTATCCCATTGGAGCACTTCAAGAAGGGCTGTTCTAGGAAAAGAGAGGTGGAAGGTTATGGTTTTCATCTGCATCCCCTTGTGCATGTGGCTTCAGTCACACTTGATTGCCTGTAATTCCCAAAGGCTGGCACAGATTTGTGCCAGGGATCCTACCTTCATTTATAGAAAACTTTGGAAAGCTGATGCCAGAGAAGGACCTGCCCACAAAGCCTCTGCTTGCATTTGGGGTCATCAGCTGAGGATCCTTCCTTTTTGTGGGCTCATGCTCACAGGGAACAAGCTCAGAGCTGCTTCCTTGAGGGTTATCAGTCTCAAGAGATTCACTTTCATGAGGGCATTTGGGAACATCTCTCCTTTCTCTGAGGCTTGCATGCAGAGCTTTAGGGATGTAGCAAGCCAACACAAACCCTGAGGGTCCTGAGCTCATTCCTGGCTCCTGCCACGCTGAGAATATTGCTTCAAGTGGTGTGCTGGCTGCTCTGGAATCCAATGCCAGCAATACAAATTGACAATGTCCTGATAAATCTCAAACTCAAACGGTAACTTTCATTTTGCTGCTAATTGTTTGGAGTTCTTTGAACTCACGTCTGCGGATGGCACTTTAAACTGCCTCTGCCTGGTACACCTCATAAACAGATGGAACGTTTGTTGACGTTTCTGTGACAGCTTGAAAACTTGTCTCCTACCTCTGAGCTGAGCCCTTTCTGCCTTGTCCTCCATCTGCCATCTCATTTTAAAACTAGCAGAACAACTCGAGTGAAGCAATTCCGACTTTTTCCATCTGTGCACAGTTAATTAAGAGGGTAATGAGAGCTCCGAATGAACAAGCCCTGCATTAATTCAAGATATGATTAAGGGAAACATCCCAAAATGAAAAATATATATGTGCCTACATACATACATTTAAAAAAAAAAAAAAAAAAAAAAAAGCCTGCGTCCCTTTTGTCTGTCCCTGTAGTTGCCAGCATCATGGCTACAGATGATTTTAAAAAAGAAAAAAACTGGGAAAGATGACTATGGAAAACTGAGTCCGTATTCTGAACATGAATCCTGTGTATAAGCAGCTCAAAGGTATAGAAACTGTTGTAGCTGAGGATCTGAACGTTGAATTCCCTTCTTGTAAGGTCCGTGTGGATCAGATAATAGAGAAGATGATGTTGTTTGCTTTTCCTGTGGGCCTGAAAGGTGAGCCACAGAACCCAAGGCATGGAGAGATGAACAAGCCAGAGAGTTGCCCCAACTGGAATGGATTTAAAACGTGTGGCTGCCTGTGATATTTGCTTTTGCAGCCATGCCTCTGTGGGTTTTCAGCCAGGCGCAATATGTGATCACTTGAAATCTACCTTGGAAAATTTCACAACAAGCCAAGACTGCCTTGGCAATCACTCAATTAGCAATTCCAGGTTAGGCTGTAAAAAGGGTGACGTATCCTAATTTTGCTTTAACTAAAGCAGCATCGAGAAGCCCAGCCAGGGACCCAGGAGTATGAACTGTGTGGGGAGTGAGGCAGTCTCCACTCCTGCAGTTTGAAATCAGGAGGAGCTTGGTGGCTGTGGAAAGATGGGGCTGTGATAAAGCAGAAGGTGACACAGGACAAGCAAGAAAAGAGGACATGGAGACCTCAGGGTGAGGAATAGGAGACTGTTCTAAAGCATCAACCTAAGACAACTATCAGTTTTTCCTCTGCTTTCTGGCTTCAGCTGTTTTTACAGCTTGAATTTTGCTTTGCTAGGGGTGGAAAAATGAGTGGCACTGAAGAGGCTGAATGAATTCTTGTTTGGGTGTTGTGGTTTGATGTTTTCTTTTTTTTTTTTTTTCCTTTCTTGGTTTCTTGCAGCAGCAGGAAACACAGAAAACATTTCTAAACAAAGCCTGAAATTGGCTGTTTGCGTTTTGCCTGTGAAATTTCCTGTGGCTCACAAATTGGACTCTCATCCCTTCACTGCCAGGGAAAGCAGAGGCATTAGCAGCAGCCTGGCAGAAATCTCAGATTCAGCCAGCAGAAAGGGCTCAGTTTCACCTGCTAAAGGCTTTAGTAACTTAAAGAAAAGAAGTTTTCCACGGCTCCTGGTGCTCACTCATTGTGCAGCCTCCTGCCTGACAGATGCCTCTGAGAATAGCCCTCTAAAGGCTGTCCTGTGAGCTTGCCTGCCACAGGAGGGTTTGCACAACAGCCTTGGCTGCTGGGAGGTTTGAAGAGCTGATGGCATTTACACATGGATCCCGAGGAGACAGCCAGAGCCTAGCATCCCAGACGAGCTGATTACACAGAGGGATGAAGGGTAGGACATAAGCCATCAGAATGTGTTCGCTCTTACTTCTGAAGGATTTCCAGAGTGCTGTAGAAAATGGGGCTGGAAGGGAAATCAAGATATAATCCCCTGCCCCAAAGGAACATCAAAATTGTCACTCCTGTCAGGCATTTGTCTAATCTGTGCTCAAACCCTCCCAGAGTGGGGATTTCACATCCTACTGGGCCATCTTTTTCTGGTGTTTAACTACCCTTGCTGTTAGAAAGTTTATCTTAATGTCTAGTCTGAATCTCCCTGGCTGTAATTTAAGTCCATTACTCCTTGTTCTACCTGACATGGAGACCAAATTTATTCCTCTTTCTGCACAATTGTTTCTGAAAACAAGAATCTTCCACAGGATGTATGTAGGGTTCAGCCTGCAAGGAGGAGCAGAGACACAAACACTTGGTCCAGAGCACACTGATGACACTCCTGCATGTTAGGACTCTGTGTTCCCAGGCTGACTCTTGCACTGGTTTGGTGAGAGTGACTGCCACTGCAAAACCAGAACTGGGAAGCAAATAGCCCAGAGAAGTGGGATAGCAGCCTGGGGCTACAAGACAAAATTCAGCTGTTACACAGTACATTGTGATGGGGACAGGGTTTTTTTTAGCAGGGTCTGTTGTCACAGCACAAGGGGTGATGGCTTTAAACCATCACCAAAGAGGGAGCTTTGGACAAGACAGATGGAAGACATTTTGGACACTGAGGGTGGTGAGACACTGAGCCAGGTTGCCCAAAGAGGTGGGAGATGCCTCATCCCTGGAAATACTCAAGGTCAAGTTGGACGGGGCTCTGAGCAACCTGCTCTAATTGAAGATGTTCCTGTTGACTGCAGGGAGTTGGATTTGATGACCTTTAAAAGTCCCTCCAGTCCAGAGCATTCTGTGATTCTATATCCATACTGCCTGCCTGCACTGTGTCTTGAGTTCTATTAGCTGGCCTTTTGGAGCTCCTGATGATGGGGACTATTTACACAGAGACCTTCAGCAGTTACCCCTGAGGGTGCTGACCTGCTCTGTGTGGGTAGCCAGAGCTGTCACCTTACCCTAGTGACCCAAACACCATTTCTGAGAAGATGCCAAATGTCACAGTAGCCTGAGCCAGCTCATTGCCTTTGCATTGAATGTGCACCTGCACATATGCAAACTGAATTTGCACTCTGAGCTGTGCTTCGATTTGTTAGTGAAGACTTGCACCAAATAATTGCATAATCATCTCTCTGTGTGTGCACAGACCGTACACATAACATATGTAGGCCAAGTACTGGCAACTCCATGGCTCTTCCTGGAAGAAGAGGTTTCATGGCCTCTTCCTAGACAAAATGTGATGGCTCTATCTAGGCAAAATCTCTGCTTAGGCAGAGCTCACACAGGAAGGTGTGATGAGCCTGCCCGGCCTCATGAGCTTTATAAACACACACTTACAAGTAAACACTGTTCCAAACACAGCTAATTGCTGGGGTGCCTGAACTCCCAATACATGAGACAATCTGTCCTACTGATCAGAGCTTCAGTCAGACTTCAATTAGTCTAATTTAATGGAAAATAAATTGCTCTAAATGGATTTCTTCTTCCACTGCAGCATGTGCCCTGCTCTGTGATCTAAACCTCTACCACAAACTGCTCCAGTGAAACTCCCCAGCTGAGTTTTCAACATCTGAGAAATATCTTTCATAAGGCTTCTGCTTAATGTTCAGACTTTTGGAGGGTTGATTTTTCTCACTGCATCTGCACAATAAAATGGACAAGCAGTTTCTGCTCAAATCTGAAGCAAAAAAACCCCAAATTCTTCTCCAGGCTGTGAATCTGTTACAATTCTTACATCCAGTGAAATAAATAAATAAATAAATCCCCCCCACCTTTCTACCAACTAAGTCTGAAACTCCTTGAAATAAGGGCTAGTAATGGAAGTGCTGACAGCATCTTAACTAGAGCAGCGTGAAAGGAGTGATATAATAGTTTATTTCAGGTAATGCCATGGTGATTTTTAATTTACATAATGTCAAAAACGCAATATGTGAACTTTCTGAGAGCAAAAAAAAAAAAGTGGTGATAAAAACATCTATTTATTCCTCCTGCCTCCTTGCAGAAATGAAAGAATGAACAAAGCCACAAGGAAAAACCTCAAGGCCATGGTATTTGCATGAAGCATGCTACACATAATGTACCCTAGAAGAGTTTGAAAGAGAAGCTGACCCTGTATACTTACTCTTGTCTCAAATCATTTGCTAGTTTAATAGCTTAACATTTGCAAAATGATGTTTGGATTCTGTTTCCTTCCTAGCATTTAAATAGGGCTGGGACACAGTGAACGTGAGCAATCTGTGGAGGACTTCCAGGTCCCCAAAGTCAATTCTCATAAGAGTTCAGTATGTCCCAGCTGTGGATGCAGAAAGTGTGTTGCAAATGGAGGGGCCAGTGGGGTCTGAGTACTTCACTAGAGTTTGAGGGTTTGTATGTTTGGGGAATTTTTTAGGGAATAAAGTAAAACCAAAGATAAATGCCTATTCCTGAAGCAAGGCATAGAATCCTAGAATGGTCTGGGTTGGAAGGGACCTCTGAAGGTCATCTAGTCCAACCCCCTCTGCAGTCAGCAGAGACATCCTCAAGTAGATCAGGCTGCCCAGAGCCTTGAATATCTCCAGGGATGGAGCATCAACTACCTACCTGGGCAACCTTTTCCACTGTCCCACTACCCTCATAGTAAAGAACTCATTCCTAACATCCAAGTGATGTCCTCCAGTTCCCAGCTGTACAAGTGTGATGAGCTGGTTCATGAAAGCATTGCTGGAGAGTGACAGGGGGATGTGTAGCCTGCTCCCTTGTCCCACTCCTTTGAGCCAGTGGCTCTTTGGAGGACCCCAGCTATCCTAATCACAGCCTCCTCCTGAGATGAGCCTGGAGGTTGGTAATAAGCCTGATTCCATCTTAAACTATGAAATAACTGCATTGGAGTTACTAAGAGGTTGCTGTGAACAGAGAAGGATCAAGCAGCTCTCTCCTGAAGAAATTAAACAGCAGATTTATAGTACATTCACTGCTCAAGGAAGAACGTTTTTTATTTCCAGAGTAACAGTTTTCCCATTATTCCAGGAAAAAATGCACTTTGGTATAACCAGTCCACTGAAATCTCAGTTCAGAGTTCCTAATATTGAACCAGTTTTGTATCTTTTGGGGCTGGAATTAACTTCTGTGGCCTATCTTAGTAACAAGCTGTCAGATACTGCTTGCTTATAGATTATGGTATTAATTATCTCAAGGAAATAGGGCTTAAAGATCACTTTCAGAAGTTTTACACCCCGGACCAGGTCTATGTCCTGTGCTAAAGACTTTTTTATGTGGGGAAAAAAATAAAAGGGCAGGAAATGTGGGGAAATGGAAGTGATGTATCACCAGCATCTCACAGGAGCAATGCAGAAGTATTCCAGTTGGTATCAAGTTCTCAAGCCAGAATTGTAGCAGATTTTTGATGTGTTGAGTCCTCTTACAAGCCCTCTACACAAAGGGTAAACTCTGGCTTGAGCTATTAACACAACCCAGTGTGACACAATAGAGCTTGCAGTCACTAAAGCAACCTAGTGTGACAAAAAATTCTGAGAGAAGTTAATAGCAATCCTGCATGATAAAAGGATCCACAGAGTAAGAGAATCCCTTGTGACAATATTATACTTTGAATATCATTCATAAAAATAAAACAAATAAAAGGCAATTGTAAGGTCCAGGATACCATAAAATATTAGTTTGGATAGAGACACTTAAAAGGAAAATTTGCTTTGACTCTGTGTAACCACCTTGAAGCCTCACACATTTACAGTTTTAATCTAGCACATTAGTGAGATTAGTACATGGCTTTTTTGCAATTAAACTGCATATTTTATCACTTCTTCTCCTTTCATGCTGTATAAACTTCCAGGAAATTACAGGCCTATAAATGTTGCCAGGGCGCTGCCACTGTGGGAGACAGAAGAACAGAGACAGCAGCAGTGTAGGTGGCTGCTTCCTTTTTCTTCCTTCTAATTGTGCCATTAGTCAGTAAACCCAGACCTTTGTGGAGGCAGCTGTAGGATTAGGATCTGTGCACACAGGGGAGCTGGGATTCCTGCTGCAGGCTCTGTACCTGTGCTCACAAACGCTTTCCAAATCAGAGGCAGAATAACTCCTGTTGCACTGGAGAGGAAGCAGAGATGGCAATGGTGGCACTGACACAGTGTCCCGATGACCACTTGGATGTTAGGCTAGGTCTCTGAGGAAGAAGAGCTTTCTGTTCCTCATCCATTATGCTTTCTAAGTGCAAAGGTTGTCTTCCTCTCTCTGTTTATGTTCTCAGATGACTGTTTCTTCCCCTTCTGTGTTGAACATCAGTTGATCCAAAACGTTTTCTGTTCTCACCATTTACATTACCTGTGAGTCTTCTGTCTTCCTCAGACATTTGTTCCTAGGGACCCCTTAGTTAAAGCAGTGCTTGCAGCCTTATAGGGTTTGAGAAAGTGATGCCTTAGTCATATCAACTGCAGTTCAGCCTTTCCTGCTTGGACAAAAGCAAGTCAATGCTCTTGTTTCCTGATTTGCATCAGACACCAGTGTTGTAGAGGGTGCAGGGGTCCAGGCATCTCCCCAAGTCATGCTTTTTCTAGTCTTTGTCTGTACTCACTGCAAAGGGGTTAGACTAGATGACCTTCAAAGGTCCCTTTCAACCCAAAGCACTCTATGATTCTAATTATTAACTCTGAATATTGTAGTGGACCACACCTCTGTGTGTCCTGGGGAGAGGAGCAACCAGGAACTCATTCACCATGTTGATCCATGGGTTCTAAACCCCAAATACTGTGTCAGAGGTGCCCTCTACCTCATCCAAAGTGCTTTCAGGCATGTCAGGGGGTTTTGGGCAGTTCTACCAAGTTGTACTCTGTAAACTCTCAGCAGAAAGGGATGCAATCAAGAAAAGGGCAAATGCCAGGATTTCCAGAGATCAAGGCACCTCTGTTGTAGGAAAACAAATAAAAAAGAGCTGAGCTTTAGGCAAGGTTTGAGTAGCTTTAGAGTCAGTCTAGAATTTGATCCACTCAATCCAGTGCTGCTGATGCCTCTGGCATCATAAACTCAGCTCCCCTAAATGTCGCTTTGGAAGGTGAGCAGATGGGAAGTGGAGCTAGAAATATATAATCACATTAGATTTCTTTTAAGAAAAGCTTTTTTCTTCCTTTTTTCTTTTGTTAAAAAAAAATAAAAAAGGAAAGAATATAATTTTTAAGCAGGACTTGCTTCTTTGCAAGCTATTGTCTGCCCTGTGTTCCCTTCCTTCCCATCTTTGACTGGATTCTGATCTGGTGTACTTAGATCTTAGCTGAAAGGCAAAAAAAATGGAATAATGCTGGACATTTCACTGAGACAACAGCAACGCTTCACCAGGCTCAGTCAGCTGGAGCTCTGACCACTTTCCTGAGTGCAGCTTTTGTGGCTGACTCTGTAGTAACCAGACTTCAGACACAGTGATGTCTTTGACACAATCTGCAGCCTGGGAAGTGAGAAAGCACCAAGAGTTGAAAGCAGGGCATTCCTCAGGATCCAAAGATCTGCTGAAGCATCTCCAAATAACGTGCAAAAATCTCTCTGTGCACATGGGTATGTAGCCAGGAGGTGGTTTGCTTTTAAAAGTCCTGGCTTAGGCACTGCATATAAATTCTGAGCCTGCAGGTTTGAGGAATAATGGGTAGAGCACAGACTTCTGCTTTCCAGCAGAGGCAATAACCAAATTCCTTCATCTTATCAACCTACATTTCTAAAACTGACAAGTGATTTGGGATGCTAATGCTTCAACAACTCCACAGCTCTGTAGCCTAAAGAGAGTGGTTTCCCAAAGACAAACCTATTAAAAGCACGTTGTCCAGGAGTTCCTCCTTCCATGTTCCTTTCTAACAGCAGTTGTGCCTCTTCCAGAGCTCCTTGCAGATCTGAGATGAGGCTCACCTCCTGCATTGGGTGTCTGTGTGGCAGAGAAGGAAGGACTGGGAAAATTGTGTTTAGTAGTCAGCAGATCATCACCCAAGGGACTCACCCTGGCTTAGTGTCATAGTTGCTCTGCTGTGTGAAGATTTGCCATGCAAGTGCAGGCCGGTCACACATACCAGACGTGCTCCTTCCTGCAAAGAGCAGAGCTCTGCAAGACCCTTGGAAGCAGGGAAGAACAAATTTCTGTTGAGTCCACACCCCTCCTGTGTAGCAGCCTGCTTCAGACCCAGCTTGCTGACACTGCTAGTGTAAGGACACACCAGGTGTGTGTAAAGCCAACATCCTCAAGTATTTTTTAGGGGTCTAACTCCTACTGCTTTGTCCAGGACAAGACACTCTTGTATATCAGATGCTAGTCAGCACTACAAAGCCCTGTTCTGTGTCTGTTATCCTGAGCTGGCAGTGCTGCAGGACACCAGTGAATTACCAGACTCAACAGCTTTGCAGTGACACTGGTGAGGTTTATTTCCCTTCTACTTTATGACTAGAAACTGGTGGACACACCAAAAGGTCTGCTGGGAATACAAATTTCCCATTGCCCATTTGAAGAGATAATAAAAAAATCCTTCCACTCCAACACAGATTCATCCTCTTGTGGTATCCAAGCTCCCCAGATTCTCCTATTTCATGTCAGTGAAGTTACTTGGGGAGGGGAACAACTAAATACTGTAATTTCTACATCCCAATCTCCTTTTCAGGTCGAACAGCACTCTCCTCTCCCATGAACCTCTTCAGAAAACTTGGTTCTGTGGAGAGGTTGGTTTGGGGGAAAGTTGGGATTATTGCTTTATTTTTTTTCTTTTCTTTTTTCCCCTACTGATTTGTGTCTCCAGAGAAATGAGTAAAGCATTACAGATGAACGTGGCATAGAAGAAAGAACATATGCTGTACATGCATTTAAATAGCATTTATCTTCCTTTTCCCTGACGTAGTGGTGAAATATGTTCCCTTTGCTTTCAAATTTTAGGGACGAACAGATGGTAGAAAGCTTAGTTTGGGGTATTATGTCCATCAAAATAACCTGTATTGCAAGTACCTTTTACTATAATTGGGGATTTTAGCTGCAGGAGAGTCTGGACTCTAGGAAAAGCTCCCTGAAGCATAGCATGGCAGAACCAAAGAAGGGCTGAATGTCCTTATCTCTATATTTTGGGGTTGGTTTTGGGTTTGTTTGTTTTTAGTTTTTTTCTGAAAAATACAGTTCAATGGTGTGTTAAAAACCCTCACCTTTTTTGGTATGGATGAAGTAAAGCTCCAGGGACCCAGTTTCTGATCTGACTTCTACCTCTCCCCACCCCAAGTGCTCTAGCACACCACCAAATGCTTTCAGTTCGCACTGTAGGGATTCATGAAAAAGGAAAAAAGGAAAGGTTTGCCCAAAGTTCTCATTCTAGAAGAAAAGCCAAACAGGCTCAAAGTGTCTCACTTACTTTATCACTGTTTGAATACTCCTACAAATTCTGACATTCCCAATGGAGAATGGCTTTGGGTGCATATTGTGCCCCAGCTCTGAATAAGGTATCTTGGAGCAAAGCTGTAAGAAGTGCTGGATTCTGGCACCGTGTGAACAACTGCATTCAAACACTGCACAGTGAGCCCAATCCTTTGCTTTTAAAGCACTGCAGGAAGGGAAAAGGTGGCCCTGGAATTAAATAAGCTTTTGGGGAGGAGGACCATGTAAAAGCTGTGTTTATACCATAACCAGCACGATGGGAACCTTGTCTGTGTGCCTCCAGAATGGAAATGCTTCTGTACTGCTGTGTTTGGATAGACATGTGAATGATCTCATTACAGGCTTTTATATAGACAGGAAAGTCTGAAACACTCCAAAGCTGTCTTGCACAACTAGAGAGGATTTTAGTTTGGGGATATTTTTTTCTCAAGGCTTTGGGTTTGGTGTTTGGATTTTTGGGGGGGGGGGAAGGGGAGTTAGTAATCTTCTTGTTGTTGAGTGTTTTGATTGGGGTTTAGCTCTGATCAGCCTGTTCTGCTCCTCAGCTCTTTGCCTGATTCAGTGATTCAATTTCTAGTCTCTGGTCAGGGTGTGTTTGGTAAGAATTTAATACCTGGTCAGCATTATCCTGGCTTCACAGAGGAGAGGCTCTTATGCTGCCATTCTATTCTTGCAGCTTCGATTCAGGTTAGTTAATTGCAGGAGGGGATCTTCTAGCAATGTGTTTAAGGACTTAGAAAAATAACATGAAAAATTCCAAGAGGGAAATATGTCATTGCAGCCACCTTGCTGGAAGGGTACCCAACACAGCAACAGCATTAAAAAGTCACCATTTGCCAGTAATAGCTGCAGACTGGCAACAATGGTTTGGTCTCCTCTCCCTGTGTTTAGATAAAGAAACAACTGCCTCAAGGATGCTGAAAAATAATTATGGGAAACATACTTCAGCCATATCCCTCATTTTTAGGGACGTCAATCATTTCAGTCCCAAAATTACAATGTGCAATCAAGGTCCCTCCTGTTATTTTTCCTTCATGATTTTTTTACTTCAGAACTGAAAAAATATCATTAAAAAGAAAAAAAAAAAGTGGTGGGTAGAGTTATCTGCATACAGAGAAGGAATGCAACCATATTTTATTTACCTACATAAATAATTCTCACATTTAGTGTAGCCTCTATCTCATATGTGAGCCCTGTCAGGCTGAGAGCTGATCGTTCTGATTTTATTTATCTACATACACTGCAGTGTGGATTTGTTTAAATTAAAACTGGGGGCTCAGAGACCCATAAAATGTCTAAAGATGAGCATGGTTAACAAACTGTCTGGTGTGCATTTACCAGGGCCCCCCACTGCTTGAGCTGAAGTTACTTAATTGTGCTTGTTTGCATCATCTGCTCTATAATGCTACCAGCACTTTAGTCATGGAGTGGGTGCCTGTGTTTTAGCATGAGGAGGAGATGATTTCTTTTTTTTTTTTTTTTTTGTCTGTGCTGGAGCAGGATACAAATCCTGGCTTTTATTTATTTAGATAAATAGAGAGATATATGTAGATATATATTTTATTCAAAAGAAGAAAACATTTGTTCAACTTTTTTTTTAGAATTATCTTTTATTATTTTTACTTGTTTATTTATAGTTTGGGTTGGGTTGGGTTTGGGTTTGTTTTGTTTGTTTGTTTTGTGTTTTTTTTTCAATCTTGGAACAAAATTGCAAAAATTTTGGAAACCAAATGAAGAACTGTCCAATCTTCTTACACCAAAATATAATATCAGGTTTCATGCATTTCCTTTTTCCTTTTTCCTTTTTCCTTTTTCCTTTTTCCTTTTTCCTTTTTCCTTTTTCCTTTTTCCTTTTTCCTTTTTCCTTTTTCCTTTTTCCTTTTTCCTTTTTCCTTTTTCCTTTTTCCTTTTTCCTTTTTCCTTTTTCCTTTTTCCTTTTTCCTTTTTACTTTTTCCTTTTTCCTTTTTCCTTTTTCCTTTTTCCCATGCCCACTGTGGTTCTGACATTATGAACAGCTGTTTTAATCTAGAGTGATGCCCCTTCATGGTGTTTTGGGTGGCTATAAATGATATTGCATCAGATTTAATCTGCTTTAAGGATAACACATTGAAGGGAGAGAGGGCAGGAACTTGCTTTAGGATTTAGGTTCTCTAAGTAAAGACAGTGTTACAGGGAATCTGTGATTTCTTTTAAGCAAACCTGGCCCAAAGGCACAGATACCAGCTTCCACTGCTTTCCAGAGCCAGGAGGTGTCATTAATTAGACCAAGGAGGAAGCATGTCTTCATGCTTTATGTGATGTACATATGTATGTATGACATGCACAAAATAGTGTGGTTACCCTGCTCTTCAAGCCATGAAATTAATCAGTTTGGCTTAGATTTGGCTGCATGCCCCTGCTCCAACAAAGGCTCTCACCAAGCACACCAACTCTTTCAAAAACATACAGGTCAAGCGTGCTGTGATGTATGTTCAAAGGATAGAAGGATAAAAGCTGAAGCTGTTTACAGAAATCTTTGGCAGTAAGACTCAAAATTCAGGGAGACTGTAATGTGCTTCCAAGTTCTAATCCCCATCCACACTGGATTTGCTGGTTTGGAGTGCATATAGCTAGGCTTATGTTCCATCATATCCATACTCACTCTGTGGGTAGAAAAAGGATGCTTTGCTCCATTGTGATAGAAGGACACATTCATTAACTGAGCTTCTACCTTTGCAAACAGGCAGTGTAGGACCTAAACATCAGCAGTAACACTGGGGAGTGTGAGGGCATCAGAACAGCCAAACCAAGGGCCCTGTTGCTGGCTGGTCAAATCTCAGATGCAGAAACTTGTGCCAGGCAAGGCTCCTTCCCTCCTACAATCTCCAAGAAATCTGCATTAAAGTCTCTCTCTCTGTTTCTCTCTCTCTCCCTCCTAGTCTCCTGATTTGCTTTCTCTTTTATTGGACCTGCCTGCCTCCACATGTGGACACAAACACAATGGTGACAATCCAAACATGCCTTTAGATTCTCATATACACATCTACAGAGAGCTGCAAAAGACCTCCCACATACCTGCAGATGTTTGCCTGCTCCCATATGATAGCCAGACCTCTGCTGCCTCCCAAATCCACCTCTCTATCCCTCCTTCACACAAGGGTGGTTGGGCATTCAGTGTCTTTATTCTGCAGCTCCTCAAGCTCCAGTATGACCTTTTGACCTGTAATTTTTGGAAGTGATTCAGTCTCTTTCTTTCCACTCTCTGGAGGTTAAGGGTAGAGGTTAGGGCTGTAAAGGGCTTTATAGCAAACACAGTTTTGTGCAGTCTTTGTAAGCACACATTGCTCATCTTAGCAGAAATAGGTTGAGGAAAGAATTCAGATGCAGAAGTCACAGAGCCTAAGCTGCACAAATTCCCTTGTACTTCATGAGGAGCCAGTGTAAATCCAGCCTGCTCCACAGCAATTATACTCTTTCCCATTTTCTGAGAACAAAAGATCACTGTGCAGAGGAGTTCTCACTGTTACCTGTACCTGTTAGTACAAGCATGTGCTATGTCACCCCATTACTGTCACCCTGTCTGGTCTTTGGGGTAAGCAGAATTTTATCCAAATACTTTTGGATGGGTTTTGGAAGAAGCACAAGAGCTATCAGTTCTGTCTGGCTGAAATGGCAGTGCAAACACATCTATCAAAAGTTCACAGGTGAAACAAATCCCTCAGAGAGATGTTACCCACACTTCCTTACTGGAAAACCAGATCTTAAAGCCTAAACAGATTGGCATTGTTCCTTTAAAGAAATCTTATCACCTTCCTGCCTTGAAACATCTTTAAAACCTTTCTCCTTAGCAATTCTAACTGCATAACTTCAACATGTCAAGGTTATCTATAATTTCTTCATTTCCTTTCAGAAGGGCTTCCTACCTACACAGTGCATCATGCATCTTTTATCACCACCCTAACACATCTATAAAATATTGATAGGTCGTTCCAAATGGTTTTGCAAATGAAGCCATGTGCCATGGTGTTCCCTTCAATTAGCAACTTGTTTGTCTGTTTGCTGAAATGACCCCATGTTCAAAAAGTGGCCCTGAAAACAATCCCTCTTTGAGTATTTTCAGTTCTGGTGCCTTTTTTTTTTTTTGCTCGGGTTATCATCAACATACACCCTGAGTAAATTTTTTTTGTTGTTGTTGTTCTGTGAAGTTGCTCTCAAATTAGACTGCACTCTCTGGGGACAGAATGGGGTTAGTGGAGCTACTCTGTTTTTTTTTTTTCCTGGAGGAGCAGAGTGCAGGGTAGGCTTAGCTGAGACTGGAGTTGCAGTGCTGGAGAGCAGCACAGGGTTGCTCTGGATTTGTTTTGGGGAACTGAAGGCACAGTAAGGTTGGTCTCCATTGACATCAGTAGAGTCAAGTTCTGAAGTGAGCACCCAAAGTGCAGATTAACACCTGGGATTTATTTAGCATCACATTTGCTAATGAGAAAATAGAAATGCTGGTTTATACAAACAAAGAAACACAACTGGGGGGAAGAAGAGCGATAAGGAGAGCTTGTGGAAAGCCTCAGCTGCATCCTCCTTCGCAAGACAAGTTTGTTGTTAAATTTAATGGGCTATAGGTGTTGATTGGTAGAGTCGTAAAATGAACTGTTAATTTGCCATTCTAGGAGTGGAGAAGCTAAATTATGCAAATTGCTTTTAAAACTAGTCTGTTCCCAGCACACAGTATAACAAGGTAACATGGCCCTTTCCACACCATTACTGTTAGGACTTTTCCCCATTGCCACCGCTGGTAAATCTGAAAGCTTTGAAGTGCTGCAGGGCTTTGATTGCCTCTGATCTGCACTCTCACCAGTGCCACTGTGCTGTGTCACCTCAGAAAGTAGCTTCCTTTTCTCACCTGTGTCTGTGTGCCTACCTGAGTGAGATTTTGAACTGACAGGCCAAAAGAGGCAGCCAACCTTGTTGCTTTCAGAATGACATGCAGGGAGAGGCACTGTGCTGGGAAGCTGAGTGCACACCTTGGTGAATATGCAGACTTCATTTGCATCACAGCTGCAGCCACATCTCTCAAAGACTAGCCTGGGAAGGTGTCAGCATTTACACTTTATGAAGAGTGAGATGTTTCCTGCCAGACCTGGTGTTTCCAAAGCAGCTATGAAAATGTTAGCTCAAAACAAGCACCTGAGCAGACGAAACACAGCCTCTTAGGATCAGCATACAGGGGGCAACAGGTAGAGCATGTGAGCATGCAGTGGTAACCAGTGTGTGCTGTGGATGCACAAAGAGCTGTCCCTCAGGATAATGCTGAAACATATCAGATCTGATGTGTGAGCTGTTGTGGGCTTTTTGTGCCACAGATGTGGTGTTGGCACCAACCACGGGTGTCAAAATCACTCCTGCTCAGAGAGATGATCACAGAATCATAGAATTGTTTTGCTTGGGAAAGACCTCTAGGATCACAAAGTCCAACTGCTGACCTAAGACCACTATGGCCATTAAACTGTGTCCTGAACTGCCATGTCCACATAGTTTTTTAACACCTCCAGGGACGGTGACTCCACCACCTCCCTGGGTAGCCTGTTCCAATGCCTGACCACTCCTTCAGTAAAGAAATTCTTCCTAGTATCCAACCTAGACTTGCCCTGGTACATTTCCTCTCATTCTATCACCTGACACTAGGGGAAGTGACCCATCTCCACCTCACCACAACCTCCTTTCAGGGAGTTGTAGAGAGCAATCTGCCCTCAGCCTCCTTTTCTCCAGACTAAGCCACCACAGTTTCCTCAGGTCCTCATACAACCTGGTCTCCAGACCCTTCACCAGCTTTGTTGCCCTTCTGTGATTCTAACATCAATGGAACACGTTTCGTGTTGAGCTAGCTAGAGTTCCTCCTGAAACCATCTTATGCTTCATAGAAAAGCTAAAGGTAGCATTCAAATCAACATCCTGGATTTTCTTAGTTGATACCCCATGAAGTATGTGTTTGTTCACATTTATCTAGAGGCCAAGTCCATATAACAACTCCTCATCTTCCCAGGCCCCCACTGGTTCCTGGGACACACAGAGCTCAACAAATGTTTGATTTGCAGAGCCACTAGAGTGCTATCCAGAAAGGCTGGAGAAAGATATAGACAGGAGGGATCTCAGCGTCCACCCTCAGAAGCCACATCATCCCCCAAAATGAATGCAACAGATATCACAGCCTGTAGGCATTGTCCCAGGGCTCTGCAGGTTCACCATTGTGACTTCTTTTGAAACTATATCACTTAGAGTTATAATTTATTGTTTTAAGAAATGTGACCATCTGAATTCTTCAGGCAGGACCAGGCAGGACATACCACACTGACTGTAGATAGCTGTTCTCCAGCTGCTTCAAACTGGAAGTCTTGGTAGGTTGGAGGATTGCAGCATAGATTAAGATTTTTATTTTCAATATCCATAAAAAAATAGCTTGTAAGGCAGCAGTATTTCTACCAAAATGGCTTTTTTTTTTCCTTTTCTTTTCCTTTTTTCTCTTTTCAGTGAGTTACAGTAATTTGTGCTGGTAGGTGAGCAGAATTCTGCATCTAATATTGACACTGAGGAGAGGTACAAAAGCTATTACACCCAGTGCCAATAGCTTCCCTTTTCTAATCAAAACAATGTCAGAAAAGTAAGAGAATAGGAATGAAATAAGCCAGTTCTTTCCAACTCACCCATCCCTATAAACCAAGCAAGACAGTGTGAGGTGTTTCATATATTCAGAAGCAACCAGCTATGGGGCCTTACAAAAGCCTCTGGTTTTCCTGGTGTGTTGTTTATTTGGCTCTTTTTGTTATTGCTATTATCATGTTCACAACTGGTAAGTGAACCTTTGAAAAGGTTTCAGTTGAACATCCAATAGGAACATGCCTAGGGCAGGAAGAGTGTTTTATTTAGTTAACTTCAGAAACAAGGAAGGGAGGAGAAGATACTTCTCATGTGATTCTGTGATGTGTGTCCATCTTCAGCTAAGCATTGCACATCTGTTTGTTTTGCCAACATCCATTCCCTCAGCACATCTGTGCCTGGCTCCTCTACCCCTGCAAGACCCTCTGCCCTCCTGACTTGTGCACCTGGAGGCAAAGAGCTTCTGCTGAGACTCATCAGGTGCTGCTGAGGGAGTAGCACAGTTCATATCCCCTGTGCAGGGAGAGGAGCTGCTCAGTTTGGAGGAGAGCAGCGGGCACTTGCACCTGTGTCCCTCTGCTGCAAAGAGCTGAGTGGTCACAACTCCTGCCCTTGCCCCCTTGCTTTCCAAGGTGCACCATTGCCTTTGCAAGCTCTTCTCCATGAACTGAGCACCCCTTCCCAGCACAGAAAGAGGAGTTTGCTTTGCAGAGAACACTAGCATTGCTGTTTGTGTTGGAGAGAGCAATTACACAGCAGAAGGGAGGAAACCCAGCACTTCAGAAATACTTTAAATTAGGGGTTCCTGACTTGTATTATTAATTATTATTATTATTATTATTATTATTACAAAGTGCTGTTGCAGAGTAACTGAGTTATATGGTGGCTGCAGACACAACCCAGCTCTGTGCTGTGTTGTGCACAATGCTGGGCAGAGGCACAGCTAAAATCCCTCCTCCTCCCCTTGACCTCGTTCATTGATATAAGAGCTCAGACCAGGGAGGAGCTGTTGGGCTGATGTTGCTCTGGGCAGTGGCTGCCCTAAAGGGTACAGCACAGGAGATTTTTTTTTCAGCTAAGAAACCACCTCTTAGAGTTGTGGGCATGTTACCAGCTACACCTGCAACGAGCCAGTATCTCTGCAGGAACACCAATAATCTCACCTTCTTGCCTTGGCTATGTCTTGGGCTCAGCATCAGCCCACAGTGGCATCTCAAGGGCTGTGAAACGAACTTGATTACTTCATGGTCAGGCCAAAAGCCTGTTCAAGATTTAGTTCTCTCTCTTTGATGTTATCCCTTACCAGGGATAGGGCTCATGCACAAGGTGACAGGAGCTCCCACACTAGCACAAGGGAGATTAGCCACATGTGCAGCTGGAGTTACTTGGTGCTGAAGAGGTCAACACCAAGCACAGGAGGAATATATCCCCCATGAGCTGCAGATCCCACTGTTGGAATACAGCAAGCTGTATCCCAGAGCAGTGTCCCACCACCTCAGAGGACCAAGCATGATCCCAGCTCACTGCACTTTGCAGCTCCATTTCCCAGCTGGTTTTGAGGCTGCTCTGCTCCCAGTGAGATTTGCTGCAGTCTCTTTTCCTTTCATATTTGGCCACCTTTTGTTGCCTAGTTCCACCCTTCCCAGGTGGCAGATGTGGCTTTGGCTGCCCAGTGGCAATAGGAAGAGGAGAAGGGAATGAATGTGCTTGTGGAGCGAAGGGGCTCCCTGTACAGAGCACTTCTAATTCCCCAGCTATCAGCACTCAAATCAACTTATTTTCCATGCCAAGGGGTCAGACTCTCACACCTCATTTCTTTTCATTACATCTTTGATTAAACACTTCCCTTTAAGTGCACCTGCTGATATCAGTGGTTCCAAGTAGCAGGCTCAGTGTTAAGATTCTGGTATCATTGCTCTGAGAAGAGCCTTATGTCTTGAGTAGCTTCATTAGCTTCAGGTAGATTTCTCAAAGAGAGAGAGAGAGACCTCCCAATGTGAGTAGAGGACATGAGTTCAGCCATCAATAACAGGCCTGAACTGGAATACCCCACACTTTCCAGAAACATGCTAGTTGACATTTCATTGATAATTAAATACAGTTTGTTGGTTTTTTTTTCTCAGATAAATGTAACATTGTTCTCTTGGTATTTTCTGTGTGGTACATTACTATAGTAACAGCAGTATTATGTTTATTCTAGTTTAAATTAATCTGTGTATGAAATAGAGGGAAGATAGGTGCTGACACTGGCTACAAGATGATTAGGGGACTAGAACATCTGTCTTAGAAAGAAAGGCTGAAGGACTTGGGGCTTTTTAGCCTGGAGAAGAGAAGCCTGAAGGGGGATCTTATCAATGCCTATAAATGCTTAAAGGATGGGTGGCAGGAGGATGAAGCCAGTATTTTTTTCAGTTGTGCCTAGTGACACGACAAGAGGTAAAGGGCCAAAAGATAAAGGGCACAAACCTGAACACAGGAAGTTCCATCCAAACACGAGGATGAGCTTCTTTATGTGGAGGCTGGTGGAGCACTGGAACAGGCTGCCCCAAGAGGTGATGCAGTCTCCACCTCTGGAGTCATTCCAAACCCACCTGGGTGCCATCCTGTGCAACCTGCTCTGGCATGGGGTTTGTCTAGATGGTCCCCAGGGGTCCCTCTGTGATTCTGTTACTCTGTGCAATTGGGGTATTTATTCTTAACAAAAACAGGGCTGGCTGGTGTAAAAAAGACAGGCTGGGCAGTGCAGACTCCACTACTGATGAGTGATCAAGGACATGCCACCAGGAGCTGTTCAAATTGCTTTTTGTGGTCTCTAAACCAGAGCTATCCACCAGCCACATAGCTCAAGGCGGTTCTAAGCAGTTCAGACTGTTTCCAGTGATCCACTTTGTTGTAAAAGGAGAAGAAGGATCACAGTAATCTGCCTAAATTAGGAATCAGGGCTCCTCCACGTTCCTCACTCTCTTGACCTCAGACCTCTGCAGAATTTTAGGCATATCCCTCCCTCAGGAGGACACAGCACATAAAATGGCTCTTTCATTTCCCCTGTCCCCAGGCACAAGCAGGACCAGACATGGAGTTAGGGACATGTCTTTGAGCAGTATCACTGCCACAGCACCACTAAAAAGCAAATCATTCCCACCCTGCACTGCAAATATTTGCATCCTCCCTGTTTGACATGGGGACAGTGCTGAGCACTGGAGAGCATCTGTGGCAGCAGTGACAAAGCATTAATGAATCTCTGGTGATAAGCACTATTTACCTGTTTGCCTGACCTCCAGCTGATAAACCAGACACACAAAATGGTACATGCTGACACGTCTTGCAGCTCTGCTCTGCTCAAAGAGAGCATTTGTCCTCCACTCAGGTGCATTTGCAGGTTTTGCCTCCCCTAGTTTAGTTCCACATCACTGTATAAACATTTTACACAGTGGTGGTGAAATGAGTTTGTGCTGTCTCACTGCCTGCCCTGGCTCTGTCTGTCTCAGGGTGATATTTTCCCATCCCTCCCAGTGTGTGCTTGCTTTTGATGGTCTTTGCAGACATGGATTAAGCTGTGAAGGAGTTGGAGAAGGCTACCTGCCTTTTTTTCTTTTTTTTTTTCTTTTTTTTTTTTTTTTTTATCAAATCCTAGATTAGCCAGAACTGGAGATGGAAGATCAGCCCAAGTGAACTTGATTAGCAGGGGCTGGGGAGATCTGGATTTCACATAGTGTTGTGCAGTCACTTGGACTATAATCCCAGCCCAGTGCTTAAAGACATAAACAGTGCTAATAACTCTGGGTCACCTGTCTGGGGAAGGCAGATAAGGAATTGAAAATTATGCACATTACCATAGGTAATCTACTACCAAATACTGTTGAGTAGAGACCTCAATTTTTATTTCATTCCCCTTATGTTCTTGCTGCGATTGCACAGCAAATAAATTGGAAATTCAGAATTAAAGGGCCTGCCAATTCAAATTGATCTGCAGCCTCTAGCACCCTATTCCCTGCAGAAGGTGCAAATGGATCCTGGTATCCACCCTAGGACAGCAAATCTTTAATCTTCTCAGCTGTATTGTCAGAAATAGGGGAGAAAAGACTATTTTCATTGGCACCAGGGAACAAAGAAAAGTTTGCAGAGGGAGCAGGTGATGTTCTGCTTTATTGTATCAGACAATTATTTGCTAGCAGTTAATATCCACTGCCTGATTTCTGTCCTCACAAACCAAACAGTAGCTTCAGCTTGAAAGTCATATTTAACCTCCAGGAGAAAATGTAACCCATTGTGGCCTTTGGAAGGAGCTGAACCCTCAACACCTGCCAAGCAACAAGGAGAGCTGGGGCATGAGTCACCAGCCAACAGCCCTTCCACATTACTCCTCAGTCTGAGATTGAGTAGGGGAGCATGACATGGTGGAGGGTAGCTTATGACCTGGGAAGAAAATCAGTCCTAGCACACTAGGGTGAGATTTGTAGACGTAACTCTGTCCTCTTTCCTATGAGAAGAGAGGAAATAATAAATAAATGCAATAAAGGGAATATGAATATGCTTAAATACCCAGGATCAGAACTGCTCAGCCTTTGCAATGCTTTCACAGGATCACTGAATTGTTTTGGTTGGAAGAGATCTTTAGTACCTTCAAGTCCAACTGTTAATCCAGCACTGCCAGGTCACCACTAAACTATGTCCTTCAGCACCACACCTACATGGCTTTTCCAGCCCTCCAGCGATGTTGACTCATTGCCCTGAACAGCTTCTTCCATGGCTAGACAACCCTTTGGGGGAAGAAATTGTTCCTCATGCCCATCCTAAACCTCCCCAGGTGCAACTTGAGGCCATTTCCTCTCATCCTATCACTTTTAATTTCTTGGGAGAAGAGTCTCAACCCTGCCTGGCAGGATGTCAGCTTTGGAACATCACCACAGGCCTTCTGGACTCAGGGGAGAGTCTCTCCCATGTAGCCACACCACAACTTGTAGGAGGTCTCCTGTGGACAGCCCAGCCCTGGCACACACAGATCTTGTTATGGGGTCATTACACGTTTTTTTTGTTATCCCTCCTGACACAGATGTCAATTGCTTTGGGCCAGGTTGGGCCACTTGCACCTCTTCAGCAAGTGTGGGTCCTGCAGGGTGAAATTGGGCTGGCACAGGTTATTCAGGGGTCTGACTTCTGAGCCCATGTTACAGTTGCCACCTACCAGGCTGGGGACTGCAGATGACAAGTGCCCTGTGAGCAAAGTGAAAATAAAGAGAAAGCAGTGCTGTTACTGGAGATTGCATTTCTCTCTGTTGCTAGCCATGTGACAGACAGGCTGCCTTTCTCTATTTGTACCTGGAAAGCTCCAATTTCTCCCCATAGTCTTAAACCCTTATTTTTAAATCTTTCTTTTGACACTTACACAGTGTGACTTGATTTGATAAATAAAACCTTCTGGTGCTGTTGTTCAGGTCTGAGATTAAACACTTGATGCTCTACATAAGGAAATGCTTTTGATGTGTGGATTTAATAGCTGTTGGCTACTAGCAGGAGTAAGTTAATTGCAGCTGGTTCAATTCACAGGTGAATTGCAGTAGGACCACATAGCCAAGTCTGGGAACAAAAAACCCAATCCCTCACAATGGATTGTCTCTGTGGAACATCATGTTTCATGCTGGTTGTGATAATTTGATGGTGTTTTATTTATAAGAACAGTACAAGCAAAGTTACTTTTCCAGTACCTCGGAAGCAACAAAAACTAATTTTTAAAATTTATTGTGGAAGGTATTTTTTGTTGCTCTGAAGCATCCAAGTCCTCCTTCTTGCTGGTTACATCTACTTGGAGAATAATACTGCAGTCTACCATACAGATTTTACTTCTCAAAGAGCTTAGTACTTGCATCTTAAAGTGTTTAAAGCACGTTGGTTGGGATGGTTGCCTCCTCCCTGCACATGTGCAAAACTGAGGCACCACCCAGCAGAGTGAGGGCATAAAGGCAGGGCTGGAGCACTTCCCATTTCAGCTTGCTGCTTGAGGTTGCTGCCTTATTTATGGTGTTAATAATTATTTGCAGGGCAGTAGCCCTTAGAGATCTGAAAATGGCCCCAGACTTCAGATGGTGTAGGAAAAAATAGACAAGGGAAACAGAGAAGTGACACACTCAGCTTTGGTTTTTGAAAGCTGCCTCTATGGCCCTGTGTTCTTATATCCTGCAACAGCAACTAAGCCAACAGACCATGTATTCCTGCTCCTGGCCTTCATTGTTAATGTTAGAATAATGAGATTTATGTCATTACGTGAATCTAATGTTATGTTTTCAACTGTTTGTGCAGTGGCTATGCACAATGGCTTGCGTTGTCCTTAGTATACTGGCCCTGCCATCCCCTCCATGCAAGATCTGCCCTGTGTTATTGGTACTGGTTGGAGAGGTAGAAATTATCCCCACCCCAGCAATGCAGAAAGCCCTGGGCATGCACAACCCCATTTAAACTCAGGCTGGGAAGGTTAAATGCTGTGCAGTCTGTATCACTGAGATACAGCAAATTCTTCTGCAGAAGTATGAGCTTGTCTGATTCTGCAAAAAAAAAAAAAAAAAAAAGAAGTAGCAGCATCAGAAACAAGACCCACAAAGGTCAAGGCAACATTGATCCACGAGAACTATCTGCTGGAGTCAGCTCTCTGCTTATGTCAGCTTTGATGAACATACTTGATGTTTTTAAATATGCAGGCATATACCTACTTCAATATCTATGTCTTCTAGGGCTTGATATGTTGCATACTGCAGTTGTAACTTTTAGGGGGTGTTGGTGCTGCAGATCTTTAAATTCCCTACGTGGTTTGGGGCTGACTTACTTCAGATATCGAATCTCACCCTAGATACAATCAGCCTGATGGCAGCTGCACTGGTGCAGTCATCTAATTTCTTAAATCAACCCTGAATGTGGGTAAACTGAGGGAGGATAAGGGGAGAGAGAGAGGTGACTTGTCCCCTGTCACATGAAGGACAACCAGGTGCTCATGCAGAGGATCCAAGGAGTCCCACTTCTTGTTGAGCTTTCAACCATTTTGCATCCCACCTTTTGTTAGGTTCTGCTTAGAAGAGTTTCACTTTCGTATCGATTTTCCTGGACTCAGTCCCCTAGTTTTAGAATTTACTGAAGTGGTAAAATAACTCCTGGCATTAAGGACAAACAAAGTCAGCTGTTGTCATGAATGCTATTGATCAATGGTCATTTAAAACTAACAGTGTTACATCACCTCCCCCCCCTTTTAACCAACTTAACCTGCCCACATGCACCTGCACGAGTTCCTCTGTTTGCCAAGACAAGGCAGGGTAATACTTAGGGAAATTTCTGCAGAATACTTAACATGGGATGATTATAACCATATAGATCTTGGAGAAAGCTCTTGCTTAAGAAAGCTCCAGACTCAGTCAATTCCTGGAGATTTTCAACACAAATAATAGCTTACAGTATGGAATTGGTTTCCTGGCCTCTTGCCTGAACCCTTCACGGTTTGTGTTCTGCTCATGGACTTCTGCATTTATAAGCACTTTCTTTTATCTAACCCTGAGAGTCCATCATGTTTTATTTACCCTTCTTTTAGCTCTGTCTATGCATTTCCAGCTACTCAAAAATCAATAAGCATGTTGCTAATTTTATCTGGAAAAATTTACTGGAGAATTGGGTTTGAAGGCTGAGTTTTAAGGGGGGGTCCTTTTGTTTAGGAGAGGAGGGTTTAGATATCCCAACTCACTCCCTTCATTATTTGTTTAATTCATTTTTCTGTCAATCAATAATTGACATCAGCATGGATTTTAAACATCTATGTATTTATTCATGCTACAGAGCCAATATTTT